>NC_066579.1:417929693-418249717 GCF_024323335.1 Lathyrus oleraceus
ATCACAACCTCCTAGATTTTTGAAAATTAATCAAGAAAGGATGGTGTACAAGTTACACAAAGCCTTGTATGGACTAAAACAAGCTCATAGAGTCTGGAATATGAAAATTGATTCATTTTTCAACCTTCAAGGATTCAGAAAAATATGAGATGGAGTATGGTGTTTATGTTCAACATACATCTGATAGCAATATAATTCTGGTATGTCTCTATGTTGATGACATATTGCTAACATGGAGCTATTCAGATGATATATCTAGGTTCAAGAAGGTGCTGATGAATGAGTTTGAGATCACTGATCTAGGAAATATGAAATCTTTTATAGGGATGGAGATTTTTTACTCTGATAAGGTATAATCTTGCATCAACTGAAATATGAACTTGAGCTTCTGAAGAGATTTGAGCTGATGAACTGCAAGTTTTCAATCACATCTGATGAAATAAATCACAAGTTGGATTCTGATGTTGAGGGTGATAATGTAGATGCTACAACTTTTAAACAGTCGGTAGGCTCACTGAGATATCTTTGTAATACCATAATTGATATTTGTTATGCATCTGGAATGGTGAGTAGGTTTATGAACAAATTAAAGTGGTCACATTACCAAGCTGCTGTCAGGATACTGAGGTATATTAAAGGGACTCTGAAGTATGGAGTTTTGTTCCCCTCTGATGCCAAATCTGATTCAGAGCTGATGTGCTATTCAAACTCTGATTGGTGAGGAGGCAGAGTTGACTAAAAAAGTACTTAAGGATATTTCTTTAAGCATCTGGGAGGTCCTTTTTCTTAGTGCTCCAAGAAGCAACCAGTTATTGTATTATCAACCTATGAATTTGAGTATATTGTAGGTTCTTTATATACATAACAAGCTATCTGGCTTATGAACTTGCTACAGGATTTGAAGATCAAGGTGAACAAGCTTGTGAAGTTGATGATTGATGACAAATCAGCTATAACCTTGCCAAGAATCCAATGATGCATGGAATAAGCAAGCACATTGACACGAAGCTTTATTTTTTGAGGAATCAAGTTCAGATTGGAACGCTTGAAGTTGTTCACTGTAGCACTCAGAAGCAACAGGAAAATGCATTGACTAAAGCAATCAAGACTGACCATTTTATCCAATTGAGGGATGTAATTAGTGTTATTGGTTTTGATTAGCTGAATATGAGTTATGGGATGATGTTAAATATAATTTATTTCATTTGAGTTACATTTAGAGTTAATTTAGTTTTGCATTTGAGTTTCATTTATATTAGACTTGTGTATAAAAGCAAAGTTGTAATAGATTTTTTATAACCAATTCAGTTAAAGTTTTCTCTCTCTTCCATCTTCATCTTCAACATTGTGCACCAACACTCCTGATATTTCTATTGTCATGGAAAAGTACGAGTTATTTCTACGAGATTAACACATGGGCATTGATGCAAAGTATGTTGTGAGATTATGTCGATGGTTGAAGAGCTTCGTACCAACATGGAAGTTGCACCATAGATTTTCATTATGGTTTTCGACATGTGGAAATTCTTGAAGTGGTTTACCTTCAAGTGAAGTATACTCTTCTTTAGGAAGAATATCATAGTTTTTGAACTACGATATCTGGTGAAGACAATGTGAAAATTCTTAAAGTGGTGTAGCTTTAAGTAACTATAGTCTTTTTGGTGAAGTATAATTGTTGGTGAAGACAATGAAAGCTGATGTATTATTTTCAATTAAGGTGGAGATTGTTGGGGTTGGTTGAAAATATACATGTTGAAGAAGTCACACATTACTTAGTTTTGTAAAGAAATGGGAAGTCCAAGGCTATATAAAAGGTTAAAGTTCTATATTACAAGATACATCAGTCAAAAGCACTTTATGCTTGTATTTGACTTTTTATATTTTCTCTTATACTCTTGTGTTAAAGTGTTGTCATAAATGATTAAATATTTTCATTGGAGAACGCGGGGTGTATTGGGGCCTTGAGGTGGTTGAGGGTAATCTATGTGTTGTAACAATTTTCACATAATGTTATTCTTTTATTGTCATTTGACAACGGTTGTGGTTTTTTCTTCGATTTTGGAGTTTCCACGTTAAATTCTTGTGTTATTATTGTGTTCCTCTTTTTCTCTATGCATTTGTTTTTCTTAACATCTAACTCTAAAGTGAGGTAGGTAATAACAATTCATTTAGGTTCATGGGCTTATAATATGATTGTAAAACAAATAATTGGGATAAGGCTCAAAGGAGTTAGCAAAGGATAATATAAAAAAAGGGTGGCTAGAAATGCTCAGAGTACCAAGAAGAATTTAACTTATAAAGAAAAATCACAAGTTTTATAAAATAAACAAATACATGAATACTCTCATAAACAAGGAAAATATAAAGAATGTAAATTTTGCTCAAAATTTTACCAGCTTGGATATCTAAAAGTTGAGGAGATCATCAGATGAATTTTAACCATTTTCTTATCTTTCAATCAGTTATGTTGAATTTTCATATCTTTGGGCAATCACGTGGACCTATATGATAATTCACACTTAAACTATTTGGTTATCAAAAGAAAAGAATTATTTTAATAAATTGGAAAATCTCATAACATAAGTAAATCCATTAGAACATGTAAATATTATAAATTTGGGTACTACTCAATCAACTACCCTCTAGCAATAAAGTAAACAATACATCAACACCCATGTTGAGATGTATCGTTGAGGAGAAAGTAAGTCTGGTTTTAGTCAAAGTACATTGAGGTCTATATGGAAGCCACATCAGAGGGAGAGCATTAGTGAGAAAACTACTAAGGGACGAATACTATTTTCCATAGCTTATCATAAAACAAGGTCAAGTTTGTTAATTTGTGGGACAAGTGTCAAAGGTGTGGAACCTTGTTTTACATGTTAATGATCTAGGATGATCTATTGAAGATGAACATGTTTTTGATGATGACAAGTAGTTCTTGATGACAACAACTAAATTCAAGTATAAAGTGGTTAAATATGCAACCTGGTCAATAGGGATTGATAAACTTGATTCTCTGATATGGCACCTAAATGAAATATAACTCAAGCCTCATCTCAAAGTAAATCCCAAGCAAGTGTCTACAAGAATGAAGTACTCCCCCCATTCTCTTTTATAAGAAACTTTTGACTTTTAGATTCATTGAATAACTGATGTATCTGGTCTATATATAGTATAAATACATCATTTATTGAGTGAACGTAAAAGCCAAAATTTGCTTATAAAAGAGAATGGAGGGAGTATCTGATAAGACTTGAAGTGTGAAAAAGCTCGCCCTAACGCGTCTCAGTGAATAACATTCTAAAGCATAAGGGCATTATCGTAAATTTATATGGCTAATCACATACGCACACACTAAAACAACTTTTTAAACCCATTTTTTCAATAAAATATTTCTAAAAATGTCTTGAAGTCGTGCCAGATGATTTGGAAATTGGTAGAAAAATTTTAGGTGATTTTTTGTTCTTGCCAATCGATTGGCACTTCACACAATCGATTGGGTCAGTGAAAAAATACGCCTTATATGATTAGGAAAATATATTAATGAATGGTGACATCTATATATCTTTTTCCTGCCTTTTAAAACAAACCAAACGATTATTTTTAGGCCAACCAACCGATTGGAGCATTATGCCAATCGATTGGCTCATCAATTCTGGCCCCAAAAATTTTCCTTTTTTATGCCAACCTCTAGCCTATAAATTGAGGTCTCTTACCACATATTTTCACATCCAAAAAAGTTAGATTTCATACCTCACTCTTTCTCTAAAATATGTTTGTCTTCACTTTCTCTCACTAAAATTAGTCGTAGCGAGAAAGTCGTTTTGCAAGTGAGGAATTTGTAATCCTGGAAGGGTGGTATAGTAAATTCACCAGGGGAGTTTTTTTACCTTGGTTGAATAATTCATCATTTATGGATTATTTATTTGGGTTCGAAGCTAAACCCATGAAAAGCTTTGGTTTGGGGATTACGTGATCTAGTCTCCGTTTAGGTTCGAAAGTTCAGCCTGCTCAAAAGCTTTCAAAGGTTCGAGATTAACTGATTGTTACAATCTCATCTTGATCGGTGGTTACTCTGTGTAAAACCTCTTTCGGCTCAAGCTCATCCTGATGTTAAAAGCTTATTAAGGTTGGAGATCAACCCGACCTTAAAATCTCATCTTGGTTTGTGGTTATCCTGTGTAAAACCTCTTTTGATTCAAGCTTAACCTAGTGTTTAAAGCTTACTGAGGTTGCATATCAGCCCGGTATAAAATCTCCTAGGTTCGTGAGTTCATCCCAGATTAAAAGCATACCCAGGTTTAATATCAGCCCATGTAAAATCTTTGTTTGGAGCTTGAAGACTAACTTCTCCAAGTTTCTTGTGGAAAGAAGACTCGTCGTTTCTCTCTGTGTTTGATGTTTCATTAGAAGTTAGCCACAAACTTCATTTCATTGTGTATGGGGGTTTAAGAGTTCAACATACTAAAAGATCTTAAGATTGTTGGATATTCTCAAGAACAAATCTTAGGGAGAGGATTAGGTCTCTTTCTTTTGACCGAATCTCTATAACTTCTGATGTTTTCTCTCTTCCCTTAACTTTTACTTTTCGCACTTTACTTTCTGAATTTTATTTTCCAATACTTACTTTCAAAAAAATTCTAAAATGTTTTCAAACATTGACATTGTTTCTAAATAATTTTCAAAACAATTTTTTTTAAACACACAAGGTATGCACCATTAATCCATACCTCATACCAAGCTCCTGCACTCAATTATCTCGCCATGGTCATCCTACAAATGGGGCGTGGACATACTGGATCCATTTCCATTAGCATCATGCCAGCTAAAATTCATATAGGCCAGGGTGGATTATTTTACTAAATGGGTGGAAGCAAAAGCAGTGGCCAAGATAACGACGGAAAGGGTGCGGCATTTTTATTGGAGGAACATTATCTATCATTTTGGCTTACCCAAACACATTGTTTTTGGCAATACGACACATTTCACCAGCTCGACCATGATAATGTTCTACGAAAATTTAGGAACCCAAACAAAGTTCATATTCGTCGGTCCTCCCTAGGAAAACAGGCAAACTGAAGCCGCTAATAAAGTCATATTGTCGGGTATGAAGAAAATTTTAGATGAAGCCAATGGTTTGTAGGTTGAATAGATTTACTGAGTTTTGTGATCATACCAACAACCCCATATTCCTTGAAAGATACTTCTTTCATGATGGTTTATGGGTGGGATGCCATGCTTCCAGTAGAGATTAACACCCATACATGGCATGAGAGTGCTTCAATGAAAAGGAAAACCAGGGCGAGTTAGGAAGTGACGTAGACCAGATCAAAGAAGTACAACAAATGGCTCACGTTTCGGAATATGCAGCAAAGCAAAGATTGGAAAAGAGGTCGAACACTAGACTACGACCAAGAACAATGGAGAAAGTTGACCTGGAGTTGAAGTGAGCAGTGGATCTAGCAAAGAAAAGCAAATTGAATTTTAACTAGGACATACCATACAGGGTACTATAGAAACTATCCCATTAGGCTTATAAGATGAAGAGCCTAGAAGGAAAGGAAGTTCTCGAAACTTAGAATACGACGATCTAGAGACACTACTTTAATCAAGAAGACTTTTAGTTCTCGAGAATAAATTGTAAAAGTATGCTTTGAAAATATTTTAATAAACAACGTCCTGTGGTATCACTTTTTTCTCTTCAAGGGTATGGTTTTTAATGAGACATCCTTGGCATTTCAGTAATTCCATTTTTCCAGGTATCAATGGAGCATTGACCGAAACCCTCTGGATTCTTTGACTCGTTTAACCCAAGACCTCCACAGGGGAAATTGAACGGAACCCATCAGGCTCTCTGATTCATTTAACTCAAGACATACACATGGGGCATTGAATGAAACCCAATGGACTCTCTGAGTCGTTTAACCTAACACTTAAATGAGGGCATTGATCAAAATCCATTGGGCTCTCCAAGTCATTTAACCCAAGACCTCCATAGGGGGAATTAACTAGAACACATTGGGCTCTTTGAGTCATTTAACCCAAGACCTCTACACGGGGAATTGACTAGAATCAACCAGGATCTTCAATTCGTTTAACTCAATACCTCCACAAGGGGCATTGTTTGAAACCCATCGGGCTCTCCGAATCGTTTAGCCTAATATCTTTGTAGAGGGCATTGACCAGAACCCATTAGAGTCTTTGAGTCATTTAACCTAATACATCCACATGGGGCATTAACCGGAACCCATTGTGCTCTCCGAGTCATTTAACCCAACACCTCGATAGGGGGAATTAGCCAGATTTACACTGTACTTTATGTGTCAATTATTCTGAGATTATCGCCTTAATGAGGCAATGCGTAAAGATAAAGCATTTTCAAAACTAAGAATTAGAAAAACAAGCATATACATGCAATGCGAAAATTGAAGAAACAAAAAGAAAAATCATCATAAAACCGAAAAAAATCAATTAAAATAACAAGGAGTATCATTACATCAAACCCTTAAAGAGCCAAAAAGTTAGTAAACAAAAAAAGGAAAAATATAAGTCTCAAGGGAAGACGCTACCTTCTCGCCTCCCACCTACTCGACATTTTTCTTCTCAGGCACTTTATTATCAAGAACATGTTCGTCTTCAACAGAGCCATCTAGTTCGGGATAAGGCCTCAAGTTAACTTCCTTCACCAGGTAAACTACCACCACCTTGAAATAATCAAACTCGGATAAGTCAAGGTCGGGGTAGAGGTTGAGGACTTGAGCTTTGGATTTTTCAAAACCTTAATCCCTGGGTAGGAAGCCACATATACATTCTACTTCAAGGTCATTCTTGAGCCCTTCGACGGTCTTTTTGAGCAAGTTTACCTCATGCTCGACCAGAGAAAGTTTCTCACATTGTGACTTAAATCTCACCTTTATATAATCCTTCTCCACCTTGAGGGAGTTTCGCTCATCCTAGGTTGATTGAGTTCAATTTTAAGCCCAAGAATCCTTTCGTTAGTAATGGGGAACATATTCTGATATGTAACTTGAGTTTACTTCATCGTGGAAAGCTCAAGCCTTAACTCGTCCTCCTGTTGGTAAGATCAATTTGCAATCTCAAACACTTCATGCCCCAGAATGTAACCCCTCATGAGGAGAATTCCTAGATGTAGAAGGAATTTTTGGATGCCTATAGTTTTTCCTTCTCAACATCATCAGTAGCATGAAGATGATCATACAAGAAACCTAGCCCGTCAAAGCTCCGGTCCCAAAACTTGAATTCCTCATTGCTTTTGGAAATGGGGCCGCCTACTTTCCCTCATTTTCCTCCCACCATACCATTGGCTTCTGGGTCAATATGGGCTACGTTCGTGTTACCAATGACTGATTTGGTATCATCTCTCTTGTTCTTCTTTGTAGGGCTGATTTAGAGGTCCCGACGAAGGTCTTGTTCGTCACAGGGACGACTTTCACCATGGTGCCTTCTGTCACATTATTTATATTTTTTGTAACTTGAGTTTGAACCCCTAGAATGATCACTATGGTGCATGGTCAGGATCTCTCTATAGAGGGTTGTAGCCTAAACCATCAAGGCTTTCCTCTCGGTCATTGTAACATTAGTCACTTTTTCTGCACAAACAAAAGGAACCAAGTCAAAAGTCAGATAAAGATAAAGTTATAGGTAAGGTCATTTAAGAGTCATTATTCCAAGAAAATTGACCAATTTATCTAGGTCGCCTTTATACTTGAGAAGGTCACATAACCACATAGTATGGAATTGCTCCAAGAGCTTAACAACCTCTCTTTCAGCGGTGTTTTATTTGTTTGGGTTGTATCCCAAGATTAAAGTGGGGTCACTCGTCCAATAAATAGGAAGCGGGTACGTTCCATCTTCCTCGTATATGACTTCGGCTCACTAGACATTATATATAACTTGAAGAAATTTATCCTTTCAACCTATTATAGTTCGACGTGTAGGGGGAAATTATGTCCCGCTCATGAGTGGAGTTAAATGAAACCCAACCTTCTTTATATGTGTTAGCTGAGATTTTCGACAAGGCAAAAATATAAGTATAATCAGAAGACTTGGAACAAGTTAAGGTAAACTAGATGTTTGTCAATGTGTTATGGTGCAAAAGTCGAAGTTTCAAGAGGATAGGTACAAATGAGACTTAGTATATTTCAGGAAAAAGGAATATTCTTTCTAACATTTTGATGTCATGATGGCTTGGGTTTTCGATGACAACAAGGTGCGTCGATCAACAATTACTTAGGCATGAAGAGGCGTTTTGTTCAAAATGAATAACTACTTCTCAGTCTTATCCCAAGGAACACATGAATAATATTCAGAAGCGAGGTACATGCAAGAATCTACATGGCAATGGCTGAAGAAGCGAACGTTGGAAAACAAATATTTTACACATGTATAAATATGGATTCTAGTGTTAGGATCCTGGAGTGTTCATTTGATTTCACTACAAATTCTCAAAAATACTCAAGGTTGAAGATGAAGCTGATGTGCACGCTTTAGAACCAATTGTTTGAACTTGGCCAATCACAGCCTGCCATGCGCTTTTTTTTGAAAAGTAGTCGTTGGCACCATCTTTTAATTACATTTTATTTTATTTTTCTATTTTCTTTATCCTTTTGATTCCTGATCTAATTTCAATTTATTTTTAATTCATTTTTGCTCTAATTTTTTTTACAGAAAATCCCTAAAAATTTCAATTTATTTTTAATTCATTTTTTCTATAATTTTTTTTTTACAGAAAATCCCTAAAAATATTTTGCATGTCATATATTTTTTTTCATAATTTTAAAAATCATTTTTGCATTTATTAATATTTTTGTTTCATTTTCTTTTTAATTTCCTTTTGCAATTTTTTTTTATCATTTCCAAACCTTTTTGCATCCAACTTTTTAAATCTATTCATGAGTAATATTTGAGACTTTGTGTATTTTTATTAGCCATTTATTCATTGTTTGCTTATGGTTTGAAATTTTCTATTTAATTTCCCCTTTTAATGAATTTCAAATCCTTTTTTTAATTCATTTTTGTGCAACTTGATGTTTGAGCTTGAGTTTTTGACTCGGTTGGTCAATACTTCTACATTTCAAGTTATCCATAGATGGTCTATTAGATTGATTCAATCTTCTCTAATTCAATATGTTGATAGGTGATCATTTGATCATATTTTTTACACTTTGAGTTAGTGATAGGTTATCCCTAGGTTGTGTCATATTTTTGGGTCCCTTGACTTATTTGATAGTGGATCCTAAGTCAAACGCTTGAGTTTGCTTTCATTTTACCTTTTGTTCTCTTCTTTCTTCTTTGAGTTTTGAACAATTGTGCTTAATGCCTTTAGAGTTTGATTTTGTATCAATACTCTAACATGATTTCCACATACATTATTTGCCTCATGATCACTAACTTGTTACATCTAACCTCCAAACATTTACTTTATGCAATTTAATTTTGTGCACTTTACATTCTTGCAATTTATATTCTTACAATTTACTTATGTGTCTCATTATTCATTATCTCACTTCATACATTATTTATCTTGTCTTGTTCATCTTATGCTCTTTATCTTGTGATTGGTTTGTTTGACAATCTCAATGAATCAAAACATGATAAAATGGATAGACTTGATCCTTAATACCCATGTTTGACTTGGAGTGATGTTGAAGACTTTGGACTTTGGACTTATGACTTAGACTTATGCTTGATTTGGAGTGACCCTAGACTCATTCACCTCTTAACCACTTACACCTTATTCATCTGTTGAACTTTTAAACCTTGTGATCTTGTCATCTTATTTTTTGTTCATTGCCTTATACCTCTGCTTATCGCATCCATTTGTTTAGGTTAACACACATTAGCACACACATGTCTTACTCTTGGGCTACCTAACAATGAGACCTAGGCTTAATACACGTTTGCATTCACATGGCTTACTCTTGGGTTACCTAACAATGAGACCCTAGACTAGTCCTTGTATTATCATGCATTGTATTTTATCCATCTCCTTCCCTTTGATTTAGCTTGATCAAATTTCATTTGATCAACTAGATCCTTTGACTCTACACACTTTCCTTTTGTCTTTGTCAAGTTACCATAAGTCTTTTTGTCACTTGATGGGTCATGTCTCTATTACTTTGGAGCTCAAGCTTCCTAACAAGTACAAGACCTCAAGCTCAAGTTAATGCATCAACCATCTGCCTCATCCCCACAAAGCATCCCTGAGGATCTGTTTGAATAACTTATCAGACATTGACAAATATTGTGTGTCTTGAGACTTAAGTAATAAAGAAGGGGTGAGAGGGAGCATTCCTATCCTTATTCTTAATATTTCGGGTATGGGACGAATCACCAAGTTTCCCAGAGTGTTCACCTCTATTCATAGACTTTAGTGAAATTCAATTCACTTCACTATCAAGTCTACAACTAGCCTTGTGGTTCTCATCCCAAGCTCATTTGCTTTAAATACCACTCTTTTGATTTAAACACCACATTTTACTTCTTTTCCAGTTTAAACACCGACCTTTGGTTTAAACACCACTCTTTTGGTTTAAACACCACATTTTGCTTCCTTTCCGATTTAAACACCAACCTTTGGTTTAAATACCACTCTTTTGGTTTAGACACCACCTGTTGCTTCTTTTCCGGTTTAAACACCACTCTTTTGGTTTATACACCACTCTTGCTTCTTTTCCGATTTTAAACACCAAACTTTGGTTAAACACCATTTATTTGGTTTAAACACCACCCTTTTTTAACCTCTGATTTAAACACCGCTTCATTCAGTTTCTAGCCTTTTTCGGTTTAAACACCACCCTCGATCATATCTTTATTTTAGTCTTAGTCCTCTGAACTACGGAGCTCTGACTTCCTTATTGCACTATGAAGATATGTAGGCACGAGGATATGAATCCTTGGCGAGCACTTGTCTTGCTTTTCCCCTATTTCTTTCTTTGATTCCACGAACTACGAGGCTCTGACTTTCTCATTACACTATGAGAATACATAGGCATGAGGGCCCCAATCCTCCCTGATCATTCTTTTCCTAACCCATTTTCTGTTTTACAGGTACATGAAGATCGTAACACTCATCCAAGTAAAGAGAAATCAAAATGGTTCTCATGGAGTACCATGGATGTGAGGGGTGCTAATACCTTCCCCTTGCATAACCTACTTCCTTACCCGTTTCTCTTTTCCCTTGGATTTTATCGATATTTTCCTTTCCCTCTTTTGGGATAAATAAAGTTCAATGGTGACTCTGTTGTATCTTCGAGCATGCGATGTGTTCGGGTATTTTCTCGCCAGCTTCAAGGAGGAAACCAAGTTGTTAGCTTCACTTCATACAAGAGAGGTGTTCCTGCATCCTCATCAGAGAAGTTATCGTCCCCAGAAAATATACCCAAAGGAAAGTGGGCCAAGCCTCTGAACCAGCACACGTGGGGGGGGGGGGGGGATTAGCCGAAGTGGAAAATGGTCAACCCCAAGATAGGGCTGCCAGACTAGAAGAATCAGAAGGTGTCAAAGGGTCAGTCACACATCCCTCCAAATTACAAGGGAAATAACTAAGTGTGAAGAAGGATCAGAAGAAGGATGAAAAAGAAGCCTTTGCAACCAAGTGTGAAGCCCCTGCGGCAAAGCGTGATATGACTGAGTCAAAAACTCAGAAGAAACCCTACACAAGGAAACTGAGTGATGAAGATGATAAAATAACTAACCAATGATTGTCCTTGAGGGTAGTACATCTGGGAAAAGGTGGTTCCAGGGAAAGGGCAAAGACGTCTGAATACACCCTTCATCCAGAGGAGGAATTCTCTAAATATACCCCTCAAGGAGAGGAGGAAGCCTCTGAATGCACTCCACAACCTGAGGACAAAACTCCAAAATATACTCCTCGGCCAGATGATGAGATGGTCGAAGATAATTTTGACACAAAATCTGAAGATGATTTTCAAATTAATTGTGGCATAGTTTATGTGCTTCATGTAGAGTATGATAGAGTGTTAGAGGTGTCGGAGACTGAAGAGGATTACATATAAGACGAGGCGGAAAATAAAAGGCCTATATGTTATTACGTTATGAATAATGGCATTGTTAAGGAGTAACAAGGCATTTTTGAAAGGCCAAACCTTGGGATGATGTATCATCTCAAACCTTTGTTCATTAGGGAAAATGTAGATATTGGCCATCAACAAAGTTTTCATTTACTAGGGAGCGACTATCAATTTGATGTCGCATTAATTGTTTAAAAATACGGGTAAGACATATGCTGATCTTCGACTTCACAACATGGCTTTGTCGAATTATAAAGGCAAGACTAGTCACATCTTAGGGGTGATTAAGGTCGAGCTCTCATATGGCTCTACCACTAGGCCAACATTATTCATGGTGATTACATCCAATACCAATTACAACTTGTTACTTGGTTGTGACTAGATCTATGGAATAGGTGCAGTCCCTTCAACTCTGCACCAGAGGGTTGCCATTTAGCGTGAAGATGGCATAATAGAAAACATAGAGGTCGACCAAACCTATTACGTGACTGAAGTCCATAAGGTTGGAAAGAAGAACTTTGACATAAACTTGGAAAAGATTATGCCATGTTATGAAATAGTGGTGGTTTATACTCCTCAAAAAGATGTTATATATTTCCTTAACTTTCATCCTAATCATGGGTTCATCTAGGATAAGGAACAGGTAGAAAATCATTATGTCAAAGCAGGAAGTAGATCACCTGCAGGGTGGACCATGGTCGATGAAAATGACTTATGCGTCAAATTCAATGACTCGAATTTTGGATTAAATGGCTAAAGGTAGACTAAATTTGGCCCTTGAGGTTGAAGCATTGCATAATATGGCTCTTGAAGCCAATGTCGAAAACTCTGATGAATTTGGAGATGGCCTTTATGGCCAGGCAACAACTTCAGAAAGTCGGAGGGTTGATTATATCTATGACAATGAGCCTTTAGGGTTTGAAAAAGACCCGATTGATTCTACTAAAAAGATGTAGGCCTAATACCCCTTAGGGGAAGTAGATTTGGGCGATGGAGTAGTGAAAATACCAACTTACATTAGTGCTAAAGTCAAACCAAGCATGAATAAAAATGTGGTCGAATTTCTTAAATAATTCAAAGACTGTTTCGCTTGGGTCTACAACAAGATGCTAGGGTTAAGTCGAAAGATGGTGGATTTAAAGCTTCCAATTCGACATGGAAAGAAACCGATGAAACAACTACTAAGAAGGTTTACACTAGAAACTATGTTGAAGATCAAATAGGAGATCAAAAGGCTGCTTAGGAGTAATTCATTAGAACGGACAGGCATGTCGAATGGTTATCTAATATCGTACATGTATAAAGAAAAATGGAACTCTTAGAGTTTGTATAGATTTTAGACATGTAAATAATGCTACACCTAAAGATGTGTACCCAATGCATGTGGCATAAATGCTAGTAGATTCAGCCATAGGCTTTGAGTGTTTAAGTATGTTAGATGGGTATTATGGGTATAACTTGATCTTTATAACTGAAGAAGACGTACCTAAAATGGCGTTTCGGTGCCCATGTGCACTAGCAACTTATGAATGGGTAGTAATGCCCTTTGGTTTAAAAATGCTAGGGCAACCTATCAGAGAGCTATGAATTTCTATGACATCATCGAGACTTTCATGCAAGTCTACATCGATGACATAGTCATAAAATCCTCATTAGAAAAAGGTCACTTGGGCCATCTTCGATAGTCCTTTCAAAGGATGAGTAAATATGGATTAAAAATGAATCCATTAAAGTGTGCTTTATGTGTTCATGTAGGAGACTTCTTGGGATTTGTGGTGCACAAAAAAGGCATAGAGATCAACTAAAACAAAACGAAAGCAATCTTGGATCTTAAACCTCATTCGACAAATAAAAAACTTCAATCTTTGTTGGGGGAAATAAATTTCCTGATAAAATTCATCTCTAACTTAAGTGTCAAGACTCGGTCGTTCTCGCCATTTCTTCGACTCAAGAAAGATAGTGACTTCACATGGCGGGCGAGCAGCAAGAGGCTTTCGATAACATTAAAGATTATATGATGAATTCTCATATCTTGTTACCTAAAGTATAAATAAGAGTATGAAATTGTACATAGTTGCATCAGATTCGACCATAGGAAGTATGTTAGTCCAAGAGGATGAAAATGGCGTCGAAAGACCCATTTATTATCTCAGTAGAATATTGATTAATGTAGAAACTAGGTATAATGAAATAAAAAAATTATGTTTATGCTTATACTTATCATGTACAAAACATAAGCATTATATAAAACCAGTTGATGTTTATGTCTACTCTCATTTTGATGTTATTAAACATATGTTATCGAAGCTTATATTACATAGTCGAATAGGAAAGTGGGCTTTAGCACTTGCTAAATATTCATTGACTTATTTCCCTTTGAAAGTAATAAAAGGCCAAATTGTGGCGGACTTCATTGTTGACCACTCTGTGGTCGAAGCAATAGAAGGTTATGTAGAAACTAGGCCTTGAAAATTGTACTTCGACGATTCTAGGCATAAAGATGGAACTGGAGTTAGAGTATTCATAATTTTTCCAGAGAATATACCGACCAAATTAAAGTTTAGAATCAAAGGTCTCTGTTCAAATAATGAGGCTGAGTATGAAGCCTTAATAATAGGGCTTCAGATTTTATTGGATTTAGGGGCAAGAGATGTCGAAATAAAATGAGACTCAGAGTTGGTGGTTAGACAATTGAAAAAAGAATATAAATGCATCAAAGAAAATTTGATGATGTACTTTGTCATGGCCAACTCCTTATTCAAACGTTTCGACCACGTCTCTATCAACCATATAACTTGAGTGGAGAATCATGAGGCAAATGACTTAGCTTAGATTGCCTCAGGTTACAAAATCTCTAAGGAGAGATTATGGGATTTGGATGAGATAAAAGATAAGATAATATCAGTAGAAAGATCTTCAAAGACATTGTCAATGTCAAAACTTAGGGGGGAGATGAAACTGAGACCATATAAAACTTAGAATAATATGATTTTTTTGAAAATTTTGAAACTTACGAAGTTTTGGCCATTGACCTAATGTTAGATAGTGATTGGAGAAAACCCTTTGTCAAATACTTGGGAAATATGATAGGAGTGACTAATCAAAAGGTCAAGTACAAATCCCTAAGTTATGTAATTATGGGGAATGAGTTATTTAAGAAAACTCCTGAGGGAATTCTTCTTAAGTGCATTGGCGAGAGTGAAACATGTTTAGAAATATTTGAGGCACATAGGGGATCATGTGACTCTCATCAAGTAGGTCATAAGATTAAGTGGTTGCTATTTCGATTAGGGATTTATTGGCCAACTATGCTGAAAGATTGCATAAATTTTACTAAAGGTTGTCAAGAGTGACAAAAGCATCAAGGCATCCAGCATGTACTTGCAAGTAAGTTTCACTTAATAGTCAAGCCATGGACTTTTAGAGGATGGGACTTGTAGATAAATAGAGAGATTAAGCCCTCATTTTCGAAAGGTCATAGATACATCTTGGTGGAGATACATTATTTCACTAAGTGGATATAAGCCATCCTTTTGCCTGATGTCGATCAATAAGAAGTGATTAGTTTCATGCAAAATCATATTATATATAAATTTGGAACACCTGCGACTACTAACCAAGGCTCAACTTTCACAAGGTGAAAATGGTAGAGTTTTCCTCAAAAGTAAGGTTCAAGTTACTAACTTTGACATCTTATTATGTCCAAGCTAATGGCCAGGTCAAAACAGCTGAAAAGATCGTGATTGGTTTAATAAAAAAGCATATGGGTCAAACGCCAAAGAATTGGCATAGAACTTTAAACCAAGTGTTGTGGGCATATTAAAACTCTCCCAAAGAGTCGAATAATTCCACACCATTTCGATTGGTTTATGGTCTTGATGTAGTACTCCCTTTAGAAATTCATTTCTAGTAAGTTAGAAATCAAAGGCAAGTTGAGATTCCAATTGAGTATTGTTGGGGGATGATTTTGAATGAGTTATGTGACTTGGATGAAGAAAGATTAGTTGTTCCAGACGTCTCAATGAGACAAAAAGAAAGAGTAACTAAGGCATATAATAAGAAAGTTAAATAAAAACTTTCATATTGGGAGACTTAGTTTGGAAAGTCATCCTGCCCATGGATAAAAAGATAGAACTTTGAGCAAGTGGTCCCCTAATTGGGAAGGACCATTTAGAATTCTGCAAGCATTTACAAACAATGCATATGAAGTCAAAGAGTTAACCCCTAAAGGTCGAATCCTGCGAATAAAATGACAAATATTTAAAATACTATAGGCCTATATTTTAGGAAATCCATATTCACGCAGAATAAAAGTATCATTTCAGAATTAAAAAGGCTAAAAATATTGGCCTTAATGTCGAAATGCCTCAAAGGGCATAATTAACAGTTACATAAATCCAAAATATTGTGTCAAATGACATAGAAACCTTAACAAAATAATGGTAAAAAACAAGTCCTTGAAAGGGAATGAGGCTTTGAGGTTGTCATATTGGATCCTCGCTGCAGAAAATTGACGATTAACTTGAGAAATTGTCGAGGCAAAATCTTTAATCTCAACATTTAGTGTATTGACAGTCTATATATATTGGATCCCAACCAGAGACTCTTCATCTATTTGTTGCTAACTGACCTCACGGAGTGCCTTCTTTTTGCTTTCAGCTTTTTGCACCTTTTTCTGCAACGCTTCGATCTTCTTCTTCTAGTTGAGAATTTTGGCATCCAAAACAGCGACAACTCCATATTCCTGGCGAAGAGCTTCCTTTAGTTGTTCAACATGTTTATCTGAATCATTAGCCAAGTTCCATTCCTTCGACCTTAGATTTTCCTTAGGCACCATCTTTGTTTGAGCATCATTTTTCCTTTGGAAATCAGCAAAGATCTAGTCGAATAGGGGTCCAAATGCTACCACGAAATCAATAACCTCGCGCGGGGGCATCATGAACGTCGAGTTTTTTCAAAAGTGATTTGATACGATATCTATGAACAAAGTCTTTTCCAAGTGTTTCAAATTGGTTAACTTCTCCAATTTTGGCTTTTAACTGCTAAAGAACCCCATCAACAATCTCATGTGTTGTATTTCCTCCGGAGACAGTTGAAGAACTTGAGTATTTATCATTCAAACTAAATTTGTTGCTCATCATCATTTTCACATAGGCCCGAGGGTTTGTCTTCTTCAGTTCTTCCATTTCCTCTTGAGTTGTAGTGTTGTTGGATGGAGGATTTGGTTTAGCAGTCGAAACTTTTAAAACTTCATGTTCGACATTTGGTGCGATTTTCGCAGTTAGTTATTTAGTATTGGTTAGAGAAACAACATTTTCTGGATTTTTATGAGCATCATGGGTTGGATTAAGGCTATTAGGAGGAGAGACATGTCTTGGCTCTTCTTGCTCGATATTTCCCCCTTAAGAAGTATCACCCATGTCCATTTTATTTCCATTTCCTCTATCAGGTGTTGAAGAGTTGATTCAGAAAGATGACCTTTGTAAGTAAAATCATGGGATACATTATCATCTACTTCTTTGGGTTTATTGAGTTCCTCAACAGTTTCAGTGATTGTATTTGTTTGATTGGTGGGGGAACTGGTAGTTTGATATGTTGGGCGTTTAAAATTTGACACGGGGTTGGTCAAAGGGTAATCCTGCAAGAGTTAAATGTTTAGTATTTGGAAATATATTGAAAAATAAAAGGGACAAAGAAGATTAAACTCACTTTTGGGGCATCTATATCTGGGCTTGAATTGACACTTTAAGTGGAGACAAGTTTTCTGGTTGTCTTGGTCGTTTTTCGCCTTTTCCTTAGGTGACTTTTTTCTCCTTTTTTGCTTTACGAGAGGGGCCAACTTTAGACTAGGCACAATTTTTCTAGTGTCAAATCCAATATTTTTTGTTTTTTTCTTCTTTGTTGGAGGTTTGGGAGATGAATCCTCGACATGGATAAGTTCAATATCGACCTCAGCAGTTTCGCCATCAACAATTGCATCATCAACCTGCATAAAGATATGAAACTAGTATGGTGAAAATCATGTGAGGTTAATATGGTGAGAATTTTAAGTCCAAGTTTTAGATTGTGAAACTTACTTGTACGGGTTTTGTGGGAGTTTCTTCGACTTTGGGCTTCCTTAGTGCTACTTTAGCACTAGAAGCATCTCTAGTCCTCTTCCTATGTTCGACAACTGAAAACATGCAAAACCAAATGTAAACAAAGAGGAAAGGATTATGGGTTTAATTGGATTTTGAGGAGACCTTTTGCTTTCCTCACATTCATGTATAGCGGTTTCAACCCTGACATGATTTATGTAAACATGAAGGTGGCCTTTGAAACTTTATATGTCATGCTTAGTTGAAGTCACTCGCTTGGAAGGTTTCAGGCTTTCATTTTTTAGCACCTTTATATCTTCCCCACAAATGAAACATCGTTGGGCTTGTCGACATCCAGTGAAATTTCAAACATGGCGTTCATCCATAACTGAAGCAACCATTATGGTCTAGATAGCAGTAGGTTGTGCTTTCGTTGGAGATTTTTTATAGCCTTAATACTAATCCTAAGGATTCATAAAGAGATTCTACAATCAGTTGGCTAAGGAAAATATCTCGGCCTTCATACAGTTGGTTGGCTAGGTTAAATATCTTTTTGCTACCTTTAAAGACTTGTAGAAAAAAATGCATCCCGACAACCACAAAGCAAGGAAGGCAATATGTTCTTCGTCAGAGACTTCAGTAGTACTAGTGACGTGGTAGTTCTCAATATATTTTCCAAAGCTGGCACGGTTTATGTCAAATTTTATGGTATCCTTATCTTTCTCATTAGGATCAAAGTTTTCCCAGTGGGGCGAAGGCCAATAATGGCTGCTATATCAAAAAGAGTGTGTGTTACCATTCCACAAGGAAGCTAGAAGGTGTTGGTAGTACTTTCCTAGAAGTACAAGGATGCGACGAGCATGTTTTGGCAGTAGGCAGGGCCAATTCTCAACAATTGAATTAGGTCGAAAATACCTCTCAACTTTCAGGTTTCGCTCATTTTTGCCTCTATATCTTTCAGCCAGAGGCTATAATCCTCATTCTTTTTTGTGGGAGGAGCAGAATGAAAAACACGTATGGTAGCAATCATGTATTCTAAGCTTAGAGGTTCCTTAATACTAACCATGGGCTTAATCCGGTGATAAGAAGGGAAAAAATCCCTAATTTTAGTAAGATCTACATAGGGATCATGAGTAAGACCCATAAGTGCATGGGTTTTTCTAGAAATGGAATAAGGACAAGTGGTAGATTGGAACATGTTAGCTAGCGAAAGAGATTCTTTGGTTGATATAGTGTTCTTTTATTTGGAAGTCATTGTTGTGAATGTTAAGTTGATTGTTTGAAGAAAAAGAAATTTTGAAGATGAAGTTTCTGATAACAATGGGTGGAAAAGAGAAGAAGAGTGAAAGATGAGGTATTTATATTAGAGGAATAAAAAACTCTTCAATTTTGGCTTGACAAATGGCGCGAACTTTATTGACACGTGCCAACATTTTAGAGGCGACATCGAAATGATTTTGTACACCTAGCTACGCTGCCATACAAAGATGGAATCATGATGAAGAGTTATGGGTTAGTGGGAAAACGCATGTTTTTAAGGCGATGGTTGAGATAATGGTCATGATATCCACGACGTCAGTCCACTAACTAAAATAGTGTTGGAGAAAGTAAGACACACTTTATCTCCTTTTTGGCAAAATAGGCCACTTTGGGGGGGGGGGGGGAATTTGTTAGCTGAGATTATCGACAAGGGAAAAAATATCAGTATAATCAGAAGACTTGGAACAAGTTGAGGTCAACTAGATGTTTGTCGATGTATTATGGTGCAAAATTCAAAGTTTCAAGAGGAGAGGTACAAATGAGACTTAGTATTTTTCAGGGAAAAGGAATATTTTTTCTATCATTTCAACGACATGATGACTTAGGTTTTCAAAGACAACAAGGTGCGTCGATCAACAGTTATTTAGGTGCGAAAATGTGTTTTTTTAAATGAATAACTGCTTCTTAGTCTTATTCCAAGGAACATGTGAAGAATATTCAAAAGCGAGGTACATGCAAAAATATACATGGTGAAGGCTAAAGAAGAGAACGTTAGAAAACAATTATTTTACATTTATATAAATAGGGATTCTAGTGTTAGGATTCGGGGGTGTTCATTTGATTACGTTACAAATTCTCAAAAATACTTAAAGTACTAGCGTTAGAGAGAAACGAGTTTCACTGAGAAAATGTATGAATCTCGAAACACCATTTTCATTCAAATGCAAAGCTTTTTATTTCATTTTATATTCTTTTCTAATTTAATTTAATTTCTATTTTTAACTTCATTGTCACTTCACACTTATTTTACAAAATTCTAGTCTTTTTTTTAACATTGTCGAAATCACCTTTCACATTGTTTCTCTAGACAATTTCGACAAAATCAAAATCCTTTTCTTTTCTACACAAACTATAAATAAAAGCTTTTAGCACTATGTCCTATGACTCTCTAGTTGATCCTGTAAGTAACCTTCAATAAGAGACTAGCGGTTGTTTACCAAATTTCACAGTAAAAAATATGTTGTTCTAGATTCATAAAAAGAAAAGAAGATGCCAATGGTAGGCGTAATATTGAGGCCCCAACAGATTACCTCAAATGCCCTTGCAGATGTCCAACTATTAGTATAAAGTTCAGAAGTTCAGATTAGATATAACTATAAATATTTATCGAGCATTCCGGGATCCCGGCGTGTACGAACCTTCTCACCCGGGACACATAGTTCCAAAATAACATCGACCTTATTTCCGATATTAGACAAGTCTAGTTGATCTCGAAAGTTTTTCACCCAAGGATTATTGGCGCAAACTAAGTCGTAGAACCTCATCACTAAAAGTGATGGATGGAAGCTCGATCATGATCTCGACTTAACATGAGGAAGAAGACACTGAGTCAGTATCATTATTCATAGAAGCACTACCAAATACGATGCCATACACGTCTTTTTCCATAAATTCCGAATCTACTTTTCTTGTAGCATGTTTAAATGCTTCCACACATTGTTGCAACAATGCATGCTTCTCAGTTATATTGTTAGGGGAAATTACCCTTCCACTCTCATTGCACTCACGAATCATAATTGCTGAAATTGATTAGGTGAAGTATAAAAACAATAATAAAGTGATCATCGTACCTAGATGGGGAAGAAAGAGGGGGAAATTTAAGGATGACGGGTTTTCGAACTTGTAAGAGAGAGAGAGAGAGAGAGAGAGAGAGAGAGAGAGAGAGATTTTGCTTTTGTAAAATTAGTGGATTATGCAAAGAGAAAAACCCCTATTTAAGTAGGTTTTAGGAGCATGAAACTCCAAGATGAAAGGCTAAAAGTTCCTAGTAGTAGGGTGCATTGATGACAACAGGGAGTTTCAAGTCAAAATAAAAAGTAACCATTAGACGTTAAATCATTTCCCGATACATGGAAGATAAAAAGTCAAATGGAGGACACATATTTCCCTCAAGTTGGATGACCTGTATTCTAAGCATCCCGCCTCAAGGGCCTCATGGGCATATTTGTCTCAGAGCCCCCATGAAGACATCCCCGGTGGAACAATACGCCCGATCCAAGTCGATATTGTCGCGACGGGAACAAATTTGAGATTAAGCTATTGGTTAACTAAACTCAGAAAAAGAAAGAGTCGCCACCGAACTTTATTGTTTCCAAAGGGAAAGGGAAAAATGTCGAACAAAACCCACAAAAAGGTAAAACAAAAGAGAAATATGGATACAGGAGTTGGTTATGCAATGGGAAGGTATTATCACCCCTCACATATATGGCACTCCATATGAACCACTTGCAAATTTGTGTTTATGAAAAATATGGGTTGTTTGTTGATTGATTTTAATTTGAAAAGATATTTTGTCGTATTCGAGTGGAAAGTTCAGCTTACTACCATAAGTATGAAGAAATGAGCATTTGCATCATCTTGATATGGAGAACTTTCACTTGGACTTTTTCACAAGCACATCTCAACACTCAAGTGGAAAATGTCAATCATTTCTCAACATATTATAGAAGTATAGTGGTTTGCATCATTACAAGAATAAACTAATATCTAATATTCTCAAAAAAAGGCTCTCAAAGGAAAGTGCACAAATGCACAAAAAGAAATTTGATGAGGTTTTTCTTTTATAAAAGTTTGGAAAAAAAGTTTAAGTATGCTTCGTTGTTTTAGCATTTATTGAGAAAGAAAATTTCCTGATCACTTGACAAAGTCAAGGTTTATTAAGAAAATGTGTGAAGTTTGAAAAAAGAGGTTTTTGAAATAGGGAGAAGTTTTAAAAATTGAAGAAGTGGGAAGGAGGTGAAGAGAATATCCTAGAGCATAAAGTAAATGACATAAAATAAAAGGTCTCATTGTAAGGTAGCCCAATAGAAAGCCTTTGTGTGTGCAAGTGTTCTAACCATAAGATAGAGCAAGCATTTGACATTGGTCAAAATAAGCATCCCTTTCCCTTTGGATTAAGCCACAAGATGAAAAAAAAACATAAGCAGATGAATATCAAAAGATCCAGGTGAACATCAAAGTCACAAAGCCACAAAAAAACATTCAAGTCTTGAATTGAATATCAAAGGGTCCAAAGGGATCACAAGGTCTCAGATGAATCACAAAGTATCAGATATACTCCAAGCAATGTAAAGCACTAAGTATTAAGGTCCAAAGTCTAGTATACTCCCCAAGCAATGGGTAGTAACATCAGGTCCATAAGATCAGATTAAAGCTTTTTAGGATTTTAGCCATTTTATCATGTTTTTTGTTCTTTTTGAAATAAGAAAGAAATAAAAGCATAAAGTAAAAGGCAAGAATGCAAATGACATGAATGTAAATGACATAAATGTAAATGACATAAATGTAAAGAGAAAATGTAAATTTAGATGTTAGGTGTTATATGTTAGAAGTTAGAAGGAAAATTCAAGTCATCACATTGGGATCATCTATGAACAAGTCAAAGGACTCAAACATATGCTACACTAAGGTATAAACTATCATTAACTCAAAGTATCAAAAATATGATCAAATGATCATCTATCAACATACTGAATTAGAGAAGATAGAATCAACCAAGGGACCATCTACCAATAATTTGAAATATTGAAGATCTCATCAACCAAGCAATCACTCAAGCAAAATCAAAAGAATGACAAAAATTGAATTAAAAATGAAATGAAAATGATTAAAAATGGCTGAGAAAATTCAAATCAAGCACCAAAGCATAAAAGAAATGGCTGAGAAAATTATGAGAAGTCAAGAAAATATGGATAAGTGAACCTCAAAAGTTGGATGCAAAATATTTAAAAATGATCAAATATAAAATGGAAAATAAAAATTAAATGGAAAAATAAAGGAAAATATCAATTGAATGCAAGAATGATTTTAAAAATTATGCCAAAAATATATGTGATGCAAAATATTTTTAAAGATTTTTTGTAAAAAATTTGAGTCAAAAAGCACTAAAAATCATTTTAAATTAAATCAGAAAAAGAAAAGAAAAAGATGAAAAATACAATAAAAGGAAAAAGCAAAAAGGCGTCAACGGCTAAAAATTTTGAAAAAATGCGCTGGCACGCTGCTATTGGATGAGGGATTTAAATTTGCCACGAACACGCGCGATCTGACTTTGTCTTCAACCTCCATTCGATTTCTGCAACATCATGAACTCGTGTTTTAGCATGAATCAAGCATGGATTCAGATTCTAAGCACTTCATTGCTCATGTCTCTTTGCATCAGAGTCATTGATTGGCTCTGAGCAAAGAGAATTTGCTCAAGAACACGAAGAACCCTAGTTCTTCAAAGTAAAATTAAATGACTAATACGCAAAATAAATCCAAGGTAGTTTAAGGCTTTTGATTAGTGAATCAAGACGAAGATACTGGTAACTTGCTTGCTCAAAAATTTAACTCGTATATACCTTTTCAGTTGAAGCTTCGAAGGTCAATAATGGTGGATTTGGAAGTCTGGTTCCAATGAGTTTCAAGCCACGACAACGCTTCAATTAGCTTTAGAAGGTCTTCAATCAATGAAATGGTTAACTTTTTTTTTGAGGTATCAGGTTCAAATGGTTTTAGAGTTCCTTTAGTTATCCGAGCTTGCAAATAAAGTCAAATGCTTCCTTTATTTATAGGAAATGAAGTAAGGTCATGATAGGTGTGAAATGGAGGCACATTCGTGTGAATTAGGCCAAAATTTTGATGATTTTCCAAGCATGTGAGAGTGAGGGTGAAATGCGTAAATTAGCACTTGATACCAGTCGTTTTGTGTTTGTTCAGATGCATTCTAGGTCCTCAAATGAGTTGCACATGTGAAGGTGGTCCCATATTGAAAATGGCATGAAATTCGTGACCTGAAAGTTGCACAAGAAGCTGAGTCCATGGTACCATGTTTGAGCTTAGGCCAAATGAGATTCACTCGTGCGTTTTGAGATATTCTTTGTGCCAAATGATCTCCTTATGGTAAAGAAGAAAATTCAAAAAGAATCAAATCAAAGGGATGTTTGAGTTGAAAATGGAATGGATGGAAAGTCGGGGTCATAACCTGAAATTCTAGGTCAGGCATTAGGTCGACCAGGCCTTGGGCCTACTTTTGTGCACACATGGGCATCTTGGAAAATTCCAAAATTGGTGGACTTAGAGGCAAAATTGATGTTTGACCCTTGAAGAAAAGTTGTAGAGGAGTTCAAATTTGACACTTGGCTCAAAGTAGATTCCAAAAATATTGAGAAATGAGAGAGTTATAATGTTTGGACCAAGTGACATGCCATACTTAATTTTAGGTCAACCAAACATGTGCCAACTTGTGATTTCTTGCCATTTCTTGCATTCAAATGCCCAATGATGAACACTTGAATACCAAATGAAGGAAACTTGATTGTCCATTGATGAATCTTGATAAATGTTTGAGAACTGGATGGAGATGGCATGGAAATAAACACATGAATCAAACTTGAATCAACTTTGAAAACATGTACCAAATTTGAACTTCTCTTGCTCAAATGATGTTGAATGAGGCTTGACATGAAATGTGACCTAAGATTATAGGCCGTGCCTTGAAGTAAGAACTCTTATGAACCACTTGTTGACCAAACTTTGACCTTGGGAATCAAAATCCTAATTTAGAAACCAAGTTTGATCATTTGATTGCAAGTCTCTACCTTGTACAATAAGAAATAGGAAACAACACATATTTTTGTATTTTGGATAAGGTTAGCAAAGTTAGAATGCAAGCAAGCAAAAAGGTAAAAAGAAAACACAAAGGGTGTTTGATGATCTCCCACAAAAGCAAACCCAAAGAGGCGAATGTTAGGAGGATACCATGCTTCTGATCTTGGTTGAAATGCAAATAATATGATATATGGAATCTTAGGGGTAAAATTAGGGTATGATATCGATATTCAAGAGGAAAGTCCAAAAAGGCACAAGTGGCGAGGTACGATGATGCATGTCTCGTGCCTAAGTCGTTCTTGGTGAGAATGGAATAAGGATCATAAAGTATACATCAGTGGTACAGAAGATGTTCTAAGTGTCTTGAGAATATTGTAGAAGTTTATGATGACAAGTTTAATAATAGAGGACTTTACAAAACTCCTTGATGGAATTGCAAGGTCAAGATAAATGGCTTGATTGAGTAATGTGATCAGATTAGTCCATATAACTTCACTCTTAAGCACTCCTCCCCTTCATGCCTCATGTTTGGGAGACTGTTTACATCCCAAAATTGTCGGATAACCCCAATGCTAGCGTGTCGGTGATAACATGGTCGGAATAGTGTGCATAACTTTTCTCTTAGCAGTTTGCCCCTCTATGCCTCATGCTTGGGTGCTGTGTACATCCCAGAATTATCGGATAACCCCAATGTTAACGGGTCGGTTCATAATTGAGTCGAGCATGGTCCCACTCCAAATCAAAGCACAATGTGGGCCGCCTCAAAGTCAAGATAGCCAAGACAAACCTTTATTGGCATTTATCACATGAAGTCAACATGTCCTAACATATCCCTTAAATGCAATAATGAGCTAATGATATCATCCGTAATAATGGCTCATGTCTCGTATCAAACTAAGGAAATAAGTATAAATAAGTATAAAAAAGAACACCCTGTCTGACCAATCTAATGTAACTCTGTCTGACCAACATAAAAAAATTAAAAACATAGACTCAATCCATACCAAAAAAAAAGAAATCTAATGTAACTCTGTCTTACCAACATAAAAAAAATTATTCAACTAGTGTTATTTGTGAGAACATCTCATAAATATTTTTCATTAGAAACAATCATATTTCACAATTTACCATCAAAGAATAAAATCTTAACATTTACTTAATATTCCAACAGTAATATTTTAAATTGTAAGATATCAACATCTTCCGTTGGTCCTCTTATTTTTTTTATTATCTTTATACTTTATTTATTTTTAACAAACAAATATTGTATAAATTATTTGTTATTTTTTCGGTAGAAATTCTAAATTGTTTTTTTTATATACAATGTAACCAACAAATGGACAAATCTTTGGGCATGTTGACCTAATGTAATGCCCTGGTAGGGTAAAGCAATTACTTATGTTGATATTTTAGTACACGTTAGAAAAGACAGACTTAAATCCATGTAGTATAATACTAGACATTTATTTCTCCACATGTATTTTAAAATTAAGAGTTTAATTGAAATGTCCGGTTAGTTAAACACAGCCATTCATGTTTTTAAAAGAGTTTGATTTTTTTTATAATCACACATAAAGTAATTCGAATGGATGATTGTGATGTATTGACACTGTAAATATTTTTACACACATAACAATTAATCTCTAAAATTAAATACAATAAAATTTATAATAATAAAAATAATAATATAAATAAATAGTTAGAGTAATAATAGTATAAATAAATAAATAAATAAATATGAAAAAGGATTCATGAAAGATGAAACTGTATCCGCTTCTCTTATCTTTCCACGTGGACAGAAAGAGTTACTTTGTTTCTAAATTAATTAATTCTTAATTACGATAAAAAATGATTTATAAATATAACGAAAGGTTTTAGTAGTAACACCCATTTCGCACTTTAATATCATAGATGAGTTATCAAAGAGAATAAAAACGCAGAAAAGAATGAGAAAATCACGTGAGAGCCGAAAGCCCTGAAATTAAGCATAGCATATTCATATTCACGGTAACACTCTTCACCTCCCTAACAATTCTCTCTCAATTTTGTCTTTTATTCAAATTCTATTCTATGATTGGGATTGAAATGGCGAAGGGAAACCCTACTACGACGTCGTTTCGTGAATTGAAACCCGAACAATACGCACACAGTCCAGTTCATTACGCCGTCGCTATTGGAAACCATGCTACGCTTTCTAGAATTATTTCCACTCTTCCGCGTTTACCCGACCCGACTCAAATTCACACTGAGTCTGACTCGGTTCTTCAAGAAAAACTCGCTGATAAAATCTCCGTTGTGCTCGACCGCCGCGATGTGCCTTTTAGGGAAACGCCTCTCCATTTGGCGGTTCGGCTTAATGATCTCTCTGCTGCTAAAGCGCTGGCTTCCGCTGGTGCTGATGTTTCTCTTCACAATGCCGCCGGGTGGAATCCTCTCCAGGAAGCTCTATGCCGCCGTGCAACTGAAATCTCGGCGATTCTTGTTCGTCATCATCACCGTCTTGCTTGGGCGAAGTGGCGCCGCCGTCTTCCTCGTTTGGTTGCTGTGCTCCGCCGTATGCGTGATTTCTATATGGAGATCTCCTTCCACTTCGAGAGCTCCGTCATTCCTTTCGTCGGTAAGATCGCTCCCTCGGATACTTACAAAATCTGGAAACGCGATGGAAATCTACGCGCCGACACTTCTCTCGCTGGATTTGACGGTCTCAAGATCCAACGCGCCGATCAGAGCTTTCTCTTCCTCGGAGACGGCGACATCACGCACGCTGTTCCTTCCGGCTCTTTGCTAGTCCTAAACCGCGACGATCGGAAAATCTTCGACGCGTTTGAAAACGCTGGAGCTCCGATGAGTGATTCGGATGTTGCTGGATTCTGTTCACAGACAAGTGTATACCGGCCAGGAATGGACGTTACAAAAGCAGAACTCGTTGGAAGAACGAATTGGAGAAAGCAAGAGAAGACGGAAAATGTAGGAGAATGGAAAGCCAGGGTTTACGAAGTGCAAAATGTGCTTTTCAGTTTCAAGTCACGGAAAGTTTCCGCTGGAGAATCCGGTAGTGAGCAAGTTATACCGTTGGAATTGGATGAAGACGAAGACGGTTTTCTCGTGGCGGAGAATCCAAGTTTTGGAATGCCAATGGAAACTGACAAAAGAAGACACAGTAGTTTCGTTCGAGAAGATAGGGAATGGGTCCCTATGGGAAGAAAAAGCGTGGATATGCATATGCCTTCAACGATGATTCAACCGCCAAGAAAATCTTCTGCAACGGTTAGATTAGCACAGCCACTTCCACCGCCAGCAAAAGAGAAAGAGTTTATGAAGAGTTTACGGCCGTCTGTATGGCTGACGGAGCAATTTCCTTTGAAAACGGAGGAGCTCTTGCCGCTGCTTGACATTCTGGCAAACAAGGTGAAAGCTGTAAGGAGAATGAGGGATTTGCTCACGACGAAGTTCCCGCCGGGAACTTTTCCGGTCAAGGTATGCCTCAGTTTACCGTTACTTTATTTGTTGTTGTGTTGGGTCCCACTAAATTGCGATAGTATGACACTTTTGCAGCTTTTGTTAAAATTGCTTGTGAATCTGCCAAATTCACGATCACTAGTACATTAAAATAAAACTCACATTATCAATAAAATATTTATTAATAAAATTAATTGTGATAAATGTATTATTTGTGTTATTTTGTTTTTGACTCATTAATTGTAATAAAATTATCAATAAAATAACATGTGTTATTGAGCAATTATAATTTTTTTTTAAATTGAAAATTCTTTAAATATTAGCTATATATTTGAGTTTAAATTGGTATACAAAATTTCTTCCAAATTTATTTTTAATTTAAACCTTTTCCCATTATTTTATCTTTCTTATCATGAAATAGTTTCTTTTTTTAAATAACCATATAAAAATTTATGATTTATATTATTTTTATTACTAAGAGCAAAAACAACAAAATACATAAATTGAATCTCTTGGAATTTTGCCGCATTCACATTGTTAAGATATTATTAATCATTTGATTTTGATGTACTATTTAAATTTTTTTTAATCAAAATTATCTATTTTAAATCTGAGTCATCTGATCTTATTCGGATGGTCAGCTACGATTTTTTAACGGCAAGGAACCTAGGTCCAAAATATGAAAGTTTTGTTCATAATATAAATGGTCAAATATTTTAATAATGGGCTGGAATTGATTCATAGGTGTCAAACATTACAAAAAATGATGAATAATTTTTTATAGATAAATTGATGACAGATTTGATTTATGATAAGATGGTGATGGAAATATTGTGTTTGACACTTTGAATTGGTGGTTCAGGTGGCAATTCCAGTGGTCCCTACGGTAAGGGTGGTAATCACGTTCACAAAGTTCGTGGAGCTTCAACCCGTTGAGAAATTCTACACACCCTTTACAAGTCCTAGACATTTGGTAGCTGAAGATCATGACGATGAGCAGCAAAATCCAGAAACTCGTCACTCTTCTTTTACATCATCATGGTTGAGACGAAACAATAGTCAATCAGGGAGTTCAAGAAGTAAACAACAACAACGCGCTTCTGGTGCATTTGATTTAGATCCTTTCGTTATTCCTGAAGGATTTACTTGGAGTAATAACATGGATGATAAGCCAAAGAAATTGAACAAATCCAAATCTGTGAGAAAATCCAAATGAAAAATTAACCAGAGTGACATGAAATGAATATGATGGTAGTTTAGTTGCATTGCATAATTTGCATCCATAATGTAGATATATCCCTGTTTAATTTTTATTATATTATTTGATTTAAATCAACTTGGGGATTTCTGGTAATTGTGTTCATATACTTCAAGAGTTCTTACACGTTACAACTGTACTTTGCTCACAGTTTTGTTTATGTATTACTCCACATTACATTATATAGAATCTAACATGCTTTAGTTTTTGATTCCTTGAATGGAAGAACCGGCCATAAAATTCTATTCAATTTTTTATTTGCATATTTGTTGTACCAACCATTAGGGCTCAACAACACTCCTCATTTGTTTTTTTGACCAAAATGGTCAAAGGAGCATAACATTTAATTTTGTCAAAAGTAGCATTATTGTCTTAATCTCATCATGCATGTATCATACCTTGAGAATAAATAAAGATGAGACAACGGTATATGACCCTCTTTATATTGACTACAAACTTAGTAGGTATTCAAATGGATCAGGCTCCACATAACTTTACTTTGTCTCCCCCATAATACAATATTCAGTTTCCCAAGAATTTAGAACACATTGCTCTATATTCTTTATTCCATTCTTTGAAATAGCCTTTCTTTTTTCTTCTTTAAGGTTCTGATAGTAACCCTTGAACCAGATCTTTGATTCCAATAAATTTATTTAAAGGCTATGTCCTCATCAATAAAGGAAGTTTGTTGGTAATATTTACTGTACCTTCAAAGAGTTAAAAGCATCTCTTTACTTTTATCAGAGTTTGATCAATCTGTGTTCTTTTTGCCTCAAAATGTGTGTTATTGATATATTACAACAACTAAGTACATGAACTATGTATCCAATTGTATAAACATATTTATTTTTAATTCAAATTCAATTAAAAAAATAATTTGCAATACATGTTATAATTGATTAACACCCCAAATAACATCTACAAAATAGTCACCTAAGTTTTATCCTAGATGAAAGTGAACACCTATGTTGCCAACGGCAATTAAATTTGGTCTTTGTAGAATCATAACAATGCTAGTGGAAAAGACAAATATAAATCCACATGGTAATTTACAATGCTGGCCAAGGTATCACAACTCTATGATAAAGCCGAATATTAAAAATTAAATTACAACGAAATTTTCTTGATAACTATATAATTTCAAGTTGATTCACTTACCCTTCTCTTCCTCTAAATTCTAGGTCTGCATCAATTCCAACAAAGGCATACGAGGTACTATTCATGTCTCTGCCTCTAAAGCATCATTGTTTCAATTTTTCAAAGCATACTTGCCAACAAATATCTACTTTTTCAAAATTTCTATACGTTACATGGATCCTAGAATCTGAATTAAGAAACTTCAAGTCTTCTAATACATACTAGTTATGAGTTATTTTGAAAACATTTTTTTTCTAAGTAGAAAACTATAATTTAATTGAAAAGTTCCTAAGTAGTACTAATGATTGTTTTATGGCTCTGATGTAGAATTCAGAAAACATGGGCAGTGAAGCACGAAGTTGGGCAGATCAATGGGGTGCAGGTGGTATTGGTGCTATAGAATATGATGAGATTGACACTAGATCCCAAAAAGACACAAACAACAACAACAAGAATTCTGGTGCCAAGGTTGGTTTCACTAAAGCCAAAGCAGTTGCTGTAATAGGTCTTGAAAAGATTAAAAGTGGTGCCTCAATTTGTGTTAAATGGATCACAAACCACTTTAAGAAAAAGAGAACATCCATTTGATTTTTGGTGGATCCAACTTGCATGCAATTTTACCATTTTCATTTGCACTTTTCCTTCCATATTATCTTGATAATTACATTCATGCTGTTTAATTATTCCTAAGTTCCTTGCATTAGGATTATTGCCCCTTGTCACATGTCAATTGGTTGTTAACTTTCAAGCACCATTGTATTTGTCGGGTGTCTTCACGACAGTATTAACAAGATGATCTCGTGGTTGTTTTGTGGGGCTATAATATGAGCACATATTTGATTCATATATAACGTCAACAAAAGAGTATAACGTCAACAAAAGAGTATAATGCATGTAGAATAAGTTTTAAATGATTGTTATTTTTTAATTTTAAAAAGTTTTGAAAAGGATTATATCATCAAATAAATTATTGGTTAAATCGTATTGAAGATCGGTCCAATCATCTCGGAGACCCGTTCAAATTTCAAAAATAGACTCAAATATAAAAAAAATATACAATTATAATAATTAAAAAAATATATTAAAAATACAATTATGTATTAATAAAAAATAAATTTAATTATAATTATTTTGAATTTTGATCAATCTGAATATTATAGTGATGAATTGGACAATTCAGATCCAGATGAATCTGGTGATAATGAATGGTCCAAATTTGAAAGGTTTAGGAAAGAACATCTTAATAAGAACTACAAGTTTAACTGGGGTATGTAATTTAATTCTCTTGTTGATTTTAGAGAGTCAATTCGTGAGTGGTCGGTGTTAAATGGGAGGAAAATTACCTTTGTAAAAAATGAGAGTTATAGGATAATGGTAGAATGCAAAACTAAATGTGGTTTTTTAGTACTATGCTCTAAAGTGGGCCAAGTATACATGTGCTATAAAGACATTGGTGGATACCCACATATGTGTTAGGATTTTGAATAATAGATCTACAAGCTTTAAGTGGGTGGTCAAGGCAGTAGTAAAGAAGATGCAAACTTCTGAAATAGTGAGAATACGTGATATTATACAAGATATCAGACAAAAATTCTATGTGGGGATCAGTGTTGCTAGATCATGGAAGGCAAAGTTGATAGCAAAGAAAATTATTGAAGGGGATGTTGATAAGCAATTCGCAAATCTATGGAGGTATGTTGCCAAGTTAACAAGGATTAATCATAGGAATACTTTGAAGATCATTGTTGAAAGACCATTTCCATCTATACAACCAAGGTTTGACTCGTTTTACTTCTGTTTTGATTGTTGTAAGAAGGGTTTCATAAATGGATGTAGGCCATTTGTTGGAGTTGGTGGCTGCCATTTAAAGACCAAATATGGTGGGCAACTTCTAATTGTTGTGGGCAGGGATCCCAATGATCAATATTTCCCATTGGTTTTTGGTGTTGTTGAAACTGAAACAAAGGAGAGTTGAAGGTGGTTTTTGCAATTATTGTTGAAAGATATTTGACAAGAAATAAGATATGTATTCATTTCAGATCAACAGAAGGTAAGGCATTAGCATCATGTTTTTAATTCATTTCAACCCCTATAGATGTTGCTAAACTAATGTCTATCTTAAATTTGTTTCAGTGATTAATGGTTGTTTTTGAGGAAATGTTTGAAAGGATTGAGCATAGGTTGTGTCTCAGACACTTGTATGCAAATTTTAAGAAAATGTTTGGTTGTGGAACCCTTATAAGAGATTTGGTGATGGGAGCTGCTAAGGCCACTTACTATCAAGGTTGGATCCAAAAAATGAATCAACTGAAAAAAGTGGATGCCAAGGCTTGAACTTGGTTAACGACGGTTCCTACCAAATGTTGGTGTAAGCATATATTTAGTTTTTACCATAAATGTGATGTTTTAATGAATAATATATCTGAGTCATTTAATACCACCGTTTTAGTTGCTAGGGATAAGCCTATTTTAACCATGTGTGAATGAATTAGAAAGTACCTTATGAATAGGTTAGCAACATCTGCCATCAAACTTGATAAATAAAAAAATAAAGTTATGCTAATACCTAGGAAAAGGTTAGATAATGAGGTGTTCAATAATGGTCAATGGCTGCCAACTTGGTCTATTGCTGAACATTTCCAGGTTACACTTTCTTTCAACACACAAGAAGTCATTGTTGACATTGCCAAAAGATCTTGTAGCTGTAATTTTTGGGAATTGGTTGGAATTCCTTGTAGGTATGTTGTTGTTGCATTGACTTATAGAAAACCCAACCCTGATGATTTTGTTGATGACTGTTATACAAGAGAGAAGTATGCACTATGTTATGGATTTCTTATGAGCCTTATAAATGGGCAGGACATATGATCAGAAGTCCAAACTGATGAACTACAACCTCTTGTGTATAAAAATGGACCAGCAAGGATAACAGAATGTGGTGAGGATGGTCCTAGGAGAAGAATACCTAGTATATCTTATAGGTGCGCCAAGTTTAAAAAATTTGGGCATAATGCTTTGTCATGCAAGAGCCTTACATAAGACCCAAATACTTTGAAAAGAAAGGTAATACATGATTTATTTATGTGCACTTTGTTATTTCTCTGCAATGTGATGGTTTGATTGTAATAGAACTTTGATGATTTTCTTGATTAGAGGAAACCCAAGGTAGATCAGGCTGGAGTTGAGCCAAAACAGAAGAATGCTAATGTGCAGACAACTATCGATGTGCAGACAAATGTTGATATGCAGGCTAATGTGCAAGATCATGTTGATGCAAGTTAAGCTGAGAATGATGTTGAAGCTGAGAACAATGCAATCCATATTGATTCAAGTCAAGCTGAATCGTGTGTGGTTGACACAAGTTAGGTTGAGGCAAGTCAAACTGAGGGAAAATAAAAGAAGAAAAAAAACCCGTTAAGAAGATGAGAATAAGGGTGAGTGAAAGATTGAAGTTGAAATGCTTTCAAAAACTAATTACAGGTTAGGGTTCAACTTCTGACCAACCAATCACTTTGACTGAACATGATGAAGGAACAAGTCCACAGAGAAAAAGTTCTTATGGACCTTATTCAAAGTTAGGGGTGTCTACCATGTCCTTGAAATCTTAGAGGAAAAAGAAATGACAGATGATGCACTTTATGTTTATATTATGTACTTTAAGATATGTTCAAGTTATGTTTGTAATTATGCAGTTTAAGTTATGTGCCATTTTGTTATGTCTGTAACGACAGATAATGGTTATGTAGGTAATGATGCACTTTAAATGCCATTTTGTGCCTGTCTTAAATTTGATGCACTTTAAGTGATATTTTTCAATGACTTATGCACTTTAAGTTCTCCTTTTTAATGACTTATGCACTTTAAGTGCTACTTACTATCTATGTGTTTTTTTGGTTACACTCTATGTTCTATAAGTATTGCTCAATTATGCATTTTGTTATGTGTTAATAGAACTTTAAAACAAATCACAAATGTAACCAATACCAAATTTCCCATTATATAGAATACTGATTGATACACTGATACATCATAGTAACATTACTGATACATAATAAATTACATTAACTAAATAATAATAGAGAACAAAATCCAAGACACCACGAGTGAAATCATCAACCAATAACTTTTGTTTTTCCCCATTTCAAGCTTTTTCTTAGTCTTTTCAAGCTTCTTTGAACTCAATTCTACACCAAACTGCATGCCAAATCCGGTCTCAACTTCCTTGCCAAAGTCCTTCACATATTAACTCAGGGTCACGTTGGATTAAAGGGGAATCAAAAAATCCACGTCAGATAAATGAGGCATGCCACGTTGGATTAAAATAGAATCTGGGTTGAAATAATGCACTCAGAATCCATAGAGATGGAATCTTCATATTATAAAGGGGGAATAAAAAAATATTTTTGTCTTTGTTGGTTTGTTATATTATTATTTTATTTTTTTGTCGATGGTGATTGTTGTTTGTTGAATTGTTGTTGGTGTGGTTAAAGGTTGACGAAGGAGATGGTGGTGTAGGTTAGAATGGTGATGGTATGTTGAAGATGGCGAGTTACTACTATGTATTTGAGTCATACGTTTTTCATTTGTTGTTTTTTACAGCGGTGTGTAGTTTTGCGATGGTATATCTATGGTGACGACAATCATGACTTTCTGAAGTACTTATTCACATATTATCAACAAGATCGAATGTAAGACATTATTTTTAGTGTGTTCTACTTAAAGCTTTTTCTTATTGATGTAGTAAATTTATCATTTCATTTGATTTTCGGACAGGTTTACAAATGAGCTAAGTATTCAATTTTTCAACGAACTTCAGAAAATGTGAAGGAAGGTTAGTTATTACTATGTGTTCATTTTTCTATAATATAATAGCTTCATGCTTCTTTCGGAATGGTAGTGAGTATTATTGTAAATTTTTGTATGATTTAGACAACTCACATATTCAAAATACTTTGTCCTGGTTTGCAACTTGCACATAGATATTAGACAACTTACATATTCAAAATTTCTCAAATAAAATCATAAACAAATTATTAACAAAATATTAGAAATATTGTGAACCAAAATAGGTAATTTCATATTCTTACAGTTAAATAAAAAAAAATTATTTCTGAAATTTATTTTAAAAAGTTTTCACATATATAAAATGAAAAATAATATTTTTAATTTGATATTATTTTTAATTTAAGATATAAAAAATTTCATAAAAAATTAATAATTTTTAGTTGAAAGAAATAATAAAATTTTAATTAGAATAAATTTAAAAATATAAGAGATCTATCAAACACTAGAAGTATAGAAAAAAAATAGAAATAGAGAAAGAAGAAGAAGTGACTTATGCTATCAATTAAAAAATATATATTTTATTTGTTTACAATCTCACCTGCATATAAATATTGGGATTTTTTTTAAAATAACCATGTTTTTCAAATAAAATACGAAAATAACCAAGTTTTCAATTTTTTTTCCAAAATAACCATGTTCACTACGCCAAATAAGGGAAAAGAGGGCGCTTATTTTGGTCTATAACAGCGCTTTTAAGCGCCCTCTAATCTGGCGCTGGCATAGGTAAAGACAGCGCTTTGTTCTCCTGGAGAAAGCGCTGTCTAAAGTGGCCACATTATAGTGCGCTTTAAGAAAAAAGCGCCCTCTGGAGTGGTCCATAAAGGGACACCTTAGAGGGCGCTTTCTGGAAAAAGCGCCCTCTAAAGTTGTCAGTGTAAAGTGTTTAGAGGGCGCTTTCTGGAAAAAGCGCCCTCTAAAGTTGTCAATGTAAAGTGTTTAGAGGGCGCTTTCAGGAAAAAGCGCCCTCTAAAGTTGTCATTGTAAAGTGTTTAGAGGGCGCTTTCAGGAAAAAGCGCCCTCTAAAGTTGTCAATGTAAAGTGTTTAGAGGGCGCTTTCAGGAAAAAGCGCCCTCTAAAGTTGTCAATGTAAAGTGTTTAGAGGGCGCTTTCAGGAAAAAGCGCCCTCTAAAGTTGTCAATGTAAAGTGTTTAGAGGGCGCTTTCTGGACAAAACGCCCTCTAAAGTGTTAGTTATTTTAAAAAAATTTGTTTGAAAAACAGTGGATATATATTTAATTGGTAACCTGTTCGCATGCTGCAAAAGTGTAAAATTCATATTGATTTCATCCTTTAATCCAATGTTATACACCATTAATCCATTGATATATACAACATGAATCCATTTATATACAACATTAATCCTCCATATATACAACATTAATATATGATTCTTTGATCAACAATATATAACAACATATTCTCAAAGTACTACAATTAAGAGAATAAAACATAGCAACCAACACCCAGTGACCACTGTATCCAAAAGCTGTCTAATAGTTCTAACCAATACTAAACAAAAACGCCCATCCACCCATGGTGGCAAACATGTTCTGTATATCCAAAAGCTGTCTAGTAGTTCTATCGCACATCCATACAAAATAAGGCTCAACCAAAACAACAGATGGCAGCATAAGTAGTCCCCTGCAAAAAGAACACGTCCAAATGCAAATAACACAGAACTGTCAAAAGGCGATTGAGCAACAAATAGTAAACAATGGCATAAAGTTAAATGACATAGCTAATATTACCTGAATTCCTGCATGGCTGTTAAGGTAAAAATCAAATTCCCTAGGGTGACAAATGCTGGTGTCTACCACGGTTCCTTTGACAATTTAGAACAACAAAATCAGCAAAAAGTGATAAATTCAAATGATAATATATACCAGCTGCGTTGAGAAATATATTGAAAAAACCTGGCATAATATTTCCACTTCTATCGGTCTCTTTGGGGTTGACAGGAAAGAGACGGGTGTGATGTCTCTTTTGGACCACTACAAAAGTAACTTTAGGCAGATACCCATCCTCTATTGAGACACAAGCCTGATGAAAAAAAATTAAAAATTAAACGCATAGAATTTAGTGGTGTATTTTATGAACGACAAAGTAACAAGAAATCAACTTTGAGAAGTCCTAAATTCTGCCTACAATACAGGGCTGCAAAGTTGATGCAACAAAAAACATATAACAATATATGGTAAGTACCTGTATCTCCGACCATATTTTTTCTTTGCCAACCTTCAAGTCCGGACTTCTCCAATTATCACATGTAATCGGAATATGTTGTCGAACAAGGAAACCAATGTAACTTGCCAACATTGAACCCTTATCTTTTGAAGATAGAATTGATATATGTTTAGATGGACATGTTCCATTGTCGTAGAGGGATACTTTCAAATATCCAGCATCATCATCTACGCGAATGAGGCTTGACGACAATAGAGCATCTCCATCTAAACAAATATCCAGCATCATCATTTTACCTGTAAAAAAGAAAACAATTAAAATCAGATGACAAATGTAAAAACAATTAAAATCATAAAAGTCATTTTACCTGTAATAAAGAAAACAATTAAAATCATTTGACCTGTACCTTTTTCACTAAGTTCTCTTTCTTTTCTTGGTTGGAATATGTTCTACATGTCTCTTAACAACACGGACGGTTGGATTGATCCAAATACCCTCATTATGATCATTTCTAATATATGAATCATTTGATATAATATTCTCATCTTGATCATTTCTGGTAAACGATTCAATCTCAACATCAGTATCACCTTGATCTCTAGTGTTTTCATCAATTACTTTGTTGGAAAAAAGAACTATAGACCATTTCGTACTTTTCGGATCATTGACATAGAACACTTGTCTAGCTTGAGAGGCTAGAATAAAAGACTCATCTTTGTATCCCACCCTATTAAGATCCACTTGCAAAAATCCTGACTTATCCATTCGAATGCCGTTATTATTTTCAACCCACTTGCAACCAAATATAGGAATCTGAAACTTCTCATAATCAAACACCCAAATGCGCTCGATAACACCAAAATACGACAGATTTGCAAATTTGGGGTTTAAGTCCCTCACACTTGATATGTGCATTGCTTCAGCTACCACGGTGACACCACTATTCTGCATAGTACTTTTATCATCTTGTTCTTTGGTATAAAATGTGTATCCATTAATCGCGTATGCGCTATAAGAAAAAACATGGAAACTTGGACCATATGCTAAGCATCTCAACCTTTCTGTTATTGAAGCGGGATCTGAATAATACTTTGAATAAATATGATCCTTAAACCAAGGTATAAAACATCGATTGTGCTCTCGTACTATCCAATTTTCATTTCTATTGGGATTTAAACCTCGGAGAACATCCTTGTGAATTTCAACATACGGCTCAACCTCATTCTCATTGTGCAGAACATACAAATGCACTTGATCCCGTTCGACCCTTGATACTGCCACGATTTTATTTCCAATTAGATTTTTTCCTTCTTTCTTTTCGACAAGCTGAGACTTGGGGAGTCCGATTGACTGAACATTAGACAAATATTCAGTACAAAACTCAATAGCTTCTTCAACAATGTATCTTTCAACCATACAACCTTCTGGTCGACTTCGGTTCTTCACGTACCCTTTTAATATTTTCATATAACGTTCAACAGGGTACATCCATCTCATATAAGCTGGTCCACACAATTGTGTCTCTTTCACAAGATGAACAACTAGATGTACCATTATGTCAAAAAATGATGGAGGAAAAAACATTTCAAGCTCACACAAAGTAATAACGATTTCTTTTTGCAACATTGGTAAGATCGCAGGATTGATCACCTTACTGCAAATTGACTTGAAGAAAGAACACAACTTAGTTATAGAGCTTCTTACTTTTTCTGGAAGAATAGAACGTATACCTATTGGGAGAAAATGTTCCATTATAACATGGCAATCATGGGTCTTTAAACTCTTTAACTTGAGGTCTTTCATAGACACAAGTCTTCTAATATCTGAAGAGTACCCTTCTGGAACTTTAACTTCACTTAGAAACTTACACAATGTTTTTTTCTCCTTTCTAGATAGAGTATAAGCAGCAGGCGGTAGATATGTTCGTTTTCCTTTCTTCAAGGGTCCTAATTCAGTTCTTATTCCCATCGCTATCAAGTCCTTTCTTGCCTTAAGGCCATCCTTAGACTTTCCTTGTATATTGAGTAACGTGCCAATAACACTTTCAAATACATTTTTTTCAATATGCATAACATCAAGAAAATGTCTCACATACAAGGACTTCCAATACGGCAATTCAAAAAAAACTGACCTCTTCTTCCACCCACTTTTGACAAGTGTGTGGGCAAAAGGCTTGCCAAACTGAGTATCCAAATCTTTCATCTTTTCAAAAATTTGATCACCCGTCAATATAGGTGGAGCTCTGCCTTGTTCTGTCTCTCCATTGAACGCCTTTCTCCATCCACGGTAGTGATGATTTGAATTTAAGAATCTCCGATGACCGAGAAAGACATTCTTCTGACCAAACTCCAAGCGCTTCCAATCTGTTTTATCTTCACAAACAGGACACGCACATTGACCTTTTATGCTATACCCTGATAGATTTCCGTATGCTGGAAAATCATTAATTGTGCCAAACAACATCGCCCTCAAGTTGAAACTTTCTTTCCTATATCCATCATAAACCTCCACACCGGTCTCCCACAAAATCTTTAAATCTTCGATTAAGGGCTTCAAGTACACGTCTATGTCATTCCCTGGTTGTTTAGGTCCAGAAATCAACATAGACAACATCATGTACTTACGCTTCATACATAGCCATGGAGGTAGGTTATAAATCATAATAATCACAGGCCATGTACTGTGTGAGATACTCTGGATACCGTGTGGGTTCATTCCATCAGTAGATAATGCCAAGCGAAGGTTTCTTGATTCTTCTCCAAATTCAGGATAATCATTATCAATTTTCAACCACTGTGGTGAATCTGCCGGATGTCGATACTTTCCATCTATAATTCTTTCATTTGCATGCCAGGTCAAGTGTCTTGAATCGGTTTCACTACGAAACATGCGTCTAAATCTCGGAATAACAGGAAAATACCATAAGACCTTTGCTGGAGACAACTTGTTCTTATATCGCGAGACACCGCATTTAGGACACTCATTTAACGATGCATACTCATTTCGAAACAAAACGCAATCGTTTGGACATGCATGTATCTTATCATAGCTCATGCCAATAGAGCACAACATCTTTTTGGTCTCATATGTTCGATTGGGAAGAACATTATCCTCAGGAAGCATATCTTTCAAAAGGGCTAATAACTCTGTGAAACTTTTATCCGACCACCCATTGCCCGCCTTTAAGTTGTACAACTTTAATACCGCAGACAATCTTGTGAATTTAGTGCAACCATCATACAAAGGTTTCTCTGCATCACTTACCAACCTCTCAAACATTTCGGGACAATCCTTAAGATCTCCTTCAAGTGCTTCTGCAATCTCTTCAACTCGATCACAATCGTATGTATCTGCGCCACTATAGTTTGAGGCATAGGTCGTACTATCCCCCGGTTCAACATTCTCGTTACTTTTCTCACCATGCAAATTCCAACATGTATAACTTCGATCAATTCCATGCCTCATTAGATGCGATGTCAACTGAACTGCGTCAACCCGTTTCCCATAACAACAACCCAAGCAAGGACATATCATTCTACTGGGGTCTTCGGCGTGCGCAACGGCAAACTTAACGAATTCTGATACCCCATTCTCGTACTCTCTCGACAACCGATTGGAAGACATCCATGTATTATCCATTACTAATTAGAATAAATAAAAAACAATTTCAGAAGAGTTCAAACACATTTGGACCTAGGTTTCTAATGATACTGGTGTTGACACAAAATCAGATGTTCATAGGTCGTATAACCCATTGCATCCGCAATCATGGTCACTAAAAACCAACCGTCAATTTCCTAGTGCATCCGCTATCATGGTCGAAACAAACGTAGAAGGAGGAAACGCGCAGTAATAAGGTAAAACAAAAATTGGGCAAAGCTAAAACAAAGCAATAACATAAAACAGTAATTGGGAAAAGCGTGTACCTTTGATTGGTAGAAGGAGGAAACGCGCATGTAGATCTAACAGAGGTGGAAGGAAAATGCCTCAGAACCCTAACGTGAAAAAGAACGCTAATAACAGATAGTGAAATAACAAAACGCGCAGTATGTTATAATTTTAATGTTTACTAAAGGAGACATTAGAGGGCGCTTGTGGAAAAAAAGCGCCCTCTAAAGGGGGCCTAAGAGGGCGCTTATGAAAGCGCTCTCTAAGGCTTTCCAGAAGCGCTTTATAAACTGGAAATGTACATGGACTTAGAGAGCGCTTTTTCAAAAGCGCCCTCTTAGGGTAACCTTAGAGGGCGCTTTCACAAAAGCGCCCTCTATTGTTGTCCCTCCATTTTTTTTTTTGCTTCACTTTAGAGGGCGCTTTGTTACAAAAGCGCCCTCTAAAGGGGGCCTAAGAGGGCGCTTCTAAAAGCGCTCTCTAAGGCTTTCCAAAAGCGCTTTATAAACTGGAAATGCACATGGACTTATAAAGCGCTTTTTTGAAAGCGCCCTCTAAGGGTAACCTTAGAGGGCGCTTTCTAAAAAGCGCCCTGTATTGTTGTCCCTCTATCTCCTCCTTATTTTTTCGCTTCACCTTAGAGGGCGCTTTATTACAAAAGCGCCCTCTAAAGTGCGCTGTCTATTCCAGTTGTTCGCTCCTTATTTTTTCTCTTCACTTTAGAGTGCGCTTTTGTAATAAAGCGCCCTCTAAGGGGCGCTGTCTATTCCAGTTTTTGGCGTAGTGGTTTGGGAGAGGATGCGCCGGGGGAGTTGGCGCACCCCTTAAAATTTTAGAGGAGGCGCCAGTTGTACGGGCGCCTATGCATTGGGCTCCTAAAGGAGGAGCCAATGCAATTGGTGCCTTGGTTTCCCTCCTAAAGGAGGCGCCAAGGGAAGTGGCGCCTTGGTTTGCCTCCTAAAGGAGGCGCCAATAGGCTAGGCGCCTCTGTGTGTGTGTGTGGTGGGTGTATGCGCCACCACATCTGGCGCATACACCCCCTGTTATTTTATTTTTATTTTTATTTTTTTAATTATTTTTAATTATATTTTGTGTTTTTAATATTTAAAATTTATTATTTAATACATAATAAATAAAAATAAAATAACTTCATTAAATATATAATAATTTATTACATTAGAAAGATCAAAAACCTAATGACCTGCCCGATTATAACGTCCCCCGGTTCCACATCCTGGTGCGTTAGGTTGTCTCCGAGGTCTCCCACGATTTTCTTGAGGTGTTTGTGGTCTTTGGGTGCTGACCTGATCGAGCGATGGCTGGTTGGAAGGTCCGGCAGAAGTTCCGGCGGTATTTGACAGATGTGTCATCATTTGCTCCCAATATCCGGATGGGCTCTGGCCAACGACGCTTCCGTAATGGAGTTCGGTGCTCATGTCATCGTAGTTAGGGCGTTGGGGTTGGGTGAATTGGGGACGGTATAGTTGCCCAAATTGGGCCATTGAGTCGTTTTGAAAACAAAGTAATGGTTCTTGGGGCGTACTATAGTTAAACAGTGGTTGAGTGTTCATTGGTGGGGGGTTACGATGACGTGACCCATATGAATCATTTGTGCTATAGACGGTTGTGGTTGCGGGGTTTGGTTCTTGGTTTTGTGTTTGGGTGGATGGTATGAATGGATTGCGACGTTGGATGGTTCGTTGTTGGGTGGTCGGCATGAACGGGTTGCGATGTTGGGTGTGTGGTTGTTTTGTGTGTGTGGTCGGTTGATGTTGTGTGGTTGGTTGTTGGGTTTGGGTGGGTTCACATTGGTGTTGGGTGGTGAATTGATGTGGGACATACGATGACGAAGCAAGTTGGCGCGGATCCATCAAATACCGCGGCTCAGATACGAATTGCTGAGTTGTTACAGACCTAAACCATGCCATATATTGTGGAGTCGGTCTTGCACCTTGGATGACTGGTTCGTTCAGGATGTGTTGTCGTCGATTCCTCCATTGACGACACATGTCTTTTGCAAAGTCTCTCCAGTCAGAATAATCCCACTGTGCATCGACCCTTTTTTGATGCCAATTCCCCAAACACGTGGGAGATTCTGGAATATGTTGTAGCATTCCGAACTGCAGTTTGACCCGGTCACTTTGGTGCATTTCAACTGTAGTGAATCGGATAATCGGTGTCTTCGCTGTCCAAACTGCAGCGTCGTCATGGTTCACATCATGATTCAGACCCATATATGGCCTCCAAACAAACTGGAAAAAAAAATACCAAATCGTTAGATGGAAAATAATTTGAGAAGTATTTTTAGATTAACTATAGTTTGGTAGGAGTATTACATCATCATGTCCAATGTGATCCAATAGATTTCGATAGAATACAATAGCGTGTTTCAGACACCTATTGTAGTTCATTCCCCTTACTGACCACCTAAGATAATAAAAAGAAGTGAAAAATATTTTTTACTTTTAATTTAAATAATAGATATAATTAACTAAATGGTGAATGGTAAAGTGCTAGACTTACTTGGTTGCAAAGGGGAACACGAATGGACGCTCATTTGTCGGGGCGAGCGACGGCATCCTAGACCACCCCCAAGCTTGAAGCAAAAAAGCACATGAAAAAAAAGTACAGGTATTCTTTTTTGCAGTTCTACACATTGCACTATATAGATGGGCCAACACAGCTGAACCCCAACTATAAGTGTTTACCTTATTGATGTTGCGTAATAAAGGTAAATACATTATATTCACAGAATTACCTGTACTTTCTGGAAACAAAAAGTTACCAAATAAAATCATAATATAACACCAAGCTTTTATTATTTTCTCATACTCGGTTGAATCTTCGGACAGTACTATACTGGCATAATATTGTTTAAGGTATTTTAAATTTATACCTTGCCCCCTTGCTTGACTGGATGTGTCTCCCTCAGTTTCGTCGTCTAACAAAGGGGCACCCAGTAATTCATTGCATATATTGTTGTCTTGGTTAACTTTCCAATTCACTGCCTTTCCATCTATACGAAGACCCAACAACATGTACACGTCCTCCAGTGTGACGGTACACTCACCAATCGGAAGGTGAAATGTGTGGGTCTCGGGTCTCCACCTCTCCAACAAAGCCAGAATGAACTTGTAGTCCACCGAGTACGAAACAATGTTTAGTAGATTTCTAAATCCACATCCTCTAATATATGGTTCTATTAAAGGATCGTGGGGTACATATTCATGTACACGACATCTAAACCGCTTCGGATCCTAATAACAAAAAAAAACGAAAATACAATTAGAAGAAGAAATACATACTCAAGAAATATGTATTAGATGTAATCCAGAAATAGAAACTAAAAAGAAAGAGATTTCAAAGGTATAACACAAAGAACATATGTATTAGAAGTAATCCAGAAATAGTAACTAAAAGAGAGAGATAACATACAAATGCCGAGATATTCTCGATTATGCCTCTGTGTTCATCGCCCATAGTTAACAAAGACATGATTCGATTTTGCAAAGCTTGAGTTTCTTAGATGAAAGAAATATGGTAGAAGAAAAGAGTGTGATGAAGATGATTTGATATTGTTGATATGAGAGACTATTTATAGATGAATGAGTGAGTAGGTTTAGAAACCATAAAGAGTGTGATTGGTTGCATGCAAAGGCAAGGAGACAAGTGAATGACAAAATTCAGCATGGCAAAGGCAAGAAATGACAAGTGAATGACAAAGGTCATGTGAGGAATCTACTAGGCGCATGTGAAGGAATCACATGCAAGAGGAAGAGGAGCCAATACCTTTGACTTTTCACATGCAAGGAAGAGGCGCCCTTCCTCTTGGCGCCTATGTGTAAGGCATTTGGAAGGGGCGCCCTTCCTAGTGGCGCCTATGTTAAATTTTGTGAAGAGGCGCCCAAACCTTTGGCGCCTATGTTACTTTATGGTGCCAAGGGAATGGGCGTCTATGTTTACTTTATGTTTAATCTTAGGGCACATTAGGGCACAGAGAACTCAGAGATTCTTGGATTCCCTGCCTATTGAGTATTCTTTTCAGTCTTCCTTCTGTGTATTCTTTTCAGTCTTTCCTCTGTGTGCTAGATTCCTTCAACTGCATGTATTATTTTCACTCTTTTCTCTGCATGCTGGATTCCTTCATCTGCAAGTATAGTCAAGTCTGTACAGACAATTATGAATTTATTAATGCATTGGCCATCTATTTATGTTGTGCGGTTGAACAATATCTCCAATGCATTCAGTTTCAATTCCGTTCAACACAATGTCTTCCACACAACATTATATGATCAGTGCACATGTTGAAGGTGAAATATTTGATCATCAGTTGTTCGGTTTTTGTTTTCGAGACACACACGTGACTCGTTTTACAATAAATTGGCGATCAAATTTTTCACACCTAAAACAAAGAATAGAAAAGAAATTGCAGTGCAATAATGTGGGTCAGATCATCTATAAAAATCCAGTTTGTTTTGCAAAAAACCAGGTAAAATTTTATCAGAAGAAGATTTGAGATGATGATGATGTTCAACATATGTTTGGCAGTCACGAACAATCCGGTTACAACGATATAGAGTTGTATATATTACCACATCAACAACAGGAGTCCCAGTACATTGATCAGTCACAAGTGTTTTGTGAGACTGATGACGAACAAGCTGAGGTGAATGTTCTAGACGATGAAGAAGAGGAACCTGAAATCATCGTTGATTCGATGGTGAACGCTGAAGAGGAAGAGGAGTCAATACCAGTAGGTCATGTATATTGCCCACCCCAACACATGACAAGGTTAAATTTGGGTTCAGATGAACCTTCGGGAGATGTATGGTACAATCCTTATGTGCAAATGCAAGGATCTCTGAAACAAGGAGACACATTTCGCACAAAAGAGGAATGTGTAAAAGCCATCAAAAAATTCCACATGGAACTATCAGCAGATTTCAGAGTTGACAGAACTGACGCATTGAGGTATAAAGTTTATTGTCCGAATGAGCACTACCTTTTTAAGTTGTCAGCTTCGTACAGGAAGAGGAAGGAGTCTTGGGAGATTGGATCAATGGGTCCAGATCACACATGCATGTTGACAAACCTAATGCAAGATCATCGTAAATTAAGCTCTCAACTAATATGCGATGAAATATTGTCTGTCATTGGCGATAATCCGTCTTTAAAGGTGAGTACCATAATCTCGCATATTAGGGCAGAGTACAACTACACACCATCATATAGGAAGGCATGGATAGCTAGAACAAAAGCTGTTGAAAAAGTGTTTGGCAATTGGGAGGAATCTTACAAACAACTTCCAAAATACATGTTCGCTCTAAAACACTATGCTCCCGGTACAATTTTCAAGATGGAAACATTGCCCGCATATACACCAGATGGTACGTGTGTTGTTGGAAATAGAATATTTCACCGTCTATTTTGGGCGTACCAACCGTGTATCATAGGTTTTTCTTTCTGTAAACCAATTATACAAATTGATGGTACATGTTTGTATGGAAAATACAAAGGAACGTTACTGATGGCAGTGGCACAAGATGGAAACAGCAATATTTTTCCGATCACCTTTGCCTTAGTTGAAGGGGAGACTTCTGAGGGATGGAGTTTTTTCCTAAGAAATCTCCGATTGCACGTTGCACCTCAGCCTAACTTGTGTTTGATCTCTGATAGACACCCCTCAATCATCAGTGCATATAATAACATTGACAATGGCTGGCAAAATCCTCATTCGACGCATGTGTTTTGTATTAGACATATTGCTCAAAATTTCATGCGAGAAATCAAAGATAAGACGTTGCGTAAGAAGGTTGTCAATGCAGGTTACGCATTGACAGAACCTTCTTTCAAACACTACCGTGAGGAAATAAGATTGTCGAACGAAGATGCGATTCGGTGGATCGATAGTATTCTGTTGGAGAAGTGGACTAGGGCATACGACGGCGAACAACGTTGGGGCCACATGACAACAAATCTTATGGAATCAATGAACTCTGTCTTCAAAGGAATTCGTAACCTACCAATAACCGCTTTGGTGCAAGCTACATATTTCAGGCTAGGGGCGTTGTTTGAAACCAGACGCTCAAAATGGAGTTCCGTGTTGCAATCTGGACAATTGTTCAGTGATGCTTCAATGAAATTCATCAGACATGAAGCTGCCAAAGCAAACACACACGTGGTTACGGTATTTGACCGAACAAAAGGTTGGTTTAGTGTTGCCGAGTCCATGGATCACAATGAGGGCATGCCAATGGGACAGTACAGAGTCGAATTAGATAGAGGTTGGTGCGACTGCGGAAGGTTCCAAGCCTTTCGTACCCCCTGCTCCCATGTCATAGCGGCGTGCTCAAAGGTTCGAAGGGATCCATCCTACTTGCTATCTGAAGTTTACAAAGTCGCCAGCCTTTCAAATGTTTATAAAATTAGTTTTTCAGTAGTGGCAAAAGAGGATTATTGGCCAGAATATCAAGGAGATATCGTCTGGCACAACGAAGTTACGCGAAGGAAGAAAAAGGGTCGCCCTAACAGCACCCGGATTCGAACCGAAATGGATACGGCGAACAGAGGTACATCTGAATTTATCTGGTTGTGCTCGTTCCAACACTAGGACAGTTATTACGATTGTGACCTGGTTAACGACATGAACTACATAGTCTAACCATTTTATTCGCCGTATCCATTTCGGTTTGAAATCAATTTTAAAAATAGAAGTTGCATGTATTATGTATAATGTTTTACAGAGTTTCAAGAGAAGTGACAATACATCAAAATATCACTATTTAGTACTTCATCAGTTTATTTTTAAGTGTTAATTTTTTTTAAAAAATTATTTCTTTTAAATTATCACTTACACATTTTAAAATAGTATTAATTACAAAAAATAACATTTAAAAAACAATTGAGAAAATAATAATAATAACATACTGTGGGAGTAGTTTCTATAAGATAGTAGAAACTATACTATTAATTAATAAAAGAAGTATATGAAAAATAGTATTAGTGTTACATTTCTCTCTATTCTATCCGGCTTTCTAATTATGACATCTATAATATTCATAATTATTTCGGTTAAACCGTACAAAGATGCAGCAGCTTTTGAATCTATCATAAAAATAAGGATAATGCTAACTTATATTTTTAAAATATGTGTTGGAAATTATATATTAATTTTAATAAAAATATAAAATTAATGTTTTAATTTTATTTTTCAATATATTTTTTATAAATGGATTTTTTATCTTGTACCTTTAGAATACGAGTTAGCAATTCCCTAAAAGCAAAATAATGTTGTAAAATAAGAACAATGTCCTGATGTAGATGATTTATGATTAAAAAAAATATATTTCATATCACTTTATTAATATTAAATAGTTTATATTTCTCTCTCATTCATTTTCAAATTCTTTTTTAATATAAGTCACTCATTAAACTCTTTTAAAACTTTCTATTTTTTATAGAATATAAATATATTTATTATTATATTTATAAGTTTTTAAATTAATTAATTAATTCACTTGTAATCGTTATAACGCTTCATTAAAAAATAATTTTTTATTATAATCACTATTAATAATGATTAATTTACATTTAAGATAGTCTTTTTTATTGTAAATTTTTTTCTTAAAAATATTATACAGCGGTGGAAATGGAATTATTGATTTAAATACCTGTTAGGTAATCACAACATTCAAAAATATATTAGAGATATTCACGAACTCCTTTCATCATTCAAAATTAATTCATTTTTAATAATGATATATATTTTTGGCTAATTGATTGATATTAAATGATGATTGCAATGCAATATACTATGAATAGCTTAATCTAATTATTTAATGAGTTCATACTAGTATATTCTTAAATTTGGACATTTAAAAGATGACAAAATTATGTAAAAGCTTTTTAATTGGGTGTGTCGTAATAAATTACTAAATTTAAAATTGAGTATTTTTATATTTTATTATTTATTTTGGAATAAATCCGTCACACATCTAGAATTAGTGCTTTTGCATTTTTATAAATTTAATTTTAGTTAAAATAAATTTAGAACCAAAGATATGGAACCGAAGAATGTTGTAGTAAAAAATGCATAACTTTGAAATGTATCAAGAAAAATATATTGACGTTTTGAAAAAATCACATTTGATTAATATGATTGATTGTTTCAGTTATGCTATAATTAATACTAGATAATCTAAATAATAAATAAATTTATAGTAAATATACATATTTGATTATTTTGTAAACAAAATAAATTAAATTTTAATGCATATAAATATGTATAAAATGTGAAATGTAATTTATATTTTACTTCATTTATTTTCTCTAAGTAAAAATGATTTAGTATTATTTATCATTTAGTTATAATAAAATCCTACTCAATGTGTATCACTAATAAATATGTACACTTGAATAAGTATATAGTGATTTGAACACGATTAAAATGTGTTATTAATAAATTGATTAATAATAATTTTATTGATTAATAATAATTTTAATATTTATTTTATTATGAAAATTATATGAAATTATTGATTCAAATATTAAAAAATAAAGATTTATCAACCGTTTTTTAAAGTAGGTTAACAAATGCGCGTATCAAATACATAGGTACTGCACTGATGTAATTTCGGAAAAAAAATATAATATTAAAATAAATATAATTAAAATATGACTCACTTATTGAAATTAATATACTTAAAAAAATATATTTATGTTAAATTATGGTGTTACTATAATTAAAGAAAATATAAATAACTATATTTAAAATAATGTATGAATCCAAAATAAGGATAAATTATATTTATTTATGTTACTAATATTTATTTATAAAATTAAAGTAATATTTTTAAGAGATTAATTACTATACACTGTCAGTGTAAAAAGTTTTACACGGTCGGTTCATCACCATCACCCGTTTGTATTATTTTATAGATTTTTAAAATAAAAGTCAAACTTCTTTTAATATCCAACGTCTATAATTAACTGAGGGTGTAAAATCCTTTTACACTGACAGTATATTTTAATTAATCTCTATTTTTAAATATTATGTTATTAGTTGACATTTATAAAACTAAAATATTGCATAAATATTTTTAAAAATAATGTCAAAACAAAATTAATATTTACATAGGAAAAAATATATTGTTGATCAAAATATTTGTATATATAGAAAAACTATATTATGCTACAAATATAAATAAAAATATGTTTTTTTTAAATAATAAATTTTCTTGGTTAAATAATTTTTTCTTTCTATTTTTTATTCATATTATATTTTTAGAAAAAATGCGCGTAACACACCAGTACCCGTACGAATCATTACATTTTTTGTATAATTAAATATATTTAAAATAATATATGAAGCCAAATACGGATAAATTGTGTTTATTTATGTTACTAATATTTATTTATATAATTAAGAGAATATTTATAAAAACTATGTTATTAGATGATATTTATAAATTATTGCATAAATATTTTTACAAATAATATGAAAATAATATTACTATTGACATACGAGAAAATATATGGTTGATCAAAATATTTGTTTATATAGAAAAACTATATGTATGCTCCAAAAATAAATAAAATATGTTTCTTTTGAAAATAATATATATTTTTGATTAAATAATTTATCTTTCTGTTTTTTCATTCTTATTATTGTTTGTCATTAATATTTTTGATAATGTTGATCAACTATAGATTTTTTTTGAACAAATCATTATTTATCATTTTTTTCAAAACACCAAATTAAAATAATTGTAAGAGGAACATGATCAAAATATTAAATAATAATAGAAAAAAATTTATTATTGATTCAACTTTTAAATTATAATTAAATTATAGAATTAAATATATTTTTATTGTCATTAATATTTTTGATAATGTTGATCAAAAAACAAATTTTGAACAAATCATATCATAACTTATTGTTTTCTTAAAACACCAAATTAAAATAGTTATAGCAGCAACACGGAATTCATAGTCAAAATATTAAATAATAATATGAACAGATTTATTATTGATTTAATTTTTAAATTACGATTAAATTATATTATTAAATGTATTCGGAAAATATATTTTTATTGTCATTAATACTTTTTATGATGTTGATCAATTATAGAAAACAAAATTTGAATAACTCATATAATTTATCATTGTCTTAAATAACCAAACTAAAATAAGAATAACGGGAACATGAAGTTACTTATCAAAATATTAAATAATAATCTGACCAAATTTACTATTGATTTAATTTTTAAATATATTTAAATTATAGAATTAAATGTATTCGAGAAAAATATTTTTATTGTTATTAATATTTTTGATTATGACGATCAACTATAGAAAATAAACTTTGAACAAATATTAATTTATCATTTCTTTAAATGACCCAATTAAAATAATTATGACGGGAATACGAAGTTACTTATCAAAATATTGAATAATAGGAACGAATTTACTATTGATTCAATTTTCAAATACATTTAAACTATAGAATTAATAGTATTCCACAGTATGTACTTTTATTGTCATTAATAATTTTGATGATTTACATCAGCTATAGAAAACAACTTTTGAACAAATCATAACTTATGATTTTGTAAATACCAAATTAAAATAATTATAAGGGAAACATAAAGTTGTTAATCAAAATATTGAATAATAATATGAATAAATTTACTATTGATTCAATTTTAAAAAATTATTTAATATTTACTTTCAATATTTTTTTAACCATGTTATGATTATATAACTTTTTAACCAGTACTCTTAGATCACTCATAATAATTTTTTGAACGAGAAGAAATTTCTTCAAAGGGACTAATACTAAGCTAAACCAACCCAATCCCGATCCTGATCGAAACCAAGTCGGACACTTGAATATTAATTATCAACATCATTCCATCTATTAGTAAAATGTATACATCCTTTGGGGCACACTCCAAGAAGTGAACTTGTCCTATAAAAGACTTCACCAACCCCACATTTTAAAAAGGCTCAAACTTTATCATAACTATTTCATAAATCACATGAATTTAAGCATCAAATTAAATTTCTTAAACAAAATTGCTTGAGTAACTTCAAGTCTTTCCTTTCGGATCAAAACATTCTTCCAAGATTGGTGAATGTGAGTAACAAATCTGCCTCTTTGTATCATAAGGACTTCATGTGTGGCATAAGACAGGATATTTAACCAACATCCATCCTTAACTTCTTCACATCCACTTGATTTTGAGTAGAATCTCTTGGAATTTGAGTTAAATTATATAAGGAAATCATGGTTTTTCAATAAAAAAAAACTATGATTCCATATATATGTAGTGGATTTATATATTTTTGTTACATGCAATTAAATTTGGTTTTGTTTGTCACTCATCAAATGAGAGGTGGCACCAACCAACATCCTCTCCTAGAGGCCACCTATTAAAATCTCTGTTTTTGCTTTGCTAATATCATGTTTGAAATTTCAAATTTGGAAGTAAAAAAAAGTTGGGACACAAGAAACCAGAACAATTTAATGGGAACTCTACTACAAATCTTTGTAGAAAATAGTGCTTCTATGCAATTTTCATCCATAGAGTAGAATATTTTACTGAAAGCAATCAACTGAGAATTCAAATGTGCATTAACAAAATCTAAATCCATTAATAGAAAACTTGAAATTCATAACATAAAAGATAATGAAAATAATAAGTATTTACATAAAGGTTGTCTCAAACTATTCCTACTGGGATCCAAAGGTATTCTCTCCACTGTAAGTCATGTAAAGAAAGCCATCCTCATCCTTGTGTTCTTCATAAAGAGCAGACATCAAAGCAGCTGCAACAACAGGGGATTTAGTTAATAATCACTCACTACTAAACTGGCAAAAAAATCACTTCTGTTAGGCTGGATACTTACCAGTCGGTGGTAGAGTGTTGTCGATGAAAACAAAAATAGCCTTCTCTGCACTGAGCTTAATTCTTTTGCGGACGACATAAACAAATTGACCAACAGACAAGTCAGCTGGGACAAGGTACCTACAGCATCACAACAAGAATAACCCAATTAATAATCAACTAGAGCATGAAAAAAGCAAAGATAAGATAATATAATGGTTGTTTATGTTCTAGTTTCTATCAAGATAGACAAAAACACAAGAAATCCTCAAATTCAAAATTACTCAAACCATTCCACACATTGGTTTTATACATTCCTTTTCTGTTAAATGGGCGTACTTTCTCACATGTGACCCTAAAAGAATCATGGCGCAAAAAAAATAGACGGCGAAATAGGCATTCTTTGGCCATAGAACTAACTAAAACGGACATAATAACATGTGACCTAATCACTTACTTCTTCTTATCAATGTCTGCAATGTCACTTCTTCCAGCTTTCTCCACAATCACCTGAAAACAAATGCTTATTTCAGCAAGAGTGAATTCAAGAATAAACACAAATACAATCTCTGCAAACTGAAAACAATCTTACAGGTACTCTATCAGGATACTTCTCTCTAATGCGAGTAGATTCAGCCTGTCTTCTCTCTGACATGTACAAAACATCAAACTGTTATTCATGTCCAATAAATACACAAGGGTTTTGAAAGTCATAAAAAAATACACATGTTGATTTAGCTAAAGTTCATCATCATAGAATCCCAATAATTTCAATTACATGAATTTTTTTCCCAAAGTTCTGTTAGTTTTTCTTCCTTATACAACAAAAAGTGAACTTTGAATTCAAACAATCAAAAGATTCAGATTCCCAATAATTAGCAAACAAAGGAATTGGATTAATAAATTATCACACATAAAAATTAAATTACCGAAAGGGTGCTGGGTCTTGAAGGAAGCCTTAGACATGATTAAATTGGAAAAGCGATAAGTCTCTGCAAATTTCAAACACCAAAAATTAGAAATTTCATCTGATTGCGATTGCAAAAGAAGAAAGAAAAACAAAAGAAAAGCTTGAAACTTTTTACAGAACCCACCAGGGAAGAATCGATGATCGAAGCGAAGATTTTGAGACGATGAAACGAAGAAGTGGGAAAATTAAAATAAAAGGAGGGTTTATAAATATTGAAGATGAATTGATAAGGATTTGAGAAATTAGGGTTTTGTTATTTTTCTGTTCCTTTCTTGGTGGGTTCTGTTTGAGTTTTACACGGAATGTTTAGTTATACATTCTGTTTAAGACTTGGATCGCTTCGTGAACAAGTAAGCTGCGCTGGGTGGCTGGCATTCTCTTAAACGACGCCGTTTTATCGTATTAGTTGATCAAATCAAATATGCTTGGTTATTTTTAGGTTTTTAGTGGTGTTGGGCTGGGTTGGAAACCCACTTGAGCACCTTAGAATAGAAAAACTAGAGATTTTATCCTGACACCCTACATAGTCCACCGGGACCTGACACCCCCCAAATACTCTATCTTGATTTGAAATCTTCATATATTTATATAATATTTATTTTATTTTTGTCAAAATTTTATCAAAAAATTTGAACGAAAAATCTGGTATAAAGATAAAAAAAATTGAATAAGATAAAAAAATCTGGTAGTTTGATAGATACCGGTTTTTTCAAAACATCCTTCAATTTCTGAATTTTTTGTGGATCAGTCAAAAATTCGATGGTGGTAATTGAAGGTTTGAGATTTTGCCGATATTTTCGTAAGGGTCGTGTGTTGTTAAGAAAAACATCTTACAATGCCTCGGTTTTTGGTCAAGGCAAAAGTGTTCTTCAACGGGGTGAAACCTCCTATAGAGTTTTTGTTGCCCGACACCAAGAATAGAAAGGTGAGTAAGATAGAGTTTCGTGCAGACTAGATTGATATTGGTGGAAAAATAAAATACAATCTTATCGAGTTGAAGATTGATGAAGATTTGAAAGTTATGTGGAGAACATATCATCGTATGCTAACTAAGGGACCGATCGAGTTTGATGCAACAACTTCTAGATCTCTCGATGACATAATCAAGATGTTGAAACGTCCAGAATCATATGGTAGTGTTTAGATTTTCTTATTTATTATTATTTTGCTAAGTTATGTAATCGCATGTCTAAGTAATGTAACTGTTTGTCAAATGTTAAGTTATGTTCATCATGCAACAATTAAAGTATAAAGATATTATCTAATAAACAGTGTTGCGCAAATGTCTAAGTAATACTACATATAATATACAAATAATCAAAAAATGATAATAAGGTTTAAATAGGTCCCTCGCGAGCTATGCGTGTTGCATGTGATGCCAAAGCACAAATCTCACCATTTTGGTTCACCGAACCCATGAGGTTATCCATAATTTGCTATCATCTACAAGCGTTGAGCGTCATCCGCACCATGTGAAGGCGGTGGCACGTCATCAGAAGGTCCCATAGCATGAGAAGATCCAACATCCTCTACATCTTGCCTATGTGGGATGATGTGAGGTTAGGATACTGCAAGGTACCACTCCAAGTACCCATTCACACACTCTGCTGAGAACTGAACATCCACTACACGATCTCCAATGGAACTAGCAGACCCCAAAATGTGACCAACAAACCAAATATCAATGCCCTCAAATGGAATAGCATGGACTGGTCGCGGGATGGCCTGAACGTATCCAAACAAGTGCAAACACCTCTCAAGTAAATGCCTAGCCACGAAGGTCTCTCATCGCATATAACCAGAAAATAATAAAGTGTCATTGAACTCATGATGCACTATATGCCATGCGTAGGATGTCCATATGACATTGTATACAGTAAACACATTAATCCCCCTTTTTTACTCTACAACACCTCTCGGATGTGCATGCATTCCCCTCTATCTCTTGTCCAGTGTGAACCCTGTCGTGGTAGGAATAACACATCTCTCACAAATGGATGGGAAATGCTCGTATATCCAGCATTGCACAATAACATAGGCAAATCAAGAAATGTCATAAAAAAACTAAAATAATAAGAAATAATATTTTGTATACATGAAATAGACTCATATAATCAGCAAGTTGCGTCGTCTAAAAAATAATCACCTCTCCAAGTGTAACATATAGAACAGTTAGTGCAGTACACCCCCATGCCCATCTGATATAGTCATGGTCACTAAACAGACATATGTATTTCGCATCAATATATACATTAGACTTATCCACTAAGATAGTACATCCTACAAGATGTAGCATGTATACCTTGACAGTTGCCTCATACATACCCTGATGCATTGGATCTTTATACCTGTCCCGGAGCCAAGATAGGAAAAAGTGAGAACTCCTTATAGTCATAAACTCCTTTATTACATGATCCTTAGTAACTCATTTATCTCTACTTCATCCAGCATGAGCTATATATCCTCTATGTCGAGTAGTGCAAGGTTCACAAAACTGATTGGCCAACCGCTTCCTGTGAGAACCGGTCATGGCTGCTTTTCCCACATGAAGATGCAAGTCCTCTACGTCACCTCGCCTCGCTCGAGTCGTAGTTGCAGTAGCTTCAACTCTATCATGTTGCCAAGAAGCAATCATTCCATATGTTCCTCACTAGAAAACAAATTCAAAAATATTAACCTACCAGACTTTTCAAAACATTCGCTTATTACCGAATTTTTCAAAAAATACAGTAAAAGTTCATACTAATTTCCGCATTTTTCAAATAACCGGTAATAAGTATGCATTTTCATTGGATTTTCCAAAACATCTGGTAAAGTGTATGCATTTTTACCGGAATTTCAAAAGTTCTGGTAAAATGTATGCATTTTTATCGGATTTTTCAAAAAATCTGGTAAAATGTATGCATTTTTATTGAATTTTTTGAAAATTTCAGTAAAAATGCATACATTTTACCGATATTTTTGAAAAATGCGATAAAAATCTATGGTTTCGTACTAAAATTGCTACTTACTTGTGTTTACCGTGAAAATTGGTAAACAATCGCTGATCTTCCAAATTAAAATATTTTGGTTACTTACAGGATCGATCAGATTGATCCTAGGACATGTGCTAATTATTTTTAGGGTGAAGTCTGATGAATGATAAACACTTCGACAATGTTCATACTTAAAATAACTTGTTAAAGAATGTAAAGGAAAAATAACACAAAGAAGGCAAGGAAAGTGTTGGAAAGTAAATGGCGACGAAGATAAATTTCTGAAAAGAAAAGATTGATTAAATTGCTTTAAGTAAAAACATGGTGCAATATCAAACACACATTTTTCTCAATTTACACTTTCTCTACACACGGATACTTTGGACAAGTTGATAAATTTGTACACACTTGAAGACACACACGATCCTAACACTAAGACCTAATATTTATACCAATCGAAGTAACCGCTTCCAACAGCCTATTCACCAGATTGAGACAAGTGGTGCTCTGCATGTATGTAACTGCCCACTACGCCCTATGTATATCCTTGGTAGTTTAGATAAGAACAAAAAATTATCTCCCTTATTCGAATTCAAATCCTTTGTCGAACTATTACCAGTGACGCTTCTGTCGAAAACATCTCCAAACGGCTAGAAATATTTCTAAGTCCACACAGTATCTTTACTCTTGCATCAAGGTATCTTCAACTGGAATTTCAAAATGTATAGTTTTGTCGAAACATTCAATTTCTTCACAGGAAACTTCATCTCCTTAATTAATTCCCTTAATCCACATTAGGCGTCGAAATTGGGAGCTAACAAATTGCCCCCCAAAAATGTCATTTTCGACATCTTGAAGAAAAATGCATTTTTTGAGACTATGGTTCGATGCCTTGAACTATTCTTGCATAGCTTCGACTCCACTAATGCTCCAATGTTAAAAAAAAACTATTTATCAAATTTCAGCTGACCTATGATGTCAGAAACATCATTATCTATTTTCCCAACACGTCATTTTAACACATGCGTAAATCTTTTTAATCATCACGTTTCCTAAACCCTAGGAGATTGTTGGATTAGGCTTTAATTACCACGTCCCATTATGTAATCCTGGAGAGACACGTGTCCCACTCGTTTGTCAACCATTAATGCTTATTTGAACCGTTTTCTCTTTCAAAAAACCTATAAAAAGCGCATTTCTTACTAATTCCACTTTTTTATGCTTTATGAAATCTTCAAGTACTTCAACTCTTCATCTTCTTCAAAACACCCTCAAAAAACCCATATTTTTCTTCTTTCTTCAAACCTTTAACAAAAATGGCCACTTTAAGCAAAGTCCCCAAAGAAACAACCAAGGTTGTCAAGGTTTCCATTAAACAAACGAAGGCCCCCAAAAATATCTCAGACCTTCCTCCTTTTTCCATGCTTCCTGGCCCAGTGATGATGGGTAACCAACAATATATCCCTGAACCAAGAAGTGAAGAACAACGAAGAATTTATGAATCTCAGGTACTCATTATAATCACTGTCTCTGGAAAAAATCATGCTTTATTTGGACCTTTACCTGACCTGAACATCGATTCTAGCAAACTCAGGAACTTTTCCCCCACCTACCATATATGTAAACCAATAGGCCAAGCAAAAAAACTTAGGTCTAAAAGGGCTACCACTGCTGAGGAACCCCAATCTTTAATAAATGAAACTATAGACTTAAGGTTTATGAACAATGGATTTAGAGTTTTCTGAGCGACCCCCTCATTCAAAGATCCAACTGACTATCTAAATTGGCTAAACAAGATAGAAAAAACCAAATCTTAAACCTGGAAGGACATGAGAATTTATGACTTAATTATGCTATCGAAGGTAGGATTGGATTATAGCTCAACTTTATTAGTTTCTTTCTTGTACTTCTGGGACAAATCTCACTATACCTTCCACCTCCCTTATGGAATGATAACACCCACTCTCTTCGATATAGCCGCTATACATGGCTAAAACCAACTGGGAATACCTATGACCCAGATGTAGAATCTGGTGACCCCATAACCTTCTTCACCTCTAGGACTGCGTACTCAACCCACATAGCATATTACCATGACAAAGATACTGACACCGTCTCCGACATAGAACATATTTATTTCTTGGCTTTATGGTTATCCCATTGTGTCTTCTGTTCAAAGTCACTACAAATTGCCAAGAAATATCTCACTCTGGCGAACCAACTTCATTCTGGTCACGGCGTCTGCCTGAGCGAAATGATTCTGGCCAGCCTCTACGAATCTTTGAGTTATGGCGTCGCCAAACTTAAAAATCTAGGAGGAAAAGGAAATCTCCTCCTTTTTGGTCCTTTCTGGCTATTTCAACTTTGGCTAAACGCCACCTTCGAGGCAAGTCTTCCTAACAAGAGCCTCATCAATGAAGAAGCTGAGGAAGTAAAAAATAGAAGGATCGAAGGAATCTGATTGGCTCAACTAACCCTAAGCGATGAAGGGAAAGCCCTTCGACCGACATTTATGAGCTATGTCATGATGTTTTCAAAACGTCATAAGCCCACGTCAAACATGGCCCATTTTGCAGCCAGAAAATACAGACCAAAATGGTTCATGAGACCTTTCCCATCTCCCACAAAAAACCATGAAACAAAGTCCCTTTTAGTTTGGGAAACCTTTCTAACTCCAAAACTAATAACCCTTTGGTTAAATCCATCAAAGAGTCAGGTCACCCTAATTGCTTATCAGCCCAATCTCGTGGCTCGACAATTTGGGTTGATTCAGGTTCTCCCAAAATGTCTCTACGGCAGAAAAAACACCCTCCTTCTTTATAACGTAAATCACAACGAAACCACCACTCTCAAACAAATAGCTCGATACACTGGAAGAACACACCTTACCCCAGTTAGCTTTGAGCTGAGCTTCCTTTGCACTCCAGAATTTGGGAAGTGGTGGTCACAATATTATGCTGAAGAGTTTTATGATGCTCCTTCATTCACTTAACATTTTAATAAAGCTTTCCTCTCTGTGCAGGAAAAAATCAAGAAAGGTACTTACACACGTATCAAAGAAATTCAGGCATTCTAAAACTACTTTGAAACTGCCTATAGGCCCGATGATCTTAGTCGAACCATCCGCGAGGCAGCTGTCACGCTGAATTAAAAGTTTTTCAAAGAAAATGGAGAACTTAAAAATCCCTTCGTACGTTCCTCCTAAGAAACGATACGAAACGGATTTCAAAATGTATCCTCTTAAATTTCCTTAGCTGCCAAAACGCTGATTTTGGAGTGGCCCTTGCCCCTCCATTCCCATATTGGTTCATCTGTGGGGATTCTATAAAAATCCTTCGAAAACAATCACAGAAAAAATCCCAGCGGGTGGTTGCGACTAAGCATACTTTAGACAGTTTCAAAGGGCATCTTCATATAGGGATTGAAGATGTTCGTATCGAATCAGATTTATATGAAGGTGTGGAGTAGGGGGCCTTTCGAATCACATCTCTCTATTAGAATATTTACTCTTGACTCGTAATAACTGCTCTATTTTTCCTTTTAGCTACCAGAGTTCCACCTAAAAAACCAACGACCAAGAAGTTGGTTGAAGCAAAGGCTGGGGGAGGTAGCATGACCATGAAGGTACATTTTTACTTTGCCCATTACTTTTTGTTATGTATAATGGCATTTCTAACACTTCGATATTTTTATTCAGGTCGCTCGAAAACCTCCTTCTACCCCTCAAAAAATCAAAATGAAAGAAGTTGGAGTCCACGTCGTGATAGAGTCAGACGAAGATGACTTGTCTCCTATTCTAGATCTAACCCTCGGGAAGAGGAAGAAGCAACCAAAAATTGTTGAAGCCTTGAGCCAGCCTCAGGCAAAAATTGCCAGAGTTGTAAAACGACCTACTACTCTTACCATTCTAGAGCCTAATCCTGAAGAGCTATCAAAGATAGGAGCAACGCATGTTGAAAGCGACAACTCTAGCCCTGGAGTCGAAGGGGACAAGGTAAAAACATATATTACTTTGTTCTTTCGATTGATTGTCTTCTATCATTTTGACTAATTTATCTCTCGATTCTGGCTTTCAGGGTGGTGCGGGCGCCACCACACAAACAACATCCAAATCTTTTTATGTACCAGTCCTTCTCAATAGTGCTAGAGAACCCACCTACCATCCAACATCTGTAAATGATTCGAAGAAAAGCTCAATGAGCGAAATTAAACAACCTATTGCTGAGGAGCATGAGACTTCGCCACTCAAATCACCACTCAATACTCCCATACCGGTGGTTCTGATCATGAAAATAACTCAGGTAAAGAAACCCAAGCTGAAGTGAACAAAGATGCTATGGTGGTGGACGAAGAAGTCTGTGCTGGAAATGACTCTGAAGGTGGCTCGCCTGATGTCAAAGGTACAAACAATGCTGCTCCGGAAGGTAATGACGGCCAAGATGAGGAGATGAGGGAAGAAGACGAAGAATATCAGCCGTTATTCCATGATGGACCTGGTGGTGATGATGATGAACTCGAGGATGAGGATAACAATGGTAAGGGGAACAAGGACGATAACGACGAGACAAATGAAGGACAACCTCAGGGACCAACTACTACCGCGCCAACAGCTGATGTTATTCCTGAAGGCATCAAAGCTTCGACATGAACAACTTGGGGTCTCTCTTCTGAAAAACTAGCAACCCTGAAGCAAAGTCAACCTCTCGAGTATCTGAAGGTTATGCTGAGTAAAAGAGAGAGCTCGTCTGAAAGAAGTCTTAGCACCTCTACAACATTTGAGGATCAACCTTCGAGCAAACCCATGGATGAGGCACTCTTGATAATCAAAGAAGATATCTTTAAGGGTGATCTATTCCTACTCTTGTTGGCTGATCCTTCTGCCCCCTTATCCTTGAAAACTCTCCTTAACCAGGTTAATTTATTGGAATCTTCTACCGAGGTTGCTGTAAGACCCCAATTTTGACCCTAAGATCCCTCATGGCATCATAACATTGCATTTGCATCTTTCCTCAAGGATCATAGCATCTTGGCTCCTTACCTTTAGGTGAGATCTCTTAAGAGTTAGTTTGAGATCACCAAGCATGCTTGAATTGTATATTATTGCTTTTCTTATTTTGTTTACTAACCAAAAGCACAAAAATATGTCATTAACATCTTTTGTTTGTAGCTTGAGCAGTCACAAGATTCAAGGCTCATAGAAGCTCTTATACTCATTGATATGTCTAGGTGAAGATGAAAGCAAGCATGGCAATGGTTCCCAAAGCTCTCATCCATCAAATATGCCTCCCAAGTATCTCAAATCATCATTTTGATCAAAGCAAACCAAAGGGTTTGAGGCTTGTTTCCCAAGGAACCTCTAATTCATCTATTCATCAACTGTGCCTTGCTCATGAAGCAACCTCAACCCATGATCAAACACAATCAATGGAAGTTCTTCCATTCATCATTTCATGCATATTTGAGCTTACTTGATTATCCTCAATCATCAATTCATCAAGATATGAGACTTGGACTTGAGAAGTTGATCAGTTAATTCATCTAACTATTTTGAAGTACACTGAGACCTAAGTTTTGATGTGTTTGTCAAAAGGAGATGATCCCAAGATAAAAAATGTTCTTAAGAACCATATGAACAACTTTCATGTTTGTCAAAAATTGATTTGAGTCTTGGAAGGTCATCATCCATTTCAAAACATTATAGGTCATTTTGATTGAAACCCTAATTTTGGGTCAACTTCCCAAGGACATAACTCATTCATTTTTCATGATTTTGAGGTGGGATCAAATTAATTGGAAATTCTAAGGTATCTACTTCATTTTTTATGTTGGACAAATTTTCAAAATCCTAAAATAAATACATGTGATAATGCAAAACATTATAGGTCAGTTTGGACCAAAAGCATTGAAATGTGAAAAAGTCCAACTTCAAGTGCCCATAACTTCTTCATCAAAATTCCAAATGATGCAAAATTTAAGTCCAAATTTATTTTCTTGAAACGATCTACAACTTTTATGTTGAAGGGTTTGCCATTTGGAGCTTACATCATTGAAACAGAAGGGCTTGAAGTTTGGCCATTTTTGAAATTTTCACATGTACATGTTTTGCACCCTACACTTCATGATCAATTTTCACCAATTTCCAAGTTTCAAATGAAGTTTTGGTCAACATAACAAATAATCCTCATGCCAAAAGCTTTCCAACCATTACCCATAAGGTTATGCTTCAGTTTTGGAAATGCCATTTTCGAAGGGATGAACATATTGGTGCATTTTTGGAAATCAATTGAAATTGCATTGCATGAGCTCAGCACACATAATCTGCACGTCCATTTTGATTCTATTTGGCATCAGCTTGCAAATCCAAGTGGAATTGGACCCTCCATGCGCCTGTACAGGCCCATGCATGGAGGCCTTTTCCTTTCATGCACATGCTTTTGATCATGCATTCAGCCATCTCTTGCTATAAATAAGTGCCTCATGCCTCTCATTTACACAACCTAAGGGTGCCTTACATGCTGCACGAATCACTCTTCAACCATACTCAAAGGAACTCACCTTTTCTTTCAATTTTTTCAGATCTAAATTTCAATTTTCTTGATTGATTTTTAGATCTACAGTTCCTAAGCCTTGCTCACCTTGATCCATAGAACACACTGCAAGCATAAGCATCAAGAGATCGTGCTCTCAAGGTCTTCATTTCAGAGGTTTACTTCAGAATTTGTTTTCTTCTAATCTACTTATATATTGCATATTTCTTGTTGTTGCTGGGTTGTCTGAAGTCCTCTCCATAGAGGCAATCATTTTGAGCTTTGAAATTTTCAAATTACATCAATTTCCAGTTGAACACCACAAAATTCAAGCTCTGATTCCTCTTTCTATGGAAGCCTAGAGTGAATTTGGTTGGTACAGGGGTGATGTACATCACCCCAGCTTTCATTTGATACCTGGATCGTGTCATTTGATGGAGTTTTAATCTCTGCAAATTTTGGCCGACGCCGGAAGTTGGCCGGAGAAGACGGTGGTGTACACCAACGTCTGGTCTCCAGATTGAATCTGGACCGTGCATCCTTGTTTCCAGATTTGATCCAAGTCGTCCCATGTTATGACTTTTTAATAGGCAAAGTGTGATGCATTGATTGAAGCGCATGGTGGATGCGCGCATGGGGTCCACATGATTTGTCAGCTCATTTAATGAGCTTCATCCAACGCTTCTTGTTTTTTCGTATTTTTAATTTCTGATTTCAATTTTCTTTTTATTTTTTAAATTCCATTTCATTTCAAAAAAATCCTATCTCCTTCATTAATGGTCCAAAAAATGTGAGACCAATTACATTATTCTCCTTTTAATTTCTAGTTTCTAAAAATGATTTTTAATATTTTTTATTTTATCATTTGATATTTTTTAGGAATTTTCTCTTTTCTGGTTATTTTTAATTCATTTAAAATAGTCTTTGATATTCAAAAAATACAAAAATATTTTTCCAACCTCTTTGAATGATGATAGATCTATGAAAAATATTCTCATCAATTTATTAATTGATTTGAGATTTTAGTTCAATTAGGTTATTTTTATGCATTTTTAATTGATTAAAAATAGTTTCTGACTTCTAAAAATGCTGAAATTTTTTGTCAAACTTTGTTTGACATTGTTGAACTTAGGATAACTCACTTGGACTTTTCAAAGTTGGTTTGAAGTTTGACCTTTCTTTATTATTTTAATTCAAGTATTATTTTACTTTTTGAAAAATACCAAAAATATTTTATTTGTTTCTTGACTTCTAATCTTCATTTTGCTTCTGTTTACTATTGTTTAACCTTGATCTCCTCTATCTTTGGTCAATGCTTGTTAATTACCTCATTTCATTTCCATTAATGCACTTTATTATTCATCTTCTTCTTCTTCTTCTTCTTTTTCTTTTTTTGATCAATGAGTTAAAGATTGGTGGTTAGCCTTGATACATGGGAGGTTTAACCTTCCTTGATTCAAATCTAATTCAACTTGATCATGGATCAAATGAATGGCTTTGCATTAAGGATAGGTTGCTTCCTAATCAAGCAAAGAACCTAAATCAATACAAGATCATTTCTCATCTTCTTTTTGGCATGACAAGTTGTAGGAGTTTGATTCACTAATCAAAATCTCTAACTTATGTTGTTGCCTACATTATTATTGACCGACCTCAGATAGTTGTGACTTCTACATAAGTCCAATTACGATTGCTTAACATAGCGCTAAATTGCCTTATGGCACACTAATACTAACACTAACCATTAACCATTAACATTTAATTCTTGCACTTTACATTTATGCAATTTACTATACTTGTACATATTATTCATTTGCTTTTGCCCTTTGCTCATTTGAGCACATGTTTATGTTAATGCAATTTGCCTTTTGCTCACTTGAGCACATAATTGTGTATATATTATTGTGCTTGTGCTTTTGTTTTGATTGTTGTGGACCAAAATGCAAAATGGACAAAAAGGACTTAGATTTTAGGATATTCCCTATGCAAAATGGAGTAAAAAAGGCCTTAATGTGGAAGATGGATTAGAAGGACCGAGTCTCTAAACTCACTCTTGTCCATTCTTGATTTGCTTCATGGAACTTTTTGATGTGTGTGCTTTTGTGCTAGGGAGTCCTATTTGAGCCAAATTGAAGAACCATTGTCATGAGCTTCTAAAGAGAGAGATCCAAGAGCCATTGGAAGATTCCTAAGAGCTTTGCTTGATTGATTGATTGCTTGAGTATACACTTATTTGCTTGCTTATTCCAAAGGATGGGAGCTACTTGGATCATCAATATGATCTCAAGAAGGGAACTCCATTTGTGGTCTTATTTCTTCTCCTTCATCTCTTGTATGATTAGGACTTTAGCCATTCTTCTTCTTCTCTCCACTCTAACCCAAGCCAAAACTTTTGTGCAAATATTAACACTTGTTTTCAAACATTAGAAACCTAAGCATTATGCTTTTGATTTTCAAACTTTCTTTTCATAACACTTATTTTGAATTGAATCTTTAAGTCAACTTTGACCATATTTTTGTTAATACTTTGCATTGGTAAATATAACCCATTCAAATGCTTTTTGTGGTTTCAATGGCCACCTCTTATCAAAAACTTTTCATAACCTTTAGCTATTAGGTTTGAGTTATCCTTGAGGTAGATATAATACTCACCTATATCCTTAGTGATGGACAATGAGTCTTCCATGCTTATTATAGGGTTAACCCCTCACTAGCATGTTGAAGCTATCCTCACATGGTGGATTTATGGTTTTAGGTCGAGTTTTCTCCCTTGGAATACAAAAGACCTTAGGGCTTTTGGACCAATCAATTCACCAACTTGTTTTGAGATTTTTACCCCGAACTACGAGGTTTTGATTCTAATCTTTTTTAAGATGGTACGTAGGCAATGAGTTTATCCATTCAAACACAAAATTGTAAATAACTTGTATATTCTCTTCTCATCTCCCCAATCATGTTTGCACAAACAAATTTTCACAAAAATACCAACCTTACAACAAGTGTGAAAAGGGCTCCCTAGGAGTACCTAGGATATTTTGGGTGTTTAAAACCTTCCCATTGCATAACCAACCCTCTTACCCCGATCTCTGACATTTTTATTAGTTTTTGATTCGATAAAACTTCTCGGTTTTTGTTCGCTTTCTAACCTTTCCTTTGGATAAATAGAAGTGCGGTGGCGACTCGAATTGTATGATTTACTTTTGATTTAGTCAATAAATCTAAAGGTAACGAATACCCCGCTACAGAAAAGTGGCGACTCTGCTGGGGAGATTTGCCTAGTGGGTTTTGCCTACTTTTCATATTTGTTGTATTGTATTGTATTGTATATTTTTTTTGTGACATAATTTTTTGTGCAATTTGGGATTACTGTATTGTATGTAATGATTGAATTGCTTGATATATTAATTGCTTGTATGCTTGGTGATCTTTGTAAGATGAGTTCTATACCCGAACTCGAGTGCACTTAGGATAGGAGAATGTCATAGTCTTGTTGACTTGTGTGGAGTTATTCCTTAGCAAGTTGACTTGCAAGCCCATTCACTTGGTGGAGGTCATGTTGGGATCAATAATGTCACACGAGTAGTCGTGGTTAGGCATTAATCTTTCCAATATAGACCTTAGAAGCCAAGGATCTTAGTTTACCAAGCCCATCTTGGCCTATTTTTAGGACGTAGTGCGAAGGTCGTTCAAGTGTAAGATTTGATACGATTGTTATGCGATACTACATTCATAAGAGTCTCTCTTGAGAATATTTTTGGAATACGAGTAGTCGTTTATCCGATAATATCCGAAAGATGGGATGATGACTATGGGAACCTCTTGTAGAACATGTTTGGCAGGTTTAAACCCTAGTACATTCCCTTTGGTTGGTTCTTAACCGAGACTCCATGCTCGTGACTTGCAATAAACCTTTGATTCATGGTTAATCCGTTCTTGTATCATTAATATCAATGGAACTTGGGTGTTGATAAGGTGTAAACCATAATCCACCAAAATGGATGATTGATATTAAGGATGGCTTGATCCATCCCGTGACCTTTGTGTGGTGTGTCTTGCTTGAATCTTGAGTGTGATTGTTGCATCCATGCATTCATGCATTCATACACATCCATGTCATCAACAATGAGAAAAGTTTCAAGGAACTTAAGAGGTCTATTTGCAAATTTTCAGACATGGATAGACAAAGAAGGAATATGAAGAAGTACAGTTTCAAACAACCCGACTTAAAAGAGCTAAGGAATTTGACATCCTATGTACTAGATCCCTTGGATTTCAAGGCTCGTCATGGGAAGCTTCTGTCTATTCTTGCTACTCAAGTGGACAAAGGTTTGATGAGTGTATTGGTGCAGTTCTATGATCCCTTGTACCGTTGCTTCACATTTCTGGATTTCCAGCTTTTGCCCACGCTTGAGGAGTATACCTATCTTGTGGGTATACCTATCCTAGATCAGTTGCCGTTCAGTGGCTTAGAGAGGGTTCCTACTTCTCAAGAGATTGCTGATCTGTTGCATATAGATGAATCTCTGGTTGGTGCTCATATGACTACCAAAGGTGGAATTCAAGGTCTCCCTTCTGAGTTCCTCATTGCTCAAGCTACTTTGTATGGGAAGGCCATGAGTGAGGACGCCTTTGAAGCCATACTTGTACTTCTCATCTATGGGCTAGTGTTATTCCCCAACATCGACAAGTTTGTGGATGTGAACACTATTAGGATTTTCTCTACTCTTAATCCCGTTCCGACTCTGTTGGGTGACACTTACTTTTCTTTGCATATGAGGAACGCAAAGGGTGGTGGTACCATTGTGTGTTGTTTGCCTCTGCTGTACAAGTGGTTTATTTCGCACTTGCCACAGATGGTCGCCTTCAAGGAGAACAAAGGATGTCTACGGTGGTCCACGAGACTTATGTCTCTCACTAATGATGATATCTTTTGGTACAATCGTGTATATGATGGTGTGCAGATTATCGACTCTTGTGGTGAATTCTCCAATGTGCCTCTTCTTGGTACATGTGGTGGGATTAACTACAACCCTATTTTGGCACGTCGTCAGCTTGGGTTCCCCCTAAAGGATAAACCTAATAACATTCTGTTAGAAGGTGTATTCTTTCAGGAGGGTAAAGATCCCCAAGGCTTGAAGGGCATGATGGTTCGTGCTTGGCGCAAGATCCATAGGAAGGGAAGGAAAGAGCTTGGTCCGAAGAACTGTATAGCTTTCGAACCCTATACCTCGTGGGTTAGGAGGAGAGCTTCCGAGTACCTTATGCCTTATGAGTATCCGAGACCTACACCTTTGGTTGTGGCTGGGCCTTCAACCCTCCCTAACCAAGGAGTAGAGGAGTTGAGAGACGAAGACCGTTCACGTGCCTGGATCCGTGAACGAGAGGAGTTGCTTCAGCAGCTTAGAGAGAATGATGCTTTGATAGAGTTTCTTGAGAACCAAGTTATTGATGAGCCTGATGATGTGGTGACTTCTCTTCTTCCCCAGTCTTCCAAGTTCTGGAAGAGGAAGTATGATCGACTCGCCAAAGAGAAGGCAGATATGGAGACAGCCTATGAGAGGGAGGTGAAGAGGCTTCGTGCAGCTTATCTTCCAGTCTCCAGAGCTTTAGACGATTGTTTCTAGGGTTCCATAGGATGTTCATTTTCCTTCTCTCTTGTATTGTATTTGGTTACCAAGACTGTACTTCTTTGGTGTAAAAATATTTTCCAGATATTATTGATGTGATATTTCCATATATGTCTAAAATGATTAATATTTCCAATATTTGCAAATAGGACTCTAAAGTTCCTCTGGTCAATAAAATAAATCATATGCACAAGCATTGCATGCATCATGTGCATAAGCAAGTTTTGCTCCAGGCTTCTTGTTCAATGGTCTAACTCTGTGTTCTTCATTTATTTTGAAGACAAGCTGACTCACCGGTACTACACTCGAGCCAACACTTCAAGACTGATGGATCACTTAGAGAAAGAGAACCGTGAACTCAAGGAGGAAGTGGCCAGATTGACTGCCCTGATGGAGTCTTTCATGGCTGCCCAAAGCCAGTCGACTCCGACGCCTTCAACCCCTCCCCAAAGGACATTCATCTCCGAGATTGCTTCTTCAACAGTGCCTGCGGCCAGCGCCCACTTCGCACCAACTGCTATGCCATCCGGGTTTCCCTGGGGGATGCCCGCCAACTTTGTTCCTGAGGGTCTTTCCCCCATGTTTGCTTCTCTGCCGACATCTAGCCTGGTCCTCGCTGTTCCACCTCCTGTCGTGCATACTATGCCAAGAGTAGACGACACCATCTATCACTCTGAGCCGTATGAGGGCCCAGATGTCTATGAAAAGATGGATGCAATGAATGATCAGTTTCTTGAGCTCCGCAAGGAACTCAAAACTCTCAGAGGAAAAGACCTCTTTGGCAAGTCTGCTGCTGAACTCTGCCTAGTTCCAAATGTTAAAATCCCTGTAAAGTTCAAAGTACCTGACTTTGAAAAATACAAGGGAAATGCTTGCCCTCTCAGCCACTTGGTTATGTATGCGAGGAAGATGTCGACTCAGACCGACAACGATCAGCTCCTCATTCATTATTTCCAGGACAGTTTGTCTGGTGCTGCCCTGAGATGGTATATGGGCTTGGACAGTGCGAACACCTGATCCTTCAATGACCTTGGCGAAGATTTCGTCAAGCAATACAAGTACAATGTGGATATGGCTCCCGATAGGGATCAATTGAGAGCCATGTCCCAAAAGGACAAGGAAACTTTCAAGGAATACGCCCAGAGGTGGCGAGAACTAGCTGCACAGATTGTGCCTCCGTTAGAAGAAAAAGAAATGACCAAGATCTTCCTGAAGACCTTGAGCTCATTTTATTATGAGCGGATGATTTCCAGTGCTCCTTCTAATTTCACCGAGATGGTGAACATGGGGATGCGTTTGGAGGAAGGAGTCAGGGAAGGTCGCCTGACTAGAGAAGAAGGCTCTTCTGCCAAATGATATGGGGCGTTTGGAAAGAAGAAAGATGGCGAGGCACATGCTCTAACCTCCCATGTCAAACCAAGAAGACCCTCGGTGAGGAGGAAGACCGTGCGTCCCGCCGGTAATCAGCATCAGGTGGCTCACATAGCACCTGTTTTCAGAGAAAATCAGCACTATCAACACAACAATAACCAGCAACAGCAACATCAACAATATCAACAACAATAACACCGTCCTCAACAGCAGGCCTACCAGCCTCGAAACAATAATCATACCAGTACCAGCTATGAGAGGAAGAGGGTCACCTTTGATCCTATTCATATGACCTACGCAGAGCTATATCCCTCTTTGATAGAGAGGAAGCTGATTACTCCATGCGACCCACCGGCTATACCTACCAACCCTCAGTGGTGGTATAAGCCCGAGCTTCATTGTGTTTATCATTCCGGTGTTCCCGGACATGACGTGGAAAACTGTTACCCGCTGAAGACCAAGGTTCAAGACCTTGTGAGAAGTGGTATTTTGTGTTTCAAGGACGCAGGTCCCAATGTGAAGAAGAACCCATTGCTCGAGCATGGGAAATCTGCTGTCAACATGGTCCAGGGCTGTCCTGGTAAATATAAGGTCAAATATGTCAGCCATATTCGACAATCGTTGGTCGAGATGCACAGAGTGTTGTGTGAATATAGTCACTATGAGCACGACCATGACAGATGCCGTGTTTGCACTGTCAATCAGAGGGGATGTCGCCAAGTCCGTAAAGACATCCAAGAAATGCTGGATGAAGGTGTAATTGAAATACTTCAGAATCGCGATACTGATGATGAAGTCAATGTGATATCTCCAGTATTTCGGATTCCAGAGCCTGTTGTCATCCGGTATGATGGCAGCAAACAGAAGGCTACTCCCTCTTTGATAATTAAACCAGCTGGCCCTGTGCCATATTCTTCTGATAAAGCTGTCCCCTATCGCTACAATGTTGTGGCATTGGAGGATGGGATGGAGGTGCCCCTGCCCTCTACCTCTGTTGTTAATATCTCCGATGTCAGCGGCCTGACCCGTAACGGTCGTGTTTTCTTGGCTCCGCCGAAACCCCAGGCTGACACCAGAAGGGCTGATGTTGCTGATTGGGATGTGCGCCCGGTTGGGAATGTTGTTATTGCTCCGAATCCGGCACTTGTTGCTAATAAACCTGCCACTGTTGTAAGAACTCCTGTCTCTGCTGACCAGAATGGCACAATGAAAGAAGACTGTGATGAGATGCTGAGGCTCATAAAGAGGAGTGAATACAACGTTGTAGATCAGCTTCTACAAACGCCATCAAAGATCTCTGTGCTATCTTTATTGATGAATTCAGAACCACACCGTGAAGCTTTGTAGAAGGTGTTGGACGTGGCGTATGTAGATCATGACGCCACAATAGAACAATTCGATTGTATTATTGCAAACACTACCGCTTGTAACAATCTGAGTTTTTGTGATGCTGATCTCCCCGAGGAGGGAAGAGACCGCAATTTGGCACTTCACATATCTATGAGCTGCAAGGATGATGCCATGTCTAATGTACTGGTAGACATTGGATCATCACTGAATGTGTTGCCAAAGTCCACTCTGGCCAGATTGTCATATCAGGGGCCTCCCATGAGGGAGAGTGGAGTGGTTGTTAAAGCTTTTGATGGATCCCGCAAAACGGTGATTGGTGAGGTTGAACTCCCAGTCAAGATTGGACCAAGTGATTTCCAGATCACTTTTCAGGTCATGGATATCCACCCATCATATAGCTGTCTGTTGGGCAGACCATGGATTCACGAGGCAGGCGCCGTGACATCCACCCTACACCAGAAATTCAAATTTGTCAAGAACAAAAAGCTGGTGGTGGTAGGGGGAGAGAAGGCTCTCCTGGTTAGTCATCTGTTTTCCTTTTCTTACATAGATGCTGAGGATGAAGTTGGAACTCCATTCCAAGCTTTATCTATTGTTGAGCCTACTAAGAAAGGAACTTCTTCATTTGCGTCCTACAATGATGCTAAGTTGGCCATTGAGCATGGCATAACTACTGGTCTAGGACAAATGATCAAGATGGAAGACAATAAATCTTGGGTTGGCATAGGGTATTCTTCTGGAACTTTCAACAAGCGCGGGCTATTTCAGAGTGGTGGGTTCATCCACGCCGTCCAAGATGAGGAAGCTGCTGCTATTGTGGAAGAGGATGCAAAGGAGGATTCTGGCAACTTTGTCATCCCTAGAGGGGTCTGTAATAACTGGGTCGCTGTTGATGTTCCAACAGTTGTCCATAAGTCAACGTAATGTTCATTTTGTTTAAAAACCCTTCTCCCATGCCAAAAGGAGGAGTGATGACATTGTTGGCTCATAAATACAATGATATTTTCATTCAATAAATTCATATTAAATGTTTGTTTTTCCAATTATTTTCACTTTTTGCTTTTTGCATGAAATTGGTGATCACATAAAACCTTAAAAATAGAATAAAATCAATCTTTTCATCTGCATAATGATTTTCCTTGTTTGAATTCTAAAATCTCTTAATATCCAAAATCATTATGCAGGTTGATCAAACCCATTGAACATAATGATCCAACACCATCTCCCAACTTTGAGTTCCCTGTATTTGAGGCCAAAGAAGATGATGTTGAAGAGATTCCTGACGAGATTACCCGTCTACTTGAGCATGAAGAGAAGATCATTCAGCCACATCTTGAGAATCTGGAAACAGTCAACTTGGGGTCTGAGGATTGTGTGCGAGAAGTGAAGATTGGGGCACTCCTGGAAGGATTTGTGAAGAAGGGGTTGATTGAGTTTCTACGAGAATACGTCGACGTCTTTGCCTGGTCATATGAAGACATGCCTGGTTGGATACTGATATCGTGCAACATTTCCTGCCTTTGAAGCCTGAGTGCGTGCCTGTGAAGCAGAAGCTCAGAAGAACTCATCCCGATATGGCAGTGAAGATTAAAGAGGAAGTTCAGAAGCAAATTGATGCGGGGTTTTTGGTGACTTCTAAATATCCTCAATGGGTGGCCAATATTGTGCCCGTGCCTAAGAAAGATGGAAAAGTCCGAATGTGTGTGGACTATAGAGACTTGAATAAAGCTAGTCCAAAAGATGATTTTCCTCTACCACATATTGATATGTTGGTAGATAATACAGCTAAATTCAATGTCTTCTCATTTATGGACGGATTTTCCGGATATAATCAGATCAAAATGGCACCCGAGGATATGGAGAAGACAACATTCATCACACCTTGGGGAACATTCTGTTATCGAGTGATGCCCTTCGGTTTGAAGAACGCCGGAGCCACGTATCAACGAGCTATGACTACCTTGTTTCATGATATGATGCACAAGGAGATTGAGTTATATGTTAATGATATGATTGCAAAGTCGAGAACGGAAGTTGAACATGTAGAGCACTTGTTGAAGCTATTTCAGCGTTTGAGGAAGTATAAGCTTCGTCTGAAACCTAACAAGTGTACATTTGGAGTCCGTTCCGGCAATTTATTGGGCTTTATTGTCAGTGAGAGAGGTATTGAGGTTGACCTTGCCAAGGTCAAAGCAGTGCAAGAGATGCCTGCGCCAAAAACTGAGAAGCAAGTCCGAGGTTTTCTTGGTCGTTTGAATTATATCTCCAGATTTATATCCCATATGACAGCCACATGTGCGCCAATATTCAAGCTCCTCTGGAAAGATCAGCATCATGATTGGACCGAGGATTGCCAGAAGGCCTTTGACAGTATTAAAGAGTATCTGTCTGAGCCTCCGATTCTGTCTCCGCCTGTGGAAGGGAGACCCCTGATTATGTATCTGACAGTTCTTGAAGACTCAATGGGTTGTGTTCTTGGTCAGCAAGACGAATCAGGGAAGAAAGAATATGCTATCTACTACCTGAGTAAGAAGTTCACTGATTGTGAGTCTCGATACTCGATGCTTGAGAAAACATGTTGTGCTTTGGCTTGGGCTGCTAAGCGCTTACGCCAGTATATGTTGAATCATACAACTTGGTTGATATCCAAAATGGATCCAATCAAGTATATCTTTGAGAAGCCTACTTTAACGGGGAGGATTGCCCATTGGCAGATGCTGTTGTCTGAGTATGATATTGAGTATCGAGCTCAGAAAGCTATTAAAGGTAGTATCTTGGCTGACCACTTGGCACATCAACCAATTGGGGATTATCAGTCAGTTCAGTATGATTTCCCGGATGAGGAGATTCTGTATTTGAAAATGAAAGATTGCGATGAGCCTACGCTCGATGAAGGGCCAGAGCCTGGTTCCCGATGGAGCATGGTGTTTGATGGCGCTGTAAATCAATATGGAAATGGTATTGGGGCAGTGATTATTACTCCTTAGGGCACACATTTTCCTTTTACAGCAAGGCTAACTTTCAAATGCACGAATAATATGGCTGAGTATGAGGCCTGTATTATGGGATTTGAAGAATGTATTGATCTTAGGATCAAACATCTTGACGTTTATGGTGATTCGGCCCTTGTTGTTAATCAGATTAAGGGTGAATGAGAGACGAATCAGCCTGGCCTCATCCCATATAGAGACTACGCGAGGAGGATTTCAACATTCTTTACTGAGGTTGACTTCCATCAGATTCCTCGAGATGGGAATCGAATGGCAGATGCACTTGCTACGCTTGCTTCAATGATTGTGGTGAGACTCTGGAATGAAGTTCCCAATATCACTGTGATGCGCTTGGACAGACCAGCTCATGTATTTGCAGTTGAAGAAGTGAAAGATGATAAGCCATGGTATTATGATATTAAGTGTTTTCTTCAGAGTCAGATTTACCCGCCTGGGGCATCTGTAAAAGATAGAAAGACTTTGAGGAGATTATCAGGCAGTTTCTACCTCAATGGCGATGTGCTTTATAAGAGGAATTTTGACATGGTTCTGCTCAGATGCGTGGATAGACACGAAGCGGACCTGTTAATGACTGAGGTCCATGAGGGTTCATTTGGTACTCATTCCAATGGACATGCCATGGCTAGGAAGATGTTGAGAGCAGGCTACTATTGGCTGACAATGGAGTCTGACTGCTGCAAATATGTGAAGAAATGCCACAAGTGTCAGATTTATGCGGATAAGATTCATATTCCCCCGACACTTCTAAATGTGATTTCATCACCATGGCCTTTCTCCATGTGGGGAATTGACATGATTGGCATGATAGAATCGAAAGCGTCCACTGGTCACATATTCATTCTCGTAGCAATTGATTACTTCACCAAGTGGGTTGAAGCGGCGTCATATGCGAACGTGACCAGGAAGGTGGTTGTGAGGTTTATCAAGAATCAACTCATATGCCGTTATGGTGTGCTAGATAAGATCATTACTGATAATGGATCTAACTTGAACAACAAGATGATGAAAGAGCTGTGTAGCGAGTTCAAGATTGCACATCATAATTCTTCTCCTTATAGACCCAAGATGAATGGGGCTGTTGAAGCTGCTAATAAGAATATCAAGAAGATTGTCCAGAAGATGGTTGTTACGTACAAATATTGGCATGAGATGTTGCCATTTGCTTTGCATGGATATCGTACATCTGTCTGCACTTCAACAGGGGCAACCCCTTTCTCCCTGGTATATGGCATGGAGGTTGTGCTCCCAGTAGAGGTGGAGATCCCATCAATGAGAGTCTTGATGGAAGCCAGTTTGACTGATGCTGAATGGGTTCAGAGTCGTTATGACTAACTGAATTTGATAGAAGAGAAGAGATTGACTGCCATGTGCCATGGTCAGTTATATCAGCAGAGAATGAAGAAAGCCTTTGATAAGAAGGTCAAACCTCGTGTGTTTCGAGAAGGTGATCTCGTGCTCAAGAAAGTCTTGTCTTTCGCGCCCGATTCCAGGGGCAAGTGGACTCCAAACTATGAAGGTCCATATGTTGTTAAGAGAGCCTTTTCAGGCGGTGCTTTGATACTTACAACTATGGATGGGGAGGACTTCACTCGTCCTGTGAATTCAGATGCAGACAAAAGTTAGAGACATAAAAAATGAATATTTATCCCGCTAGATTGAGTACCTCACCCTGGGGCAATCAAGGCAAAAATTAGGGATTTGGCAAGTAACTGCATCCTGGCAAGACTTTGTTCTACAACCGTCTTCCGTCAAAGAGTTTCGCTCAGTCATCGTCAACTGAAGCTTCAAATACATTGGATTCGGAGTTGGTGAAGAAATGGTCATTATGTTCAATGTAGCCCTTTTCCAATATAAATCACCAATTTCAAATTTGTAAAGATCCGTGGAGTCTTGCCCTTTGCAGACTACCATTCCATCAAATAAATTTGAGCCTTTATCCAATTCTTTGCACTCTTATTTGTTTCTATTCAACAAATGTTTTGCATGCTTTAATTGATAAATACCATTGTTTTAAACAAATAAATTTTCATAAATTGTTTTAAACAAAATGAACATTCACAATGACAAAAGGGATACTCGGGACATCTTCAGTGCTCTCTCAAGGATGGTATGATCTCCAAAAGGGTAAGACATTTGTTCATATTCCTAGCATACTTGTATCCTCTTTGTTATCTTTCAGGTTGTATCCTCCGCAAGTGCAGAAGGAAATTAAGCCCCACCAAATCCCAGAGAGTTTGGGAGTCTGGTCCTAATCTTCTAGCTCCCCAGTGAGGCTGGATTTAGCATTTGTGTTATCAATTATATGGTTGTCATCCCTTGCGTGGATTGACCTAAAATCCCTTATAGATTGATAAATTGAATATGCTTAATCTTTTCAAAGAAGTTGGTTTTCCCTCACTTAAAGTTAGAAATCTCTCCGCCAGAGTGAGCAGGAAATCCCCAGTATAAGTGAAATTATCATCAAGTTTGGCTTGTAGCTTTTCCTTTATGGACTTGTCTACTTAGATCTCCAGCAGATTTGCTCCTCGACCATCCTCAGCAGGGTTGATCCCACTTTTATTCCCCAGTATGGTCACCAGCAGGGTATCCCCAGTAGATTGCCTACGAATAATCCCCGGTTCAGTCGTCAGCAGTATTTCCTCAGTGAAGTTGTCTGATCAGAGCTTATTTGTTATTTTCCTCTTGAGCAGAGCGGGTGTTGAAAATGTTTATTTTCTATCCCCAGCGGAGTAGTATTCTCTCTTCCCTGGCAGATATGATTTATCCAGCAGTGCAAGGAAATGTGTTGGTTTTGCAACTTTTTGATTGATGGTTGTTCCCCATAGAGTTTTATCCTTCCCCTGGATAATTTCCCCGGTAGGATGGCTTTCTACGAGGGATCGTATCCATGTTCGGTTCCCCAGCCAAGACTTTACCTGATTGCAGTTTGGCGTTGGAACTTCTGAGGAAGACGTGTTGATTTCCTTCCCACAGGAATGACTGGTTCTCCTTTCCCTGCAAAGATCTTTGTTCCTGGTATCTGTTGCCCCCATCAGATTGGATGTTCTCCAGTGGGCCTGGCTTTCTCTTTTGAGACGTAGTACCGGATGCTCGTTCATTGATTCTTGGACCTGTTTGTGTTAGATATGTCTGTTTGTCAGCATTCATCATACACAAACCACACATATACGCATATTCTCAATATTCAGATATTCATGTTGCATTCTTTGCCGTATATCTTTGTTTGTTGTCTCCTGCTATTTGGGGATACATATTTCCCTAAGTAGATGTTTGTGTCTGATCTCTCCATATAGAGTCAGCCCTATAGGCAGAAAGTGTTTACCCTTTCTTCCATATTCCCCACTGAGTTATGACATCGTGGATGATTGTTATTTCAGTTTCCTCCCAAAATATGTATTGGGATGGAATTACTCCCCTGAGTTATATCCTCATTGGGTCGAATCTTGTTTCATTGTGTCTCTCTAGTTTGTTCCTAGATTGACTCCTTTTGTTTATCCCCTGCACTTCCCCGTAGTGTAGATGAACGATTGCTCAGTAACAAGTAATCGTCCGTCTTTTCCCCAGCGGAGTCTGTGGCCTTCTACCCAGTAACCGATAGTTGTAAGTCCCATTTCTGTGGTTTTCTACCTTCATACCGGTAGTTGTAAACCCCATTTTTATCCCCTTGCAGAGTTAGCCTTATTTTGTTCATCCTAACCGATGACGGTTACTCTTCTGTGGTTTTCTACCTAGTATCTGGTAGATGTAATCCCCTCCCTGTTGGTTATCTTTATCCAATACTCAGTATCGATATTCCTTCACTTTTGAGTATATCTCCCAGTAACCGGCGATATGTCTCTCGGATGATTGCTCTATTTAAGCAATTTATCCCCTAGTGAGTTATCTTTCATTTACCCTTGTTTGGTAATGATTGTTTCTCCTTTGATTGGTCATCATTTTGTACCCAGTATTCGGTATCCCAATGTCCTTTCCTCTCGGTCGATTTATCCTTTATTAACCCAGTAACCGGTTTTGGATAATCTTCCATCCGAGTATGTTATCTACGTTCTGACGGTAATAGATAATATATCTCATGCGCTCTTCAGTCGAAGTCTTTTGTTTTTCCCCAGACGAGTAAGATTCGTATTTCCTTATGGAATCAATGTCCATCTTGTAATCGAGTTTGCTTTTTCAACCCTCCTTTCGGATGATGAGTGTCTTGGAAATATTCCCCAATTCACGCTTGGTTGGTCACCTATTATATGCCCAGTAATCGGTATCCCTGGTGTTCTTTTCTTCTGCTCCCTATTATGACTTTTTGTCCCATGTGGAGTCAAATTTCCTGAGCCGAAGTATACCTTTTTAGGTCTTCCTCAGATGATTTTGGATGTTTGATATCTCTCACCCTTATACCGGTCTTAGATATTCATTCTCCCCGAGCGTGTTGTTCTCTCACCCTCATACCGGTGTTTTGAGCACATGTCCCCTTGAGCTTATTACCCTAATAACCGGTAATACCTCATTCTATTGTTTCCTCAGATGAGTCCTCTGTGGACATTCCCCAACGAGGTCCTTTAGTGGATTTTCTCCATCCGAGTCCGGATTTTTATTCGAAGTATCCTTTGTGATAATTTTGTTGTATTGGCATATTCCCCAATACATGCATCTCTGAGTCAGCTCGAATCTTTCCATTGATTTATTTTCATGGAAATCCTTTCGTGCCCCAGCAAGTTTTAAGTCGTGACCTGCTCACGCGTTTTCCACCATTAAAGTCCCCAGAGTCTCTGTCCCATTGAGTGTATTACTCATATGGATTTCCAGTTTCTCCTGATTTCTTTTTTCGTTGTGGACATATATCCCCACAAAGTATTACCCTTTTGCATACATACATTTGCATCATGAGGTCTCTTAGGGACCAAAATTCGTCTCTTTGTTATTATTTAAGTCCATTCTACCTCGTCGAGACGAAGATTTTAACCTTCACTTCTCCGGCTAGAATGACCTTAAATAGGGGCATCTGTAAGACCCCAATTTTGACCCTAAGATCCCTCATGGCATCATAACATTGCATTTGCATCTTGCCTCAAGGATCATAGCATCTTGACTCCTTACCTTTGGGTGAGATCTCTTGAGAGTTGGTATGAGATCACCAAGTGTTGAACGTGGTTAGAGTATCGGGATTTGTTATCGTCTCCACAGGGATTATGTGATATTGCCGCCGTTCGACAGTTGTTAAGTTCTTAACTTATAGTAACAAGGGGGGTTTTAGTTTTTAGTTATGGTAGCTTGCATAAAAAGTAGGAAATTGCGGTAAAAGTTTTGGTTTTACGATTTGAGAAAGATTGTCAAAGTTAGGGTTCGACGATCACTTTGCATGCATATGTTCAATCAAACAAAGCTCATAAACTCCATTAGATGATAAACACATCCACAAAGTCCTCCCAATGCGTTTATCTCTAACACACATCGTGGGTTTTCCCATTTTGATCCATTGTTGATCTCTCAAATAATCTATCAAAATGACAACTTTTAGGTTTAACTTTTTAGTGAACAAACTCATTCAATACTATCTCTAGCTAAAGAACAAGGATGGATGAAAACCTAGGTCAAGAGTTGGAAAACACCTTTCAATAATAAACCAACACAAAGAGTTATCAATAAAACAAGGTTTTCACCATATATTCATCATCAAAGAGTTTACAAATGAAGATCAACCCATATACATACAAAGCTTATGATCATCTACATCTAACCTTGACAAAATGAAGGACTTAGATACTCATTTTCATGGTAGCTTGCACAACAAGTTTCGGAAGAAGGTTGATCAACATCCGAGTCGAAGAATCGAGATTGGATGGGAATCCACCTTCTTTTTGTGAAATATTATCAAGAGAAGAAGAAATATGAGAAAATGGGTTTCTAAGCCAAAAACAAGTAAAAAGATGATCCCAAGAAAAATGAAGATAAAAGATCTAATATATTTTTCCAAAAAGTAGTTCCTGCTACTTATAGTACTGGTTACTGAGCTGTCATGCTCGCTAGGCGAGCAGAATGGTTCGCCTAGCGAGCCCCAAAATAGGCCACCAGAAGAGCCTGCGCCCAGAGAAATCATTCCAGACCAGTTTGCATATGTTCGTTAGGCGAACAATCCTTCGCTACGCAAAGCCCACGCTTCTCTCCTTCGCTCCAGCGAGGTTTGATGTTTTGCTACTGGAAAATTCTGGGAGTGTTCGCTGGCATCTCGCTGCCTGCTCGCCTAGCGAATGTTGATGAACTTGCCACTGGAAGTGTTCGCTACTTCCCTCGCCACAGCGAGTTTGATCATTTTGCTACTGTAAAATTCTGGGAGTGTTCGCTGGCATCTCGCTGCCTACTCGCCTAGTGAGTACTTCGCTACATCACTCGCTTAGCGAGCTTGCTGATGTTTGCTTTCTTTCTTGGTTCCTTTGCCATCTTTCTTGTGCCTTAGTTTTCTACTCTTTCATGCCTAATTCCTGCACAATAACACACAAATTAAAGGTACCAAGATCATTTCACATTGTATTGCAAATCATCAAAAGCAAGGGCGGTTTCGAACACTTTTTCTACAAAAAGGAGTGAAAGATGCCCACATTTGATAGCTCAAATAAACACACTTTGGCATCTAACAACTCTCCCCAACTAGATTCTTGCTTGCCCTCAAGCAAAGTATGCCTCTTGAAGGACAAGAGGATTTGCTTAAAGAAAAAGGTTTCTCCGAAATCGGATAAAATGGCTTAAACACAAGAGAATCAACCAGACACAAGTTCCGAATGGTTAGAATAACACAATACACAAGAACTAAAACCTTATAGCAATGCAAAACATGTATCAATCCACAACAATGTTATCCTGAATGAATCACCCTATCTCTCCTCTTCGAATAAGGATTGAAGAAATTATGCGATTGCAACCGCGGGGACAATTTCACTCTCCAACAAACAATGCACAAGTCAATTCAATTCATACAATGTCTAACAATTATAAATGAAAATGCGGAAGCGCGAAGATCACTAAGGTCTTTTCCGGTTGTAGCTTGGTCAGGTTTACAAACAAGGGTCATATCTAAGGCCATTGAAAACGAACTTGCCGACGCAAAAGAGACATTCACTGTACAAGCTATTCACACATCTCAACTTCGTTCCACTTGTTTCTCATTTGAAACCTTCACAACTCTTATTTCACAACTCAATTTTTGTTTTTCACTATTTTTCTTCCAAGCAAGCATTCATTTTTATTTTCTTTATTTTTTCACATCGTATTCACAAAACAAATGTTTCTCTTTTCAAGTTTTTTCTTTTCAATGCTTGCTCGGTTATTCAAGAGTTGTGCACCTACCGATTCTCATTTTCGTTCTCCCCAACTTATCTTTTACTCACCCCAAGTGAATGCTCTTGACTTTTTACGGCAAAAGAACAATTATCAAAAATTTCAGGGTTTCAAGAAAAAAGATTTTGATATCTTGCCTTATTTCAAGCTGAGATTCAACTGTTTAAGCTCAAAGGGGTTCACGAATACTCTCTGCTCACGGGTAAGTTGTATTTGGAACTGGTTGTGCTCGAAAGAAAACAAGCGCCTTGATCATTTCTAATTGCTTTCACAAATTCACAATAATAAAAGACAAAGCATGAATCAAATGAATCAACACAGTTTATTAGAATCCAACATTTTAGTGTACAATGGAGGTTTCCTCACAATTTGTGGTTCTAAGTCCTAGGTGAATCATTCATTCAATTATGTTGCAAAAGGAACAATATTTACTTACGAAAAGAGTAAAGTTCTTAATGCATTCTAAAATTCTAACCGGAGGTAACTATGTACCTTAGCATTATTCGCTTGTTTATTTTTATCATTGCCATCCAAGCTCGGATGCACCTTCATTGAATACTTCTTTGAGGAGCAACCAATCTAGAAGGTTTGACCCTCAACAACCAAAAATTTATTAAACAAAAGAAATTCAACCAAACACAATAATTTAAAACATAAATAATAAACATCACTTCAAAATGTTAAAAATGTGCGTGGGGGACAAAACACCCCAAAAAGTACATAACCAACTACCAAATATCTGAAAATAAAAGAAAATAAAACATAACATAAACAAAAACAAACTTAGTCCTCATAGGACTCATAACCCTCTTCACTACCGGCCTTAGAACCGGAACCATCATCATTATCATCAGCATCATCAGCATCATCAGCACCACCAGAACCAGAAGCACCAGAAGCACCAGCACCCGCCCCTTCTCCGAAAACAGGCTTGTCCTCATGCCAGCCAGCATGTTGCAGGAATTGCTCACGAATTGAATCTGAAATGTAACAGTTAGGGTTTGCAATGCAACAGTTAGGGTTTGTGTGAGATGGAAGTGAAAAGTGTGAGAGTAGTTGTGAGTTCGTGAGGTTCAGACTAAAACAATTTAAAATGGTTTTGGGCCCAAATGAGTGGCCCTCTGAAAATTAAATGGGTTTCTGCCACGCTCGCTACTGCTTCGCCTAGCGAGCAGTTAGCGAATCAGCTCGCTACTGTCTTCGCCTAGCGAGCAGCTAGCGAACATGACATTATTTTTTTTCTTCAAAACAGCATGCACAACGCATTTCAGCAAGGTTCCATCAATTTGAACACCAATACCACACAACAGAAAGCTGTAAATACTTACAATGTTGGGGTGCCTCCCAACAAGCGCTTGTTTAACGTCGGATAAGCTCGACGGTCAGAGATGCGCACTTTAAGCATTCAAGCAGATTGCACATCTCTCGCGATCCACAAGACCTCCAAAATAAATCTTTAAATGTTGGCCGTTAACCGTCCAACTATCCTTCTTTTCCAAGTCCTCAATGACAACAGCTCCATACTCTTTGACCTCTTTGACACGAAATGGCCCGGACCATTTAGATTTCAATTTTTCGGGGAATAACTTCAACCTAGAATTGAACAAAAGGACCAACTGTCCGGGCACAAATTCCTTCTTCCTAAGCTTTTTGTCATGATACTTTTTCACCTTTTCTTTGTACAACCAACTCGAGTGATATACGGCATTGCGCATTTCTTCCAACTCAAGCAATTGCACTTTTCTTTTTTCACTGGCCAAATCCTTATCAAAGTTTAATAATTTCAGAGCCCACAAAGCTTTGTGCTCCAATTCGACTGGCAAATGGCAAGTCTTACCAAATACCAATTGAAAAGGAGTTAGCCCAATTGGAGCTTTGAAAGCGGTACGGTATGCCCATAAAGATTCATCCAACTTTTGTGACCACTCTTTTTTAGAATTTGACATGGTTTTTTCAAGAATTCTCTTAATCTCACGATTAGAGACTTCGGCTTGACCGTTTGCTTGTGGGTGATACGGAGTCGCCACTCTATGTGATACACCGTAATGTTTCAAAACGCTTTCTAACGGTGCATTACAAAAGTGCGACCCTCCGTCACTAATCAACACACCGGGGGGTTCCAAAACGGGAAAAGATGTTTTTCTTCAAAAAATTTATTACTGTTTTAGCATCCGCCCGAGGTGAGGCAATTGCCTCAACCCACTTAGAAACATAGTCAACCGCCACAAGCATATATTCATTACCATATGAGGGTGGGAATGGTCCAACAAAGTCAATACCCCAACAATCGAATACTTCAACCTCTTGGATGTTTTGGAGAGGCATTTCGTCTCTCTTACCAATCCCACCACTTCTTTGGCAACTATCACAACTTTGCGCATGGGTATTTGTGTCTTTGAAAATAGTAGGCCAATAAAATCCTGACTGAAGGACTTTAGTGGCCGTTCTTACCCCATTGTAGTGTCCGCCGTAAGGCGAGTTGTGACAATGCCAAAGAATGCTTTGCGCTTCATCTCCAGTAACACACCTCCTTAAAAGGTTATCACCACCCAATTTAAACAAGTATGGGTCGTCCCACACGTAATACTTAGCATCCGAGAGAAATTTCCTTTTTTGGTTCGAAGTTAGGTCGGGAGGCACCAAACCACTAGCCTTATGGTTCGCAAAGTCCGCAAACCACGACCTAACTTGAACTTTGAAAAGTTTTTCATCAGGAAACTCTTCCCGGATTTCCTTCTCGGAAGCGGTAACCTCCACATTAACTAAGCGAGATAAATGATTCGCCACCAAATTTTCTGATCCTTTCTTGTCTTTGATTTCAACATCAAATTCTTGCAACAAGAGGATCCAACGAATGAGCCTTTGCTTCGAGTCCGGTTTGGTGAGAAAATATTTAATCGCCGAGTGGTCGGTATACACTATGACCTTGGAACCAATAAGATAGGACCTAAACTTTTCAAGTGCATACACTATCGCAAGTAATTCTTTTTCAGTGGTGGCATAGTTAATTTGAGCTTCATTAAGAACTTTACTTGCGTAGTGTATCACATGAAATTTTTTCTCTATTCTTTGGCCTAATACCGCTCCGATTGCATAGTCGCTCGCATCACACATGAGCTCAAAATTTAAATTCCAATTTGGAGCGACTATAATTGGAGCGGTAACCAACTTTTCCTTTAAAATTTCAAAAGCTTGTAAACACTCATCGATTAAAAGAAATACCTGATCCTTAGCTAGCAAGTTACTCAAAGGCCTAACTACCTTTGAGAAGTCTTTGATAAAGCGCCGATAGAAACCGGCGTGCCCCAGAAAGCTTCGGACTCCCTTCAAATTCACCGGAGGAGGTAACTTTTCAATCACTTCAACTTTAGCACGATCAACTTCAAGCCCTCTTGAAGAGACTTTATGGCCAAGCACTATCCCCTCGGTCACCATGAAGTGGCACTTCTCCCAATTGAGAACAAGATTTGTCTTCACGCATCTTTCAAGAACCGTTTCCAAGTTGTCCAAGCATAGACCAAAGGAACCACCAAATACGGAGAAGTCGTCCATAAAGACTTCCATTGTTTTCTCGATAAGGTCGGCAAAAATAGCTTGCACACATCTTTGGAAAGTCGCCGGTGCATTGCACAACCCAAAGGGCATTTTACGGTATGCGAAAATTCCAAACGGACATGTGAAAGCCGTCTTTTCATGATCGGCTGGGTCAACTGCAATTTGGTTATACCCGGAATAGCCATCTAAGAAACAATAGTATTGTTGCCCAGAAAGTCTTTCTAACATTTGATCCATGAATGAGAGTGGAAAGTGATCTTTTCGAGTTGCGGTATTCAACCGCCTATAATCAATGCACATACGCCACCCCGTTGCCATTTTTGTCGGGATCAACTCATCCTTTTCATTTCGAATCACGGTAATGCCACCTTTCTTCGGAACCACATGCACAGGACTAACCCATGGGCTATCCGAAATCGGGTAAATCATTCTCGCATCCAACAACTTAACAACCTCCTTTCTAACAACTTCCTTCATAGTAGGATTTAAGCGGCGTTGCGGTTGAGCTACCGGCTTAAAGTCCTATTCCATTAAGATCTTGTGCATGCAATAGGAAAGACTAATTCCCTTGAGATCGGAAAGAGTCCAACCCATGGCTTCTTGATTCTTTTTCAAAACATTGATCAAACGGGCTTCTTCATTCTTTGACAAAAGGTTGCTTATGATAACCGGCTTTGCTTCGGTCTCGTCGAGGAATGCATACTTCAAATTAGAAGGTAACATTTTCAATTCAATCGACGATTTTTCTTCATTACCCTCCTTCTTCAATACTTCCTCCTCAACTTCCCACGGATGTAACTCTTTTAGACTATCTAGTTCCCTTAGGCATTCATCAAGAGCTTGCTCTTCTTCAATTGTGAAAACTTTAAAGGAGTCATCAAGAGCTAACTCCATAGGTGATATCTCATGAATATGCTTAGAAACTTCAAAAGTTGCCTCTTCGATCACATCAATGCGAAAGCTATCACGTCTATCCTTTGAATGTTTCATGGCTTCGAATAGATCAAAGGTAACTTCTTCATTTTGGACCCTTACTTTCATCAAACCGTCGTCAACGTCAATCATCATGCGTGCGGTTTTCATGAACGGTCGACCAAGAATAAGCAGAGCATCGTCATCCTCTTCCATATCAATCACAATGAAATCAACCGGGAAGAAGAATTTGTCAACTTTGACCAATACATCTTGGGCTAACCCATGAGGATGAGTAGTCGACTTATCGGCCAATTGCAAAGTCATCCGAATGGCTTTCATTTCAATGTTGCCAAGCCTCTTCACAATAGACAATGGTATTAGATTAATGCTTGACCCCAAATCAATTAGCCCTTTTCCGACATAGAAATCACCAATTGTAACCGGCAAAGTAACTCGTCCTGGGTCAACCTCTTTTCTCGGAAGCGTCTGTTGAATGATTGCACTACAACTAGCATCTAGGACAATCGTCTCCGGTTCCGTGTACCTCCGCTTTTTAGTAAGTATGTCTTTCATGAATTTCGCATACTTAGGCATTTGCTCCAATGCTTCGGCAAACGGAATGTTCACTTGAAGTTGTTTGAATATATCCATGAACCGGGCGTAACGCCGTTCATTCTCCCTCTTAGATGGAGCATGTGGATACGAAAGGTTTTGGATTGGAGTAGTGCCCACTACCTCCTTTCCTTTAGAAGCTCTAGTATTCCTCTCTCTTTTCTTTTTTACTCCCTTCACCTTCACTTCATCACTCTTATTTTTTTCAACGTCCACGCTTTCTTTATTTTCTACTTCACCATTTTTTTCATTCTTTTCAACTTCTTCCTCACTCCACTCCCCAACTTCAACATCAATGCTATTCTCTATTTTTTTCTCCTCATCTTTTTCCTCATCCTCTCTTTTTTCACTCTCATCTCTTTTTTTACTCTCACTAATAAACTCCCTTCCACTTCTCGTCGTTATCGCTTTACAATGCTCTTTTGGATTCGTTTGCGTATTCGCCGAAAAAGATGGTCCAGTTTGTTGTTCCGCTAGTTGTTTAGCAAGTTGACCGACTTGATTTATGAGATTTTTGATTGCCGCATCGTTGCTCTTTTGGTTAGCCATCGACAATTGCATAAATTGTGTCAATGTCTCTTCTAACTTTGAAGTCACGACTGGCGGTTGTTGAGGTTGGTAAGGATTTTGACGGCTAGAAGTACCACCCTCATAACCTTGGTTATGGTGATAGTTAGCCCTTGGTTGGAACCCTTGATTCCCTTGAAAGTGTTGTTGTTGATTTTGAGGATGTTGTTGATACGGTTGTTGTTGTTGTTGCCTCGGTTGGTAGTCTCGTTGGTTCGCCATGTAATTTACCTCTTCGAACCCGGGAGATGGACAAAACCCGGTGTCATGATCACCCTTGCAAAGCTCACAACAAGCTATTTGTTTAGCTCTTGACGGCTCTTTCAACTCTTTTATTTGTTGAGTTAAGAGTTCAACTTGTTGTGAAATGAGTTTATTTTGGGCAAGAATAGCATAATTTGTCCCAAGTTCAAGCACTCCTGATTTCTTCAAAGTGTTGCCTCTACTTTGACTTTGGAGGTCATTTAGAGCCATACGGTTAATGATATCAGTAGCTTATTCGGCGCTTTTAGACAACAAAGAACCACCTGAGGTAGCATCCAATAAAGTCTTGCAATTAGGTTGAATGCCATTCTTGAAAATGTGGATTTGAGTCAATTCGTCAAAACCATGCCCTTTGCACTTTCGAAGCATGGATTTAAATCTTTCCCATGCCTCATTCAATGATTCGTTGGTTCCTTGCGAAAACAAGGAGATAGCCGTTTTGGATTCCATGAACCGGTTGTGGGAGAAAAATCGTTCAATGAACTTCTCTTCCAACACGTTTCAATCCGTCATGACTGCAGGTGTTTGATCAAAGTACCAATCTTTGGCTTTGCCGAGCAAAGCATGAGGAAATAATCTTTTGAACAACGGTAGCTCTTGAGCTTGATCAACTCCGGCTGCCAATGCTATCTCGTAAAATTTGGTGAGAAAAGCAAAGGGGTCTTCATGGTCCATTCCGGTGAATGGACTTCCGTATAGCAAGTTAAGAGTTCCCGTCTTCATCTCGGCTTGCCTTCCCGTGTGGTTGGCAAATTGAGCTGTATTCCTTGGACTGTTGACACATGGTGTGGAAACGGACGGTGGTTGTGGTGGTGGATCCATGATAGGTATGAAAGGTGGTGTGTGTGTTGTAGAAGAACCTTCTCCTTGTTCTTGTCGTTGTCTAGCTTGTTGCCTCCTTCGTCTCGTTCTGCTATTCAGTCTCCGTGCGATTCTTTCGATCTCGGGATCAAAAAGAAGTTGGTCCTCAGGAACCTGCCCTCGCATCAAACAAAAGCTGCACACTAAACCAAACAAATTAACAAGCACAAGTCAAAAATTCAAAAGTTAAAAATTTAGCAACTATTGCGATGCTCGCAATATCAATTCACATTCCCCGGCAACGGCGCCATTTTGTTGAACGTGGTTAGAGTATCGGGATTTGTTATCGTCTCCATAGGGATTATGTGATATTGCCGCCGTTCGACAGTTGTTAAGTTCTTAACTTATAGTAATAAAGGGGGTTTTAGTTTTTAGTTACGGTAACTTGCATAAAAAGTAGGAAATTGCGATAAAAGTTTTGGTTTTACGATTTGAGAAAGATTGTCAAAGTTAGGGTTCGACGATCACTTTGCATGCATATGTTCGATCAAACAAAACTCATAAACTCCATTAGATGATAAACACATCCACAAAGTCCTCCCAATGTGTTTATCTCTAACACACATCGTGGGTTTTCCCATTTTGATCCATTGTTGATCTCTCAAACAATCTACCAAAATGACAACTTTTAGGTTTAACTTTTTAGTGAACAAACTCATTCAATACTATCTCTAGCTAAAGAATAAGGATGGATGAAAACCTAGGTCAAGATTTGGAAAACACCTTTCAATAATAAACCAACACAAAGAGTTATCAATAAAACAAGGTTTTCACCATATATTCATCATCAAAGAGTTTACAAATGAAGATCAACCCATATACATATAAAGCTTATGATCATCTACATCTAACCTTGACAAAATGAAGGACTTAGCTACTCATTTTCATGGTAGCTTGCACAAAAAGTTTCGGAAGAAGGTTGATCAACATCCGAGTCGAAGAATCGAGATTGGATGGGAATCCACCTTCTTTTTGTGAAATATTATCAAGAGAAGAAGAAATATGAGAAAATGGGTTTCTAAGCCAAAAACAAGTAAAAAGATGATCCCAAGAAAAATGAAGATAAAAGATCTAAGATATTTTTCCAAAAAGTAACCCCTGCTACTTATAGTACTGGTTACTGAGCTGTCATGCTCGCTAGGCGAGCAGAATGGTTCGCCTAGCGAGCCCCAAAATAGGCCACCAGAAGAGCCTGCGCCCATAGAAATCATTCCAGTCCAGTTTGCATATGTTCGCTAGGCGAACAATCCTTCGCTATGCGAAGCCCACGCTTCTCTCCTTCGCTCCAGCGAGGTTTGATGTTTTGCTACTGGAAAATTCTGGGAGTGTTCGCTGGCATCTCGATGCCTGCTCGCCTAGCGAATGTTGATGAACTTGCCACTGGAAGTGTTCGCTACTTCCCTCGCCACAGCGAGTTTGATCATTTTGCTACTATAAAATTTTGGGAGTGTTCGTTGGCATCTCGCTGCCTGCTCGCCTAGCGAGTACTTCGCTATATCACTCGCCTAGCGAGCTTGCTGATGTTTGCTTTCTTTCTTGGTTCCTTTGCCATCTTTCTTGTGCCTTAGTTTTCTACTCTTTCATGCCTAATTCCTGCACAATAACACACACATTAAAGGTACCAAGATCATTTCACATTATATTGCAAATCATCAAAAGCAAGGGCGGTTTCGAACACTTTTTCTACAAAAAGGAGTGAAAGATGCCCACATTTGATAGCTCAAATAAACACACTTTGGCATCTAACACCAAGCATGCTTGAATTGTATATTATTGCTTTTCTTATTTTGTTTACTAACCAAAAGCACAAAAATATGTCACTAACATCTTTTGTTTGTAGCTTGAGCAGTCACAAGATTCAAGGCTCATAGAAGCTCCTATACTCATTGATATGTCTAGGTGAAGATGAAAGCAAGCATGGAAATGGTTCCCAAAGCTCTCATCCATCAAATATGCCTCCCAAGTATCTCAAATCATCATTTTGATCAAATCAAACCAAAGGGTTTGAGGCTTGTTTCCCAAGGAAACCCTAATTCATCTATTCATCAACTGTGCCTTGCTCATGAAGCAACCTCAACCCATGATCAAATACAATCAAGGTAAGTTCTTCCATTCATCATTTAATTCATATTTGAGCTTACTTGAGTGTCCTCAATCATCAATTTATCAAGATATGAGACTTGGACTTGAGAAGTTGATCAGTCAATTCATCTAACTATTTTGAAGTACACTGAGACCTAACTTTTGATGTGTTTGTCAAAAGGAGATGACCCCAAGAGAAACATTGTTCTTAAGAACCATATTAACAACTTTTATGTTCATCAAAAATTGATTTGAGGCTTGGAAGGTCATCATCCATTTCAAAACATTATAGGTCATTTTGACTGAAACCCTAATTTTGGGTCAACTTCCCAAGGACATAACTCATTCATTTTTCATGATTTTGAGGTGGTATCAAATGCATTGGAAATTCTAAGGTATCTACTTCATTTGTTATGTTGGACAAATTTTCAAAATCCTAAAAGAAATACATGTGATAATGCAAAACATTATAGGTCACTTTGGACCAAAAGCATTGAAATGTGAAAAAGTCCAACTTCAAGTGCCCATAACTTCTTCATCAAAAATCCAAATGATGAAAAATTTAAGTCCAAATTTATTTTCATGAAACTATATACAACTTTGATGTTGAAGGTTTTGCCATTTGGAGCTTGCATCATTGAAACAAAAGGGCTTGAAGTTTGGCCATTTTTGAAATTTTCACATGTACATGTTTTGCACCCTACACTTCATGATCAATTTTCACCAATTTCCAAGTTTCAAATGAAGTTTTGGTCAACATAACAAATAATCCTCATGCCAAAAGCTTTCCAACCATTACCCATAAGGCTATACTTCAGTTTTGGAAATGCCATTTTCGAAGGGATGAACATATTGGTGCATTTTTGGAAATCAATTGAAATTGCATTGCATGAGCTCAGCACACATAATTTGCACGTCCATTTTGATTCTATTTGGCATCAGCTTGCAAATCCAAGTGGAATTAGGCCCTCTATGCGCCTATACAGGCCCATGCATGGAGGCCTTTTCCTTCCATGCACATGCTTTTGATCATGCATTCAGCCATCTCTTGCTATAAATAAGTGCCTCATGCCTCTCATTTACATAACCTAAGGGCGCCTTACATGCTGCACGAATCATTCCTCAACCATACTCAAAGGAACTCACCTTTTCTTTCAATTTTTTCAGATCTAAATTTCAATTTCCTTGATTGATTTTTAGATCTACAGTTCCTAAGCCTTGCCCACCTTGATCCATAGAACACACTACAAGCATAAGCATCAAGAGATCGTGCTCTCAAGCTCTTCATTTCAGAGGTTTACTTCAGAATTTTTTTTCTTCGAATCTACTTATATATTGCATATTTCTTGTTGTTGCTGGGTTGTCTGAAGTCCTCTCCATAGAGGCAATCATTTTGAGCTTTGAAATTTTCAAATTACATCAAGTTCCAGTTGAACACCACAAAATTCAAGCTCTGATTCCTCTTTCTATGGAAGCCTAGAATGAATTTGGTTGGTACAGGGGTGATGTACATCACCCTAGCTTTCATTTGATACCTGGATCGTGTCATTTGGTGGAGTTTTAATCTCTGCAAATTTTGGCCGGCGCCAAAAGTTGGTCGGAGAAGACGGTGGTGTACACCACCGTCTGGTCTCCAGATTGAATCTGGACCGTGCATCCTTGTTTCCATATTTGATCCAAGCCGTCCCATGTTATGACTTTTTAATAGGCAAAGTGTGATGCATTGACTGAAGCGCATGGTGGATGCGCGCATGTGGTCCACATGATTTGCCAGCTCATTTAATGAGCTTCATCCAACACTTTTTTTTTCTTCGTATTTTTAATTTCTGATTTCAATTTTGTTTTTATTTTTTAAATTCCATTTCATTTCAAAAAATCCTATCTCCTTCATTATTGGTCCAAAAAATGTGAGACCAATTGCATTATTCTCCTTTTAATTTCTAGTTTCTAAAAATGACTTTTAATATTTTTTATTTTATCATTTGATATTTTTTTAGGAATTTTCTCTTTTCTGGTTATTTTTAATTCATTTAAAATAGTCTTTGATATTCAAAAAATACAAAAATATTTTTCCAACCTCTTTGAATGATGATAGATCTATGAAAAATATTCTCATCAATTTATTAATTGATTTGAGATTTATTTGAGATTTTAGTTCAATTAGGTTATTTTTATGCATTTTTAATTGATTAAAAATAGTTTCTGACTTCTAAAAATGCTGAATTTTTTTGTCAAACTTTGTTTGACCTTGTTGAACTTAGGATAATTCACTTGGACTTTTCAAAGTTGATTTGAAGTGAGTTTGAAGTTTGACCTTTCTTTATTATTTTAATTCAAGTATTATTTTACTTTTTGAAAAATACCAAAAATATTTTATTTGTTTCTTGACTTCTAATCTTCATTTTGCTTCTGTTTACTATTGTTTGACCTTGATCTCCTCTATCTTTGGTCAATACTTGTTGATTACCTCATTTCATTTCCATTAATGCACTTTATTATTCATCTTCTTCTTCTTCTTCTTCTTCTTTTTCTTTTTTTGATCAATGAGTTAAAGATTGGTGGTTAGCCTTGATACATGGGAGGTTTAACCTTCCTTGATTCAAATCTAATTCAACTTGATCATGGATCAAATGAATGGCTTTTCATTAAGGATAAGTTGCTTCCTAATCAAACAAATAACCTAAATCAATACAAGATCATTTCTCATCTTCTTTTTGGCATGGCAAGTCGTAGGAGTTTGATTCACTAATCAAAATCTCTAACTTGTGTTGTTGCCTACATTATTATTGACCGGCCTCAGATAGTTGTGACTTCTACATAAGTCCAATTACGATTGCTTAACATAGCGCTAAATTGCCTTATGGCACACTAATACTAACACTAACAATTAACCATTAACATTTAATTCTTGCACTCTACATTTATGCAATTTACTATTCTTGTACATATTATTCATTTGCTTTTGCCCTTTGCTCATTTGAGCACATGTTTATGTTAATGCAATTTGCCTTTTGCTCACTTGAGCACATAATTGTGTATATATTATTGTGCTTGTGCTTTTGTTTTGATTGTTGTGGACCAAAATGCAAAATGGACAAAAAGGACTTAGATTTTAGGATATTCCCTATGCAAAATGGAGTAAAAAAGGCCTTAATGTGGAAGATGGATTAGAAGGACCGAGTCTCTAAACTCACTCTTGTCCATTCTTGATTTGCTTCATGGAACTTTTTGATGTGTGTGCTTTTGTGCTAGGGAGTCCTATTTGAGCCAAATTGAAGAACCATTGTCATGAGCTTCTAAAGAGAGAGATCCAAGAGCCATTGGAAGATTCCTAAGAGCTTTGCTTGATTGATTGATTGCTTGCGTATACACTTATTTGCTTGCTTATTCCAAAGGATGGGAGCTACTTGGATCATCAATATGATCTCAAGAAGGGAACTCCATTTGTGGTCTTATTTCTTCTCCTTCATCTCTTGTATGATTAGGACTTTAGTCATTCTTCTTCTTCTCTCCACTCTAACCCAAGCCAAAACTTTTGTGCAAATATTAACACTTGTTTTCAAACATTAGAAACCTAAGCATTATGCTTTTGATTTTCAAACTTTCTTTTCATAACACTTATTTTGAATTGAATCTTTAAGTCAACTTTGACCATATTTTTGTTAATACTTTGCATTGGTAAATATAACCCATTCAAATGCTTTTTGTGGTTTCAATGGCCACCTCTTATCAAAAACTTTTCATAACCTTTAGCTATTAGGTTTGAGTTATCCTTGAGGTAGATATAATACTCACCTATATCCTTAGTGATGGACAATGAGTCTTCCATGCTTATTATAGGATTAACCCCTCACTAGCATGTTGAAGCTATCCTCACATGGTGGATTTGTGGTTTTAGGTCGAGTTTTCTCCCTTGGATAACAAAAGACCTTAGGGCTTTTGGACCAATCAATTCACCAACTTGTTTTGAGTTTTTTACCCCGAACTACGAGGTTTTGATCCTAATCTTTTTTAAGATGGTACGTAGGCAATGGGTTTATCCATTCAAACACAAAATTGTAAATAACTTGTATATTCTCTTCTCATCTCCCCAATCATGTTTGCACAAACAATTTTTCACAAAAATACCAACCTTACAACAAGTGTGAAAAGGGCTCCCTAGGAGTACCTAGGATGTTTTGGGTGCTTAAAACCTTCCCATTGCATAACCAACCCCCTTACCCCGATCTCTGACATTTTTATTAGTTTTTGATTCAATAAAACTTCTCGGTTTTTGTTCACTTTCTAACCTTTCCTTTGGATAAATAGAAGTGCGGTGGCGACTCGAATTGTATGATTTACTTTTGATTTAGTCAATAAATCTAAAGGTAACGAATACCCCGTTACAGTTGCCAATGTCATCTTGGAGTTGGGCATTATGATCGAACAAGGTATTATTGATCATAAGTTGTTACCCCAAATCACCAAGGAAATTGAGAAGAAAGTTGGTGTTGAAGCAGCTGCTTGGGATGCAGTACTGAATCGACTAACAAAGTAGTGGAATTGGAGTAGACCAAATAAAAAATAGGGTGGAGATCGAAAGCCATGACCGTGACATTACCTCTTGGGAAGCGCAAATAAAGGAACTACAAGCCAAAATCTCTAAAGCCAAAAAGCACAAAGGTGAGCTTTTAAAGTTTGATGACACTTCCATGGCTAAGGATCTAGATTTTGGTATGGAGTTTATCGTAAAGGCGCGAAAATTAGGTGCAGAGCTCGCGACTCTTCGGTAAAAAAGATCCTTATGTGAGAAACGTCTGGAGCTTCACAAGGAAAAATATCTCCATATGAAGACCCATCTCACTTTTTAGTTTTAATCTCTTTTCCATTTATCTCCTCATGACTTTTGGTTTCAATTGTATTGATTATTAGCCCTTTGGGCCTTTGCAATGAATTTAACCCACGTTGGCAACATTTTTATTACCATGTTGGCTTCGACCAATTTGCATGCAATTATTCATTTATTATTTTTATCTCTTTGAGTGATGGCTTATATTTTTTCAAATATTTTCCATTCACTCTTAAGATTCTTTTATCTTTATTAAGCTCCTCGATCTCGTAAGCACCGTTAGAGAATACTTGCAAAATTTTAAAAGGACCTTCCCATTTGGGGGACCATTTCCCTAAGGCCCTATCCTTTCGATCCATTGGAAGGATCACTTTCCAAACCAAGTCTTTAGGTGAAAACGTCTTAGCTTTAACCTTCTTATTGTAAGATTTCTCTACTCTCTTCGTCTGACTTTTGAATAATTCCAAGGCATTGAGTCTCTCCTCATCTAGATAGACTAACTCATCTAGCATCATGTTCCAATATGATTCTGATGGAATTTCATGATGCCTCTGAATTCTTGTTGATTGTAGGTAAATCTCGACTGGTAAAACTGCATCATGACCAAAGGCTAGTCGAAATGGGGTCAAATTAGTGGCTTCCTTGGGGGAGGTTTGTCACGCCCACAAAATCTGATCTAAAGTCTTGTGCCAATTTCTATGCCTCTTCCCCACATGTTTCTTAATCAAAATAATTACCACCTTATTCGTTGCTTCAACCTGACCATTAGCCTGAACATAATATGGCATAGAAGTTAATAATTTGAAACCCATTTCTTTAGCAAATTCTTGCATTTTTCGACCAGTAAATATTGATCCTTGATCTGTTGGTCTCTGGGATTCCAAGTCTATAAATAATGTGTTTCTGGATAAATTCGATCACATCTTCTTGGTCTACATTTGGAAAGGGTATAACTTCGATCCATTTTGTAAAGTAATCAATGACAACCAAAATATACCTCTGATTTTTAGATGATGGTGGTCAAATTTCTCCAACCAAATCTAAAGCCCAACCTCTAAAAGGCCAAGGTTTGACTATAGAATGCAGTTCGCTTGCAGGGACATGTTGTATGCCTGCATGTACCTGACACTTTTGGCATCCTTTAGCGAATTCAATGCAGTCTTTTAACATTGTAGGCCAGTACATCCCTTGGCGAAAATATTATCATTTCATCTTATGGCCAACCTGGTGTACCCCACATGCCCCACTATGGACAGTCGAAAGGGCTAGATATGCCTCTGATTCACTAAGACATTTGAGTAAAACTCCCTAAGGAGTCTTTTTGAATTGTTCAATACCCAAAAGAACATAACTTAAAGCTCGATACCTGGTTTTCCGTTTGGTAGACACCGTCGGATTATATAAATACTCCACTATTGGTTTTCTCCAATCCTCGTCTGTCAGGCTATCTACTGCCAATATTTTAAAGCTCTCTTTGTCGGCGTATCCCAGCTTTGTCGTTTCCAAGTCTGATGGGGCTAATCTGGTCGACACAACTCTTCCTCTAACTTCAATTACTTTTTGAATTTTCTCTTTTGAAATTTTATACCCAGATGCAATTTGATCCAAGTCGTTATCCACTTGATTTTCCAATTGAGGTATGTGTCGAATACTAACCATCTCGAATCTTCTTAATAATCGAACGACCATTATGAAGTACATGATGAGATTCTCTTTGACACATTTGTACTCTTTTGTGATATGTTTTATAACTAACTCCGAGTCACCCATTATTTCGACTCGAGTTGCCCCCAATTCCAACAATATCTCAAGTCCGACTATTAAAGCTTCATATTCAGCCTCATTGTTCGAGCAAAGGCCTTCCACTTTATACTTGAATTTTGTTGGAATTTTATTAGGAGAAATAATTAGAACTCCTATGCATGTTCCATATTTGTGACTAGACCCATCGAAGTACAACTTCCAGGGCTCTAATTCGATATAGTTCAATGTGTTTTCAGTTATGGTGTGGTCAACTATAAAGTCTGCTACCACTTGTCCCTTAACAGCTTCTAATGGCATGTAAGTTACGGAATATTAAGTTAAAGCTAGTGCCCTTCGACTGTGCAAAATTGGCTTAGACAATATATGTTTAATAACATCAAAACGAGATGAAACATAAACACCAACATGTTTTATATAATACTTCAACTTCGTACAAGAAAAATACAAGCATAAACACAATTTTTCAACTATGTTATATCTAGTTTCTGCATCATTTAAGACCATACTGAGGTAGTAAATGGCTCTTTTAACACCATTATCATCCTCCTAAGCCAACATGCTCCCTAGAGTCTTGTCGGGTGTAGATATGTACAACCTCATACTCCAATTCCTGCAAGGCGGTGTCAAAATTGGCGGATGACTCAGGTATTCTTTGATTTTGTCAAAAGCTTCTTGCTGAGCTTGCCCCCCTTCAAGTTCTTCCTTCTTGAGTCGAAGCAGAGATGAGAAGGCTTGTGTTTTTTCCGCTTAGATTCGAGATGAATCTCCTCAAGAAATTGATCTTGCCTAGCAGTGACTGCAATTCCTTCTTAGTTGACGGCGCTTTCGATTGACTATACAAAAACTTTTGCACCAATTTCCAAGTTAGAGTATATTTGTCTCTTAATTTCCTTTATTGTTAATTATAACATCATCTTATATCAGATGGATGTTAAGAGTGCATTTATGAAGGACTACATTACTGAAGAAGTGTATATGCACCAACCTCCTAGTTTTGAAAATCCTCAAAATCCATATTTTATTTTCAAACTTAAGAAATCATTGTATGGTCTGAAACAAACTCCTAGAGCATGATATGAAAGAATAAACAATTTTCTTTTAGAAAATGATTTCACCAGAGAGAAGGTTGATACAACTTTATTCTGTAAATCATTCAAAAATGATATCCTTGTTTTTCAAATTTATGTAGATGATATCATATTTGGTTCTGCTAATGCTGCTTTGTGCAAGAAATTTGCTAAGTCTATGCAGGCAAAATTTGAGATGAGTCTGATGGGAGAACTCAAGTTCTTTCTAGGAATTTTGATCAATCAAAGTCCAGAAGGAACATACATCCATCAGAGCAAATACACCAAAGAACTTCTAAAGAAGTTTGACATGTCAGAATGCAAGATGTCAAAGACTCCCATGCATCCTACATGTATCCTTGAGAAGGATGAGGTAAATGCTAAGGTAGAGAAAAAGGTATACAAATGTATGATTGATTCTCTCTTATACTTAACTGCTTCTAGACCTGACATTTTGTTTAGTGTCTGTTTGTGTGCTTGCTTCCAATCAGAGCCTAGAGAATCTCACTTAACAACTGTTAAGAGGATCTTCAGGTATCTGAAAGGTATGATTAACCTTGGCTTATATTATAGAAAATCTAAATATTACAAGCTAGTGGAATATTGTGATGTTGACTACACTGTCGACAAAATTGAGAGAAAACCATTTCTAGAAGCTGTCAGTTTTTGGGAGACAACTTGATATCATGGTCTAGCAAGAGGAAATAAACAATAGCATTATCAACTGCTGAAACTTAATACATTGCAACTTCTGGATGCAGCACTCAGATACTCTGGATGAAAATTCAGCTAGAAAATTTTCAGATATATGAGAGTAACATTCCTATTCTCTGTGATAATACTCCATCTTTTTGTTTATCTAAGAAACCCATTTTGTATTCTAGAGCTAAACATATTAATATCAAACATCACTTTATACATGACTATATTCAAAAGGGAATTTTAAATCTTAAATTTATTGATACAGACCATCAATGGGTTGGTATATTTACAAAACCCCTTGCTGAAGATAGGTTTGTTTTCATTCTAAAAAATTTAAAAATGGACTTATGTCCAGAAAGAAAAAGATGAGTATCTCAAAATGTTTAATCTCTCGGAATGGTTTAAATGAGACTGTGTGATATTTTTGACTATGAACATTTGAGTCTTCTGAAGTGAGAAGGTTTCATAAGTTCATAAGTATCCATTCAGAATTGTTTGGTTAAACAATTTGTATTCTAGATACTGAACATTTTTTGCATTTAATAGTTGTCAATTAGTCTCGATTAATGAGACACATTGGGTGAATAAACCTCTTGGGATTAGGTAAAATCTTCATGTTTTACCCCCTTGTCAAATTTTTGCTGTAACACCCTTCTAAAATACCCCAAAAAATTAATTAAAATAATAAACATATAATCAGAGTAATAGTGCACCAAGGGTGTCACACATACATTCCACACCATTTAAACAATATAACAATCATGCTCTTTTATTTAATTTAAATATAAAGTATTTGCACAATTACGCAGCGGATAGAGATCAACTCAATCATGCAAACATGTAACATCACATGTAATTTAGTTCAACCACAACAAACAATAATAATCAAAGTGTTCCCGCCCGATGTTACATCTATCAGAGCATGACCCACTAGGGAGACTACACTAGACTCCAAGCATTTGCTTCTACTCAACTCATTTCTCGTTACCTGAAAAATAGTTGTAAGGGTGAGTTCCTCAATCAATATAATAAGCATTATAAAACAACATGTAATGCCAAGTAATTAACACATCAATCACCCTAATTGCAATACACATTCAGTAATAGCTCATTGGCTTAAACATCATACTCAACATCAATATACAATACTAGTATAATCTCAAATCATACTTAACAACAACACAACACACGTATAATATTGGAACACATCCATTCATATTATACGCCTTACATATTTTTATGCAATGAGACTCTACACATGCGGTACCGACTATTCTTGAACATATAGTTCAAGCTCACCGATCCCTCCGGATACGGCTACTAAGCTCACTAGTCCCACTCATTGAGACCTAATGACTCACTCACTAATTCCTCACCATGGGAATTAGCTACAGCCCCAAAGGCTAGACTATGCAAGCTAATCATCTAGCATGCAAACATCAACAACAATTCACAACGATTCACTCACCAATTCCTCACAATGGGAATTAGCTACAGCCCCACAGGCTATGCCATGCACACTAATCATCTAGCAATGCAGCATCAACAACAACTCACAATGGACATATGCTCACACTCTAAGCCATACAACAGTCCATTCACAAATACATGCATAATATATACATTCACAACATTTTGCATATCATCATACATCATCAATACATATATCAACACATCATCAACACATGTATAAAACACTTCCTCAACACATGTATGAAACACCTCAGCAACACATGTATAAACACTTCTTCTGCCTTGCTCGCTAGGCGAGGCAGTGGCGAAGCTCTGGTTCGCTAGGCGAGCTCAAGGCGAACAGCTCCAGGAAATTGGTAAATTAATTCGCTAGGCGAGCTCAAGGCGAAGGTAATAGCGAACTCCTTCTGTTTTGGTGAAAAACACAGCTAGCACTCACTCGCTAGGCGAAGCTCCAGCGAGTCCACAGCGAACATTACAGTAGCAAAACCTCTCAATCTCGCTGGGGCGAGGTTGAGGCGCGTTCCTTCGCTAGGCGAAGGTTATGTTCGCTAGGCGAACATGACAGTTCACCAGACGCGTTTTCTTTGGGCAGGGATCTCATGTGCCCATTCCAGACCCTTCCCACTCAAACTTACTCGTCGCCATTCATCACCAATTTATCGGTTTGATTACACACACAATTATCAATTTGATTACGGTTTTCACTCAACCTATTCATCACAAATTTTCAGCATTCCAAATCCCAATTAGGGTCGAATTAACGGCTTATCACTACCCATGACATATTATCCCAAAATACCCATTAATCGACGATAAACCCCCCTTACCTGAGTTAATCCGGCAAATTCTGCAGCTTCAAGCTCTTCCTCTTCTCTTGCTCTGCCTTTTGCCCTTTCTCTCTTTCAGCCGCTTCTCTTTTCCTTTTCACGTGAAAACCCTTTTTCCAAAAATTGGGACTTTTTCCTTAATTCCAACTTATATATATATTCCAAATAATAATTATTATTCCAAAATAATAATAATTCAAAAAAATAATAATAATAATAAAATTTCCAATTATTTAATTAAATTAATAATTAAATTATTAACTCAATTCAAATAATTATTTTATTATTATCGGGGTGTTACAACTCTCCCCCACTAAAAGAGTTTTCGTCCTCGAAAACATACCTCAAGCGAACAACTCTGGATAAGACTCCTTCATCTTACTCTCTAGTTCCCAAGTCACGTTGCCACCTGCTGGTCCTCCCCAAGCTACCTTCACCAAGGCAATCTCTTTACCCCGCAACTGCTTCAACTCTCGATCCTCGATCCTCATAGGTGATGTCTCAACAGTCAGGTTATCTCTCACCTGTACATCATCTACTTGGACTACATGCGACGGATCATGAATGTACCTCCTCAACTGAGACACATGAAAAACCTCATGCAAATTTGCAAGCGACGGCGGTAAAGCGACACGATAGGCTACCTCCCCTATCCTCTCCAAAATCTGATAAGGACCAATAAATCGAGGTGTCAACTTCTTCGACTTCAAGGCTCGACCAACACCAGTTATCGGAGTAACACGAAGAAACACATGATCTCCCTCTTGGAACTCAAGTGACTTCCTCCGCTTATCATGATAACTCTTCTGACGACTCTGAGCAATTCTCATCTTCTCCTGAATCATCTTAATCTTTTCCGTAGTCTGTTGAACAATCTCCGGTCCAACCACAACACTCTCACCGGACTCATACCAACATAACGGTGTCCGACATCTCCTACCATACAAAGCTTCAAACGGTGCCATACCAATGCTCGAATGAAAACTATTGTTGTAGGTAAACTCAATCAAAGGCAAATAACAATCCTAAGCGCCTCCTTTTTCCAAAACACAAGCCCTCAAAAGGTCCTCCAGTGACTGAATCGTCCTCTCAGTCTGACCATCAGTCTGCGGATGATATGCAGAACTCAACCTCAGCTTAGTTCCCAAAGCTCTCTGCAAACCTTCCCAGAACTTCGATGTAAATCTAGGATCTCTGTCCGAAACAATACTAGACGGAATACCATGCAAACTTACAATCTTCTCAATATACAACTCAGCTAATCTCTCTAACGGATAATCCATTCTGATCGGAATGAAATGAGCCGATTTTGTCAATCTATCCACAATCACCCAAATAGCCTCAAAATTCTTAACTGTTCTCGGTAAACCCGAAACAAAATCCATACTGATACTGTCCCACTTCCACTCTGGAATAGCCAACGGTTGCATTAGCCCAGACGGCTTCTGATGCTCAATCTTCGACTTCTGACAAGTCAAACAGGAATAAACAAAACTCGCAATTTCTCTTTTCATTCCCGGCCACCAAAATAACTTCTTCAAATCATGATACATCTTCGTAGCTCCAGGATGAATACTCAAGCCACTACGATGTCCCTCCTCAAGAATACTCTTCTTAAGCTCAATAACATTCGGAATACACACCCGACTACCAAATTTCAAAACACCATTCTCATCAACTCTGAATTCACCACCTCGACCTTGATTCACTAAAGTCAACTTATCAACCAAAAGCATATCGGATTTCTGACCCTCTCTGATCTCCTCCAGAATACCACTCGTTAACTTCAACATTCCCAATTTAACACTGTTGTGAGTACTCTCACACACCAAACTCAAGTCTCTAAACTGCTCAATTAAATCCAATTCCTTAACCATTAACATAGACATATGTAATGATTTCCGACTCAGCGCATCAGCCACCACGTTTGCTTTACCCGGATGGTAATTCAAACCAAAGTCATAATCCTTCAGAAACTCTAACCATCTCCTCTGTCTCATATTCAGCTCTTTCTGATCAAACAAATACTTTAAACTCTTATGGTCACTGAAAACCTCAAATCTTGATCCATACAAGTAATGCCTCCACAACTTCAAAACAAACACTACAGCTGCCAACTCTAAATCGTGCGTCGGATAGTTCCTTTCATGAACCCTCAGCTGTCTCGAAGCATAAGCTATAACCTGCTTATTCTGCATCAACACACCACCCAAACCCAACAATGAAGCATCACAGTAAACTTCAAATGGTTCCGACGAACTCGGTAACGTCAAAATAGGAGCAGTAGTCAACCTTCTCTTTAACTCTTGGAAACCTTCTTCACATTTTGAGTCCCAAACAAACGCTTGCCCCTTTCTAGTCAACATCGTCAACGGTAACGCCAACTTAGAAAATCCCTCAATGAACTTCCTATAATAACCAGCCAAACCAAGGAAACTTCGAATCTCAGCAACAGACTTCGGAGCTTCCCACTTAGATACCGCTTCTATCTTAGAAGGATCAACAGCAACACCACCTCTTGAAATCACATGACCAAGAAAACTAACCTCTTCTAACCAAAATTCACATTTAGAGAGTTTAGCAAATAACTTCTTTTCTCGTAGAACTTCTAAAACCACTCTCAAATGCTCAGCATGCTCTTCTTCAGATTTCGAATACACCAAAATATCATCAATAAACACCACAACAAACTTATCTAGGTACGGGTGGAGAATCCTATTCATATACTCCATAAATACTCCAGGCGCATTAGTCACACCAAAAGGCATTACAGAATACTCATAATGTCCATACCTTGTTCTGAAAGCAGTCTTCTGAATATCCTCAGTTTTCACACGTATCTGATGATACCCAGATCTCAAATCTATCTTGCTGAACACACTCGCACCAACCAACTGATCCATCAAATCATCAATCCTCGGCAAAGGATACCGATTCTTGATCGTCACTTTATTCAGTTGCCTGTAGTCCACACACAACCTCATAGTACCTTCCTTCTTCTTAACCAACAACACTGGTGCACCCCACGGTGACACACTGGGACGAATAAACTTCTTATCCAACAAATCTTCCAACTGACTTTTCAATTCAGCTAACTCAACAGCAGACATACGGTACGGAGCCATCAATATCGGTCTAGTACCAGGTACCAATTCAATCGAGAACTCAACTTCACGCTCTGGCGGCAATTCATTCACTTCTTCAGGAAACACATCAGGAAAATCACACACCACTGCTAGATCACGAATCACCAGTTTATCTTTAGCCTCTAAAGTTGCCAACAGCATAAACAACTCTGCCCCATCTGCCACTTCCTCATTCACCTGCCTGGCTGATAGAAACAGACTCTGCCCTTCCTCAGTCTCAGGAAATATCACCGTCTTATCAAAACAGTTGATATAAACTCGGTTAAACACCAACCAGTTCATACCCAAGATAACGTCAATCTGCACTAATGGAAGACACACAAGGTCTATCCCAAAATCTCTACCAAAAATATTCAAAGGACAACTCAAACAAACCGAAGTAGTAGTCACTGAACCCTTTGCAGGAGTATCAATCACCATACTTCCACGCATCTCAGATATCTCTAATTTAAGCTTCACAGCACAATCCACAGATATAAAAGAATGAGTAGCACCTGTGTCAATAATAGCTATAAGAGGAAAGCCATTAATATAACACGTACCTCTGATCAAACGATCATCTGCAGAAGTCTCAGAACCTGATAGAGCAAAAACCTTGCCTCCTGACTGATTCTCCTTCTTCGGTTTCGGACACTGGGGACTGATATGACCCAACTCTCCACAGTTGAAACAAGTTACAGTCTTCAATCGGCACTCTGCAGCCAAGTGACCACCTTTCCCACACTTGAAACACTTCATCTCAGCACTGGTACACTCATGAACACGATGTCCAGCCCGACCACATCTATAACACTTAGCAGGAGCACTAGAGTCTCCCCCACTAGGCCTCTTCATCCCACTCTGCTTCTGAAAACCTTTGCCAGCTGCATACGGTTTTCCACGATCCATCTGATTCTTACCCTTCCTATCAACCCTCTGCTGATAGCTCTCTGCTCTAGCCTTGGAATCCTGTTCAAAAATTCTGCAACAGTCAACCAAGTCAGAAAACACCCTGATCCTCTGATATCCAATAGCTTGTTTGATCTCAGGACGCAACCCGTTCTCAAACTTCACACATTTCGAAAATTCTCCAGCAGCCTCATTATAGGGAGTGTAATACTTAGACAGCTCTGTGAACTTCGCAGCATACTCAGTCACAGACCGATTGCCCTGCTTCAATTCCAAGAATTCTATCTCTTTCTTTCCTCTGACATCCTCTGGAAAATACTTCCTCAGGAATCTCTCTCTGAACACAACCCAAGTGATCTCAGCATTCCCAGCAGATTCCAACTCAGTGCGGGTAGCAACCCACCAATCATCAGCTTCCTCTGACAGCATATGCGTACCGAACCTGACCTTCTGGTTATCGGCACACTCAGTCACTCGGAAGATTCTCTCTATCTCCTTCAACCACTTCTGAGCACCATCTGGATCGTATGCTCCCTTGAACATTGGAGGATTGTTCTTCTGGAACTCACTCAGTTGACGAGCAGCTCCCATTCCCACAACATTCGGATTTCCTCCAAGTACTCCAGCTAGCATACCCAGAGCCTCAGCGATCGCAGCATCATCTCTACCTCTTCCAGCCATCTCTATTCTGAAAACCCAAACAAACTAAAACAATAAGTACTGATAGGGTTACACAACTCCTATCCCGTACAGGGAAAACAGAATAATTACGACTCGACACGACCGACCAGGCTCTGATACCACTAATGTAACACCCTTCTAAAATACCCCAAAAAATTAATTAAAATAATAAACATATAATCAGAGTAATAGTGCACCAAGGGTGTCACACATACATTCCACACCATTTAAACAATATAACAATCATGCTCTTTTATTTAATTTAAATATAAAGTATTTGCACAATTACGCAGCGGATAGAGATCAACTCAATCATGCAAACATGTAACATCACATGTAATTTAGTTCAACCACAACAAACAATAATAATCAAAGTGTTCCCGCCCGATGTTACATCTATCAGAGCATGACCCACTAGGGAGACTACACTAGACTCCAAGCATTTGCTTCTACTCAACTCATTTCTCGTTACCTGAAAAATAGTTGTAAGGGTGAGTTCCTCAATCAATATAATAAGCATTATAAAACAACATGTAATGCCAAGTAATTAACACATCAATCACCCTAATTGCAATACACATTCAGTAATAGCTCATTGGCTTAAACATCATACTCAACATCAATATACAATACTAGTATAATCTCAAATCATACTTAACAACAACACAACACACGTATAATATTGGAACACATCCATTCATATTATACGCCTTACATATTTTTATGCAATGAAACTCTACACATGCGGTACCGACTATTCTTGAACATATAGTTCAAGCTCACCGATCCCTCCGGATACGGCTACTAAGCTCACTAGTCCCACTCATTGAGACCTAATGACTCACTCACTAATTCCTCACCATGGGAATTAGCTACAGCCCCAAAGGCTAGACTATGCAAGCTAATCATCTAGCATGCAAACATCAACAACAATTCACAACGATTCACTCACCAATTCCTCACAATGGGAATTAGCTACAGCCCCACAGGCTATGCCATGCACACTAATCATCTAGCAATGCAGCATCAACAACAACTCACAATGGACATATGCTCACACTCTAAGCCATACAACAGTCCATTCACAAATACATGCATAATATATACATTCACAACATTTTGCATATCATCATACATCATCAATACATATATCAACACATCATCAACACATGTATAAAACACTTCCTCAACACATGTATGAAACACCTCAGCAACACATCTATAAACACTTCTTCTGCCTTGCTCGCTAGGCGAGGCAGTGGCGAAGCTCTGGTTCGCTAGGCGAGCTCAATGCGAACAGCTCCAGGAAATTGGTAAATTAATTCGCTAGGCGAGCTCAAGGCGAAGGTAATAGCGAACTCCTTCTGTTTTGGTGAAAAACACAGCTAGCACTCACTCGCTAGGCGAAGCTCCAGCGAGTCCACAGCGAACATTACAGTAGCAAAACCTCTCAATCTCGCTGGGGCGAGGTTGAGGCGCGTTCCTTCGCTAGGCGAAGGTTATGTTCGCTAGGCGAACATGACAGTTCACCAGACGCGTTTTCTTTGGGCAGGGATCTCATGTGCCCATTCCAGACCCTTCCCACTCAAACTTACTCGTCGCCATTCATCACCAATTTATCGGTTTGATTACACACACAATTATCAATTTGATTACGGTTTTCACTCAACCTATTCATCACAAATTTTCAGCATTCCAAATCCCAATTAGGGTCGAATTAACGGCTTATCACTACCCATGACATATTATCCCAAAATACCCATTAATCGACGATAAACCCCCCTTACCTGAGTTAATCCGGCAAATTCTGCAGCTTCAAGCTCTTCCTCTTCTCTTGCTCTGCCTTTTGCCCTTTCTCTCTTTCAGCCGCTTCTCTTTTCCTTTTCACGTGAAAACCCTTTTTCCAAAAATTGGGACTTTTTCCTTAATTCCAACTTATATATATATTCGAAATAATAATTATTATTCCAAAATAATAATAATTCAAAATAATAATAATAATAATAAAATTTCCAATTATTTAATTAAATTAATAATTAAATTATTAACTCAATTCAAATAATTATTTTATTATTATCGGGGTGTTACATTTGCACTATTCAAGATTTTTCTCATGATTACAAAAACTCTTTTATAAACCCACTTCACACACTTTCGCTACATCCACTCCTTACACTTTCTCTCTTTAATCATATTGTTATACTTATAGTGGAAGATCCTTATCTCTAGACAGGGTAATCATATTGCTGAACTTCCACAGAAAGATCCTTTCCGCCATCTGGGGTAATCATATTACCATACCTCTATAGGAATATCCTTGTCACCCTATGAAGTAATCATATTTTTGAACCTTCAATGGAGGATCCTTTCCACCCCACGAGGTGATTAAATATGTTGGACCTTTATTGAAGGATCCTTGCTATCCCACGAAGTGATTAAATATATTGGACCTTCATTGAAGGATCCTTGCCGCCCACGAGGAGAATACATCGCGATATCGTCATAAAAGAATCCTTATCACTTTAATAGGTCACCCATTCAACATCAATATGGTGAATGTTAGAAAGGAAATCACACTAACGATTCCATAAACTAGCCGAAAAAAGCATGAGTATAGTCATTAAAGAAAATCTCTTAAATGGAAAGGTTACAAATGTCCTACAAAGGGAAAGAATACAATAACGTACCAAATACTAAGAATTAAATTCGCTTTAAGAAATGCTTAAGGGAATATCCCTCTGAAGGACTCGACAAAATATCATCAGAGGAACTAAAAAAAGTCTTGCCATAAGGACTTAACAGTGTCTCGCCTGAGGCACTCAACAAAGCCTCGCCAGAGGGACTCAATAAGTCTTGCCTGAGGAATTCAACAAAGTCTTGCTTAAGGGATTCAATCAAAAATCTCCAGAAGAGCGATGACCAATCCCCACCTAAGGATAGGGGTGAGCGCCACAACCAGGCTCCTCCCGAAGTTCGAAGGTGAAGGTTTAAAGTACTTCAACCTCTAAGAGCCCTCATGCTTGAGGGACAGTGTAATGGAATAATTAAGGAGGACCCCGAGGAAGATGTCGAGAGGTACAACTCTTGACCTTCTTGATTCGCCCCATTATTGATTCAAGCGCCTTTCATCTAGTTCAACTGCCCCTTTTATGAACTTACCGTCCTACTCCTTATTTCTCCGTCCATAATGCACGATCGTGAGAAGAGCGTTTACCGAGATAACAGTCAGTACCTAGGAAGTCACGGGGATTAATCATGTCACCTAAATTTATGGGCATCAACCACTCACTCCCGCACTACTACGAAAAATACATTTCATGACAACGATTTCACATCACTTATTGAAGAACCGGGGTATAATTCGTGGACACACCCTATTTTTTTATTAAAAAAATATACAATATATTTTGTCGGTTATTTTGAAAACTGTGGGGTAAGCCTATCCAGTGTACATGCTTCGAATCCCATCAGCCTCAGTATTTGGTTTATCTCATTAAAAGTGACGCCTTCTTGAATATTTTTTTTAATATAAAAATACGTCACATTTCACCTCGATTTTATTTCCAACCGAGGTGAATATGTTTCTCTGATATATATATATATATATATATATATATATATATATATATATATATATATATATATATATATATATAATATATATATATATATATATATATATATATATATATATATATATATATATATATATATATATATATATATAGCTTTAGTTTGTAGTATTTAGTTTGACTTGTCTAAACAACACAAACAAAACCCTAACAGAGATCCCTTAACAAAAGAGCCATAAACACATATCATCTTCAATACGAAGATGTTATGTGTTTAGAAATCTTGTTTCTTCTTTAGAGATCCAAATCATTTTCTTTTACTTCTTCTTCAGATATCTGGTACATCAAACATCACTACTAATATTGTTGTCATATTGTTGTTGTTGTTGTTGTTGTTATTATTGTTTTGATCCGAAATCCTAGAGGTTTTCTTGTTGTTATTAATGTTTTTTTGTCGATGTTGTTGTTCTTGTTGTTAAGGCCTTAAACCCTAGAGGTTGTTTATTAACACCGTTGTTCTTGATATTGTTGTTGATGTTGTTGATTTTTTTTTTTGTTATTTAATGTAAGTTGTTTATTTAGTTGAGTTAATTAAATCTATATGGTGTATTTTAGTTGTTATTATTTTGTTTGAGTAGAGATTAATATTGATATTGAGATTATGATTTTTGTGATTCTGTATGCAACTCTTATCTTGTTCCGTCGAGTTGAGTTTATTATATCTATTGTCGATTGTTTGTTTCACTAACCCCTCTTTGAAAATATAACCTAGTAAATTGATTTTGGAAATAGTCATATAAAAAATTAGGTTGTATTTGAAACTTATCTTACACTGATTAATGACTTTCAAGCAATCGACAACTCATCATTCATCTCATGTTGTTTTATCAATAAAATATCTCCAATACTTCTAATATTTGTCCAACTTTCTTCCATATTTGTTCATTTTTTCAAATCATCAAATTTTATGATTTCAAGAATGAATTAGTAGAAAATGAAGTGTTGAATAAAGAACTTGAAACATTGGAGGGATTTTAACCATAAAACAGCGTGAAATAAATTATGAGTTGCAAGATATTTCAAAATCACTAATCAATGTAAGTTGTTCTTCAAATATAACACAATTGTTCATATAATTAATTTCCTAAACAATTTTAACAAGTTATATGTTCAGTATAAGGTTTAGTGAAATAAGAAATCCACATTAGATTTAATAATCTCAAAATTGTTTTACCCCTTAATTTAATAAGATAACAAAGGTGAAAATATGGTATATCCATCGGAGAAATGACAAAACTGAGGGGACATGTGTTTTCTCCATTTCATAATTCCAAAAATGTCTCCATGGTGATCGAACCCATGAACTTTACACATACCTGTCAGTTTTCTTAAAACCGAGGTAAAATATGCACTATTTATAATGCCCTTCGTTACCTCGCCTGTGAAACCGAGGTAAGACCTCTTTTTCAACTGAGGTAAAAGGCGTTGTTTGTTGTAGTTCCGTGAAGGTTGCGATATTCTAGAGAGACTCGATTCAGTCGATTAAATTTCCCTAGAAGGCTATAAATATACCAACGTTTTGACACAGATTAATCTCTAACACGCAGAAAAACCACTCGTATAAAGTTTCTCACTTCATCGTGTAAGTTAACTCTAATCCTTAACAGACCCTAAAACCTCTGACAATCCTTATTCATTCGGAGTTATCATGCTTATTATACTTTAGGATTTCTTAATGCACCATTTATGTTTATTAGCCACCACATGATATTATTTAAATACCATTGGTTTCTGGAGATGCATCTCGGAACGCACCAAATTCTGAATGAACGTTGAAATATTCCGGAGATGTGTCTCCGTAACAATTTAAAACATACTATACATCACACTCATAAGCCATTACACATAAAAATTGGATCGGAGATGCATCTCCGTGCATATTCCGGAGATACATATTTGTAATGTATAAGAACAAAACTTTTCATGTTATGTTATGTTTCATGTATTTAGATGAGATTTAAACCATACCATACAATCAAAAATAAAAATATACGTACATAAATTCAGATGGTCAAAAGTGACATACAACCGAGACCGATAAAGTAGGATGATGTCAAAATAAAATAAAGATCATAGTACTACTGCTATATACTAATATACTATTATGTATGTCCGACTACCTCTCATCTACCTCTTTTGCCTCCTCGACTATCAATCCCCCCTTCCTTCGGCGTTGTCTCCGATACATCAATGCCCCCCGTGCCTCCGTCATGATGGCATCTAGGACCCGCCTCACATTCGACCCATTAGAGAAGATACCCCTGTCAATACATGCATACACAATCTCCATAATGCAACAGAATCTAGGCAAGACATCCTTAACATGATCTAATTTTGCCCGCTCATCCTCTAGTATCTCCTGATGAGTTGGCTTAGGTGGGTCTCCTGGAGTAGCATCCGTCATGTATGAATGTGACACCCTGAAGAACCATATGATATACCCTTTGACGTATCCCTAGTCGTTCACTCATATGATACTCTGTGCCTCCTCCGATACCAAATAACTCTCAAAATCAGCAAACATGTCATCTATTTGTCTACGTGTCAAAGCAGGAGGAGAAAAAACAACAGGGTGTCTGGAAATGGTCTGAGTGTAGTCAAACTACCGTATGACACACTCAGGCAGATGAGGAGCAGTGTGACGCGATCTGCAGGCAAACCATCAAGAGTATATCATTATCTCTTCAAATGGCCGCGTCTAACGATGATCAATATAGTTATTTAATTGCATATCCTCAACAACCAAACAGACAATTTACACTCTGAAAGGCTCAGTCTCCTGGTTCCCTCTGAGCGGATAAAAAGTAGTAGCACGCAACATATCCTTAGTGTTAGTCTCAACACTCACCCAATTGGAGATGCGCTGGAAGTGCTGGAGGGTTCAAGCCTGAAATGAAAATTTTGGATCACACGAATTATCAGTAATGGCTTTGCATGAAGAAGAAATTAAAAAGACAGAGAAACATTAAAATACAAATAATTATTGCCGTCAATAGTGTCACACTGCTTGTGACCTGCTTCGTCTTCCACATACAACCCTCTCTCACCTTAGAGTGTAGGTAGATCAAGCAAATGATTCCCCAGTTGTACTCATGGATCCGCTCGAAATCCAGGAAGTACCGTAGGTAGATGTCATCTATGTAAGTGACACTCTTGTCCATAAAAATGGAAGTACCAATAAAATATAACAGGTATGCTCTCATAACACATGCTCTGTAGAGTGCCACCTGCTCATCATCACCTGCAACCTGATCTACTCTAAGGATCTCAATCTCATATACCTTCTTCAGGTATTCAAACCTAGAATGAGCACCCCTGGTTCTATCAAACTCGTCCTTCGCCTCCTATAGGGAAGCCCCCAGATAGTCTACCATCATCTGATGTGTCTCTTCTTTGGTAATCCTCCCATGATCTAGAAGTTTCCCCCTAATCGGAAGATGTAGCAAACATGATACATCATCGAGTATGATAGACATCTCACCAAACATGAGATGAAATGACGAGGTCTCTAAGTGTCATCTCTCCACGAATGCATTAAGCATCCCGTGGTTGACCATACTATAATCGGTCATGCACAAGTCCTTCAGGCCATATAAGGACAAAATTTCCTAAAACCAATCCTCATTCGGCTGAGGCAAGCTAGCAATCTTTCGCTCGTGGTTAATAAACTTCTGCGGATCATGCTCTTGAAAAAAATAATCAATGTCAGGAATTTGTCAATTAAAATTAACGTAAATAAAAAATGATGAATCCAACTTATGTTACCTCTCCGTCCCAGATATGTCTAGCAGTATGGTCTAGGTACAGAGGCAATAATGACAAATCAATAGGGCGTCCTCCAAATCTCTATGGCTCAACATCCACAACAGCCTCACCCTCCAGAGGTGGCACTGGATCAGCAACATTAGCAGTAGGAGGTGGCACAAACTCAGAAGCATCTACAGTAGGAGGTGGCACCTGTGAATCCACTACCTCGGGCGCCTGAATAGGGGAAACCTATCACCCGGGGGAGGATGGAGGGAGTGATGCGTCCAATGGTGAATCTCGTCTCATATAGGAAAAAGAAGATGAAGTTACATGAGGAGAAGCACGAGCTCCATAAGTAGATGGCTTTGCATGACCAGAGGGACCAGAAGTCTCTGGAACCTGCTGACTCTTCTCCCGTCGCATTGATATGTGCTGAGCAACCTTCCAGTGCCTCAGTCTATCCTGTTTATCATCCATTATAAATGTAAGTTAAAGTAAAGCAGATCATCAGTGCAGGTAAACAACACACAAGCAAGAAAGTAAAAAAAATACTGCAAGAAATTTCAGAGATGTATCTCCGGAATTTCCTGCAACTCAGAAGTTGCGTCGATGGTGTCAATGTACCCCATGCAGTCACAAAAAAACTTGTTTTGATCATCATTTTCAGCCAACAAACATCTAATACACTATGTCTAAACTATCTTAAATGCTATTTCTACTCATTTCTAACTCTAATAATTGATTTCTACTCATTTACACAAAAAACTCAAAAAGATATCAAAAATTCAAAAAACTTACAAGAAATTGATGTTTTAGATGTTGTTTCTGATGTTAGACATGATGCTTGAAGTTCCGTTAAACCTTGATGATTGAGTTTTCAGTTGGTGCAGAGAAAAATTTGAGATAATTTGAAGAATGGTTTTGAGAAAAATATTTCAGAGATGAATTTCTAAAATATTTTAATATTAACTGACCTTTTGATGCGATAAAAAATGCATCTCTAAATTCTTAAAACATTTATATATTTTTGCATGGTGGATAAGAAATCTTTTTTATACTTTATCCCTTACAAATAGATTGCTTCAATTACAATCCACCACATATTTTAATTCTTGTGGCCCATTCCTGAACCCACTTGGAGGGCCATATTGGATGTTTCTCCTTTCTTCGTCGTAGCTAGTAATAGGACAACGAGTTCATTGGCCCATAAACAATTTACTCCTCACATTGATGACATTGTTCCTCTTCTCAGCTCACATCATAGTCACACAATTAATTCTTCTTATCACACACACATAGTGACACATACATGTCCTAAACCAATACTTTGAACTTCAAATTTCATGTTCCAGATTTATGTTTGTCTAGTGTCTACCTACCCTTTTTACTTGCCTTCATAGACTCTCGTACCCACTTCTACAATTAAATTAATAAGTACACTCACCACAAAACATGGATCACTGTACTTCTACCCTTTCAACTTCCACACAACCAACTCATTGTGCTGAACATTCAAGCTTGAAGAAGAGGTTCCTTGACAAGGCTAAGGAACAGATGTCTAGGATCTATATATTGAAGAGATGCATTATTATGTTATTATGTTGGCAAAAGTACGACCACTATTGATTTTCAAAAATACTTGTTTTTTCTTCTTTCTTTTCCATTATAGCAGTTGCAAGTACACTTGCGGTTCTTAATTTAGAACTATATAGTATTTGTAGGGTGTTGCAAGTTCTTAATTTAGAACTATATAGTATTTGTAGGGTGTTCATGTGAATGTACAACTAAGAAATCCAAGTTTAAATTGTGGTTTAGTGTGTGGTGTAGAAGAAGGTGAAAGAGCAACAATGATTTCACATGGTGATAGAGACAGGTCGTGGCTATTAAGTGAAGTTGCTTTTGGAAGGATTTGGGTAAAGAATATGGGGTTTGTTACATTTTCTATTGTATATTTTGCCAGGTAAAAAATTAACAGCAAATAATCTTTACATTTTCTATGTATACGGTTCAGGCACTCAAATATTTTGTTTCCAAGATATTCTCTTATTAACTGAAATTAAAATAGATTCTACTAAATTTTGTTTCCAAGACATTCTCTTATAAGACTCATTTGAATTTTAAGTGATTAAAGTGTGTTGGGAGGAGGGTGTTTGTTAGAGATGGTCATGTTAGCACTCTTCTATAGAATTTTGTTTTTCAAATCTAGTATCATTAATAGTTTTAGAGAATTTTATCTTTATTTTTTATTTAAAAAGATATTAATTCAGTTAAATTAGTAAAATGCAATGAAAGTAACACAAATTAAACGTTGCATAATTAAAAAGAATCGATATACGAATAAACTCAAAACATCTTAACTAATAAATGTAATGATATGAGTCTTAAACATCTCAACTCAAAATATGTTTCAAATAATCCAATAGGATTGTTCACACTTCGGGCTACCTAACATATGCCAAATAGCGAGACACATATCTATATTATGAGGTGCCTACCTCAACCACGCCTCAACAACGCCTCAACAAGAGAGAATGAAACAATGGAGACTCTTACACTCGAGGACATTCATATGAACATCCACCAACAATTTTTGAGATCGTCTTAACAAGGATAACAACCGATTAAAGCGCATCTGAGTCTAATGATAGTTTTGTTGGCTGGCTTCTTTGAAATATCTCAGTTTGGCTATTTATTTCTTCTCGACTCTTTGATCTCCTAATGTCAACTTTAATCATTTCCCAAACGTCTTCCAGTTTGACAATGACTTGTTGGAACTCTTTTGCTTCTTCCTTCCCTTTGCCTTTGCCCATTTCTCTTTTAGGTTATTCCATCTTTTACCAACAATGAATATTTGCCTCTAGTGTTGGTATAGTAGTTTTTCACTCAATAAACATCCAATGCCTTGATCATATCCATAACATCATATATATCAAGTAATAGTAAGAATGATGTAAGATTATCATAGTTAGAATGCATGTCTACTCTAATTCATTTATTTAAAACATGAGATATGTACTCATCTCACTTGATTTAGGCTTATGACTCTTGACATACATTGACATATTTTCACAAAACAAGTGATAAATTAAAACTTTGAATTAAGCAACTAATTCATGACCATGCTATTAATTTAAGATAATCGTAATATTAATCGTGAATGAAGCATTTAAAAGAATAAACCTTTTATCATGTTATCATTATTGATTTTCTCCTTATCCTAAGCTTTGATTCATATCCATTTGGCCTTTTTACTTGAACCATATATAGACAAACAACTTCGAAAGAAAATTTCAAAATTTCAATTTTTTTGAACAATTACTTAAATAAAGCATTTAAAATCACAAGTATTTTGGCGTGTATGCTTATTTTTATCTCCATTACATTCCGCCCTTTGTAGAGAAGTTTTGTTTGTCTTCAGGTCATCAAAACTGGGCTGGTCTACCAAAGAAGCATCAAAACTCTCTAAGCTGATTGAATATGGGTAAGAGTTTAGTGCAGCAAAACTCGCTTAGCGGACCACACAACTCGCTTAGCGGGTTGTCTTCCTCCTTCAGTGGTACATGTTATTCTTTGTTCAAATTTCACACACATTCATAAAATCACATTCATTCATTCATATATGAGGTCTTAAGGATACTTAAATGTTTTGGGAATTTGGACATGCTCATGTACTTAGTACAAAATAACCAACATATCCAAATTCCACTTTGTTCATGGAACTTGTTAGTAATACACATAAAAATGCAAGTTGTTCAACACACAAATAAAATTAACTAAAAAGCACTAAATAAATTTCAAAATGGTGGAGACACAATGTGCCAACAGCTCAGTCATCATCATCTTTTTCTTATTCCTCGAACCATTCTTTTCCCTTTTCCTTTTCACTTTCCTCTTCATCCTCACATTTGCCATTGCCTTTTCCACTTCCTCTTGCCTCATCTCTCCTATTTTCTGGATAAAATGGCCTATCCACAAGCCACTATAGATGTCATATAAAATATTTCCGTATAGGTAGATGATCATAAGAAGAACCCGATTCTTGAAATCACAGTACCAATCTACTCATATAATCATAAATAGAAATAAAACCCATGTGATATGCATCACTAATATCCAATGTATAAGTAAAGTAGGTATGCAAATTATGATTCACAACATCCAAGCTTAAAGGTTATTGTCTGTGTTATTCAGGTGTTGTAAGTGGAATGGTTGGACAACTTTGTTCTCTATGGTTTCTTGCCTTACAATAGCGGTGAACATAATCTTTGTCCATTTTTGTATCAAGGAAGCGGTGGTGGTACTCTAGGAGATATAATTCAAATGTTCTATAAAGTATAGTGATTAACCATGGGAAGGTTAAAAGAGAATTTGAAATTGAATGCACAATGACCTAAATCTTATTGAGATGATTTTGGATCCGTATATCTCTTGTTTGGTTAAAATATACCAAATAAGTTAGGCCGACTGTAGGGTTACTGAAGAGGTATTAAGTTTATGAGTGACATTAGATAAGATAAAATTTAACCATATTTGAGCTTCCATGGTGAGTTTGGATATTTTGAATTGGATAGGTCTGGTAGTTCTTCTTACTTCATAGGTTACAAATCCAATCCAGATATCAACTGTGTCCTATCATAGTCCCAATTATTTCTCACAAACGCCCTTGAGAAAGAGTCCACCTCATCGAGATTTTCCATGAAAGTATCTTCTAAGTATTCATGTATGGTTTCTCTATTGTATGGGACTTGTCAAACCCTTACACAAGAAACCCTTGATATCATGGCATCATCATCTGAGAATTAGCATTTTCATAGAACTATTTTATAATATGAAAATTGATTTCTTCTAGAGGGTCTGACAGCACATTCCACCATATGTTGTCAAGCTCTTGCACAAAGCTAGAATATTTACACGAGTCTTATAATTGTAATTTTCTTCCCACAATCAATTGTCTAGTGAATTAATTGGTTGTTGACTTATTCATGTTCAAGGATCTTGAACTTGTTACAGTCATAAGTTATTCATCGTGATTCGATTCCTAATTTCCTTTTCATACCATTGATTAATTTCTTTGGATTCATCTACAACATTCATTTAACAACATATACATTGAATTTTTGTGTTATATATCTACATTGTATACATGAGGTTTCATTCTTTTTGTTCCGTGCAAGAATGAAAACTTAGTTATATCATGATTTTAACAAAAATAAAACAAAACCTTAATTTTTAACACTTAAAAAATAACATAATGAATCAATTGTTAAAGGCTACTTTTTGATGTTTTATAGCACAAAAAACCTTAAAACTCACTAAAGATTTTTAAGATCACCAATTTCCTTATTTCCACAACTTTTCCTCTTTAACAAAGACATGCATGAACATGTTATAACCTTCCCAACACATTTGCATGGCATGTTTCTTAGAAAATTATAGTGATAATGACATGCATCAATAGTTTTAGGACTACGAACATGAAAATGATGGAAACACATATTAATGTAAACACATATTAATGTACATGCTTATATGCAAAGAAGGTGTATTCCATAACATACATGTAATTGCTTATGGAGTTGAAGAGAAAAATGTGTGGGAACTTTAATTCTTTTAGGTGTGTGAGTATTAAGCTCAAGTGTGAATGTTTTATACGTTCCACTGCCTTGCCACTGTTTTTTTGTGACCTCGGTGCATGTAAACAATGCATACAATATTTACAATGGGTTTTAATGCCTCTGGGATGAGTATTTAATGAAGGAGAAGAGCGATCCAAAATGCAGCGGAATTTAAAATTTCTCCTTTAGTGATCCTTATGAATGGGCATGATCAGTGATAGAATCGTTACCTCTTGTGGCGATTGTAACCTTTGATGCAGATCTACGGAGCGACCACGAACGTTGAACGATGACAACGCCTCTACTCAGTCCACACAAATGGATTCCTTCAATCTCAGTGCCAGCTGCTACGAATGAAGGCTTTGAGTGTGTGTGTGTGTGTGTGTATGTGTGTGTGTTAGAGAGAGAGAGAGAGTGTGTGTGTGTGTGTGTGTGAGAGAGAGAGAGAGAGAGAGAGAGAGAAACAAAATTGCAACTTCCCAAATGCTTCTGCACAAGGGTTCTATTTATAGAACCACTTGTGTGGGCTACGAGTTACAAATCCCACTTAAGTGTATGTGGCCCATATCTATAATATGCCAAAATCACTTAAGCGCATGATACCTTATCATATTTCGTATTCTACTTAAGTACACCGTACCTTACGATGTTCTACTATTCACTTAAGGGCACCGTACCTTACGGTGTTCCTTAGTTACTCTATCTCTCATCAATCCGTCCTTTTGTGTGTGAGCCTGTAGGTTTTCGCGGCATTGACAATTATAATAAATATCGTATTTAATATAATAAACAGTGAGCGGTATCTAGCAACACATCACTGCTACCCAATGTCGCATTACGCGAAAAACCGGCGGGAAAACAAGAACAACAGAGCCGCCACCGTGCGTTATTTATCCCAAAAGAGGGAAAGGAAACGCTCAGAGTAAACCTGGAAAAGACGTGGTCTCGCGACCAAAGAGAATGGGATCGGGAGTCGGTTATGCGAAGGGAAGGTATTAGCACCCCTACGCATCCGTCGTACTCGACGGGATCCACGCACAATAGGAAGGAAAAATGGTTGCTAAAAACACTGCTCAAACTCACACACACTGGCTGAAAAGAGACACAGGAAACAAACAAGGCTGACTCGGCAGGATATCGCATCCTGGGCCTACTTAGTCTATCAAGCATAGACATCAGAGTCTAAGTAGTTCGGACTGGGGAAAAGCATGCTCGCTAGGATGTTGCATCCTATGCATACGTATCTCCTTTGGACGAAGGAGAATCAGAGCATTCGTAGCTCGGCTAACACGCACACAAACAAACACAGGCAAAGGCAAACGTGGAGCCTGAATGCCAATCACTGGACTTACATCAGCATCCGAACCAAAACACACACAAGAAGGCAAACATGGAGCCTGAATGCCAATCACTGGACTTACATCAGCATCCGAACCAAAACACACACCAACACTGGAACCCGAATGCCACTCGATGGACTTACATCAGCTTCCAAGCACACAACAAGACACAGGATGTGGAATGCCAATCGCTGGGCTTACATCCATCTCCTACACACGCAAGGAGAAAAAGGGTCTCGATTGCAACTAGGGCAAGAGAAAGGGGAGGTCTCAATCGCAACGAGGGCGAGAGAAAGGAATTAGTGTTAGTTGTTAGTCAAACTCGACAAGACATCGCATCTCGTGCCTACGTATCTCATCTGGACATGAGAATCAGAGTTGCCGTAGTTCGGCTAAACTATTCCTGTTGGTTTGTGTTTTTTAAGTGGACGACGTCACTACGCAATCTACCGGATGCTCGACCTTTGGAGACTTACTCACCTGTAGTAGAAGGAGTTGACGTATCCTTAAGAGGGGATATTGTTTGTTTGTGTTTTAGGAAAGCTCAAGCAAGAAAGGAAGTCCTATACGAAGGAACCGTGCTACCTTAATTGTCATGCAAACGAGACTACGCGGAGTCTAGCAAACCTAGGGGATACAATCACACCACACAAACATATACAACATGAAATAAACACACCAACAAGGGGCTCAAACATCAGGATTAGGCTTTAGTCGAGGGGTCATATCAACCTCAACAAACAAGCCTCTGTATCGGGGTCAGGTTAGCTCTTAACCTTGCCATTGAGGGGCTAAGGTGAAGCTAGATGAAAGGTGATGAGGGGTGTGCCTCATTGCTTCTATCTCAAGTCAGAGAGAGCATCAGACAAGGGAGCGTGGGTCCAGAATGGGGGGACCCTTCTACGCTCAGGACATAGACTCGACTGTACAATGTACAAGATCTTGGGCTTGGATCTCAATGCTACAACCATGTAATGGGAGCAAGGAGAAGACTCACAGAATAGTGGGGGATAGATTGCTTATCCCTACCTTCCACCAATTGCCTCAAATGAGGACTTTCCCTGCTTGGGACAAATATAAACATACACAAGCATTGCCTCTTAAGGAGGACTTCAGACAGTTTGCCCGGCCCGGTAACAGCCGGGTCTCCAGACTACATGAAGTCAGAAACGTCATACCTCGGTGCAAATTGCTTAGCAAGCAAAGCAATATTAGCAACTTAATGTACCTGTGTAAATAGCTAACCAGTCAGTACACAATTCAAACAAACAATCAACAGTCAATATCACACAAACAGACAAATCCAATCAGACAACAATGAGCGATCCATGAACACAAGGGAATCCCCCATTAAGGCCTACAAAACACACAATTGTTAGCCAACAACAACAAATGGTTAAGCTCAAATGAAGGAGCATCATCACTCATGTAGATGCATTCTTGAACCTGAAATCACAATTCAAATGATAAGTCCAAACCACTAGGTCGAAGCCTAGGGTCAACAGAGGGAAAAAATCCAGAACAGAAGCTGATACTCCACATGAAACTCATTTAATCAAGAGATGACATGTCCTAAAATTAAGGGAGCATGCAAGATCGAATTATCTCTAAGCCTAGGGGTAGAATAGTCATTTCACAATTAGGGAGTAATATTGAACTAAAATTTCTATTCATGAAATTCCTAACTAAAACCAATTAAAATCTAAACTAGATTTAATATTAAAAAAATCCAAGAGATTATCTAATTCTAATAATATTTCTAATTGTTTCTAAAATTCTAAGCTAATACCCTAATTAACCTTTTCTAATTATTAACAGCAACTAAACGAGTAACCTACTAATCACACCTACTTATTTCTAAAAAACTATTAGACTATTCTAAACATTATGCTAAATCAACAAATTCTAATTCTAATTTGACAAATAATTGAAATGATAAAATTCTAGAATTAACTTCTAATAATATTTCTAATCATCAGCTAAAATTTCTAATCAGCTTCCTAATATCTTCTAAGTAACTCCTAATCCTAAAATTAAGCTAATCTAATCAATTTCACTAATTAATCACCTAAACTTCCAGAATGGGCCTTGGGTTCAACAGACCCAATTGGAGGGGGTACGGATAGGAAAAGGCCTGGCAACGTTGCTTGATCCATAACCATCACTACACTGTATCTATTGAAACCAAATAACAAAAATGACAAATAAACAGAAAAGCGCTTATTCAGACGCGCTTATTCACCAGCAGAAACACTCTCGGTTCTCATATGGAGATTCTACCAGAAGTTCACAATCGATTACACAACGGTGTCAACTAACATCTTCTACAATCCAACGTACCATCACGTCAAAGGAGTCAAAGTGTCAGCACAAGGATTCAGAACTACCTGTCAAGGGCGACGACGGAGGTGGCGACGATGATGACGAACGCGAGCACAACTTCTGAGCGCCTCTCTCCCTCTTCTCGCAATGTTGGAGTGAATTGGAAGCGTGTGAGCGATGATGTTCTTCGAGCTCCGAAGCTTCCGGCGGTGGAGGCTTCAAGGGGGAAATGAACAGGCCTAGAGGCCCACCGTCCACGCGTGATACTCTGGAGAGGGATACCGATACCAATTATCCTCACATGCAAAAGGTTCAGCGTGCCGACGGTGGAATCGGCGACGAACGGCGGTGAAAACGGCGGAACAAGGACGACACAGGGAATCCCAAACCTCAGTGCTGAAACAACGACGATATCTCCGTCTATGGACATGCAAGGCTTTCCATTCTCCACATCGTGGTGCATCAAACGAAGCAACACCAATTCGCAGCTCAAAGCCATCGTCGGAGCTACCTTCTTGCTTCACCCGTTTAAACGATAAATCCAAATGTGGATGTTGAATCGGACAATTCACAAACAGGTATCGCGTATCTCTGCTCAGATTTTCGCTCGATCCTTCTTCTTGAGCTCTTTTGAGAGGGTTTTGCGTCGGTGTTGTTCGATTCGGAATGGAGAATGCGATTCACTTCCTTTATCAATTTCGGATTCACAAGTTCACATCGCAAATACGACTCGATCTGCTATGGTATGAATAAGCGAAGGTAGAAGCGACATCGAAGGTGGATTGAAAGCTTTCCGTACGGTGCAGGTATCGGATCTTTCGCCGGATTCTTGATTGATTTTTCGTCCTCTTCTATGCCTCTGTTACGAATTCTTCTTTGTTGAACTCGTACTTGCAGGTTGTGGTTTGTTGAGGATGGCACCTGTGAGAACTTGGTTCCTATTTCGATTATCCCTTTCTTGATCAGCTTCTCCTTCTTTCTCAGCTCTTTCTCTCTATTTTTTTGTCATGAGCTCTGACATGAGTCTGTTAGATGCCGTTGGAACAGGGTGGTTATGGAGTTCAAAGGTGGATAGAGGATTCGGATTAGGTGGCAGGTGAGGATTACGGTTACAGTTTTGGTTGAAGAAATTGAGGTTGAAGAAGGTAGCAGGTTAAAGGATTGAAGAATGTGGTGGAAGATTGATGAAGGTTGAAGAAGAGGCTGGATTGTGATTATGAGTATGGTTGAAGGTTTGTTACAGGTTGAAGAAGAATCTGGAAAAGTTTGTTAGAGGTTGAAGAAGAAGCTGGAAAAGTTTGTTAGAGGTTGAAGGATTGAGGGCGAAAACGATTTTGGAATGAGAGGGAAAATTTTCTGAAACCAATGATTGGCAATGATTGCAGCTTATATATCAGGATCTAAGGGGCAAATGGGAGATTTGTGTAGCTCAATCTCTTTCGTCCAGCTGGCACTTAAATGAAGGTAAGTCTTGAATTAAGAATTAAGTCACGTGAGATTCACCTCAAGTTCACATTTCTAATCTATTTTCCTTCAATCTCAACTGTGGATAACTATTATTGAACCAAACCGATTTAGACTGTGGCTTGAATAATCACCAGTTTGATTTTTTTTTTTGCAGGACATGATCATTGTCTCAGGGTCTGCACTGTAGTTCACCCTTGAAGCATGACATTTTTGAATGCACTAGCTTCTGGTATGTGTACATTGGACCTGTTATTTTGCTCTCAAGACTGATCCATTAGGCAGTACTAGTTTCCTCAGGATTTTAAAATCATGATTTCCTGGCTTATCACTAACATATACTGCACAACCACCTATTGCTCTTGCTGCAGCAGGAAACTCAGCTGTCACGTGCTTGCTAACCTTGACATGAAGGTATAAATGTTGCTGTTAGGTGTTGGTGCTGTTGTAAACGCAGGTTGTTCATGATGCATGTCCATTCAAAGTTTAATTCGTAGAATAAATTGCAACAAAGTGTTGCAAAATTCTGCAATACTTCATGACAGGTTGGACATGGTAAATGAGATACCCCCGCTGTTCGGTTCCAAGTCTACTCGTGGAACACTCCATGAATGAGCTCAACATCAGGTCATGTCGGTTTCTTGTATCATGGCCATGGTCCAATTCTAATTCTTCCTTGTGATCGAATCGTGGTTCACTGTTTTGCTAGGTATGATGATAGCTCGTTCAACAAGGTGACAACTGTTGGATTCACCTGATTCTGCATAGTAAGTGAGATCACTGTCCTGGCTTAGATTCTGCAGCATTGATTTGCCAGGTTTGTGAAATATTATGACTGGATTTATGTGTTAACGGACTGCACTATTGTCTTTAGCAGGAAACTTTGTCCATTGAAGCACATGGCTTGGTTCATGATCAGCAACAGGTGTAGGTGCGGTCATGGGAATCATTTGTTCCTGACTTGGCCAATGCTTCTTTTATAGCATATGGTCATTAGCTCTGCAGCACGTGTGGGCATACTAACCTTGCTTGGTTAGTTTCAAGAGCATGCCTCATTTGGCTAGAGCATCCACGTGAGGGAGTATGGGTAAGGCATGCAACACGGATGACACCAAGTTTGGCCTTTTGGAGCATTAATGGCACATGTCAACGACCAAGTAGGAATTTTTAGAGCTTAGGAATAGGATTCATGGGTATTTAGGATTTTAGGAGTTTAGGGATTGGGTTGACTTTGGTCAACTTTGACCAAAAAGTCAATTGTTGACCAAAGTCAACATGTGGTCAAACTTCCATATATTTTTTTTTTATAATTTTCTCAATGCTTGGACATTTGTGATGAACGTATAATGGCAATTGGAGTCACATGAATGAAATGAACGGTTTACGTATAGAAGTGATCCTTGTATGACCTTGGGTGAACTGAATTTGAAATGAATGACTCTTAAAATGAATTGGAACAATGTTGGATAATTGGTTAAGACTATGAAATGGTTTAAATGGATATAAAACTGAAAAAGGACTTGGTGGGTATTAAAATGGATCATGGTCAAATCGGATTGTATTGAAATTAAACTAAATGGATTATGGATTATGACTCGGATAATGGAATGGAATTATTTGAAAAAATGGTTAATGGGCTAAAAATATGGGGTTAACAAAAGAAATGAATGGGCTCAATGCAACCACGATTAAATTCCCACGACCAAATCAACTTTTCAGTAATCAACTCGGAGCATCCAACTCAACTTGAATTCCCAAGATTGATTCGAGAAAAGAACGAAAGGATTTCTTCTTCAAGATAAGTATTTGTAATGACGAATGACCTTCTTTGTGACATGCAGGAAGCGTCTCAAACCATCTCTCTACCTCCTAGCCCTCAATTGACTTACAGTTGACTTTTATGGGTCTCAGATGACTTCTTCTGATCAGTCTTGCCTGATGAAATGCAATATGCTATGCAATGCTAAGGCAATGTTAATGTGATGTTAATGACCTAAAAAAATGAAATGAATGTACAAATGGGTAGGGTGCAAATTTGAGGTGCTACAGTTGCCCCTATTCAATCAACTGGGAACCCGAATGGATGAGAGCAACGACTGTCAGACTTTCAGGGTAAACAGGGATTGAATACCAAGAACCGTAGAAATTTGCACACTGCCGGGAATTTTTTTGTCTTCTTTCTCCTCAGAGGTACAATCACATCCAGACATCGACACACGACGAACGGGATCAGAAATCATCTCAACTAGATGCCAACGGACAACTAGGAAAAACTCAACGTTTACCAAGACCAACGGAGAGGTACGTCAACTCTACTGGGGATGACCAGGAAAGGATACAACCATACGTCAGCGGACGTAATGGGAAAAACTCAACGTTTACCAAGACCAACGGAGAGGTAACCAATCATTAATGAATGAACGGAAAGAGAGATACAACCATACGTCAGCGGACGTAATGAGAAAAACTCAACGTTTATCGACACCAACGGAGAAGGAGAAAACTCAACCAGACGTCATAGGACGAAAGGGAGGCTCAACGTTTATCGACACCAACGGAGAAGGAGAAAACTCAGCCAGACGTCATAGGACGAAAGGGAGACTCAACGTTTATCGACACCAACGGAGAAGGAGAAAACTCAACCAGACGTCATAGGACGAAAGGGAGACTCAACGTTTATCGACACCAACGGAGAAGGAGGAAACTCAGCCAGACGTCATAGGACGAAAGGGAGACTCAACGTTTATCGACACCAACGGAGAAGGAGGAAACTCAGCCAGACGTCATAGGACGAAAGGGAGACTCAACCAGACGTCATAGGACGAAAGGGAGAAGGAGAAAGCCACTTCACGAGGGAAAGGCACCACAACCGGAAACCGAATAGGACGTCTACTGGGAATTCTGGTTGGGAAATCAACCAGACATTAATGAATGACTGGGACTAGGGTATACAATCAGACGTTCGTGGACGAATGAGAAAAACACAACGTTTATCGAAACCAACGGGGAGGTAGATCCACTTGGGGAAAGGTACAACTAGACGTCATAGGACGCATAGGAAAAACTCGACGTTTATCGACACCAACGGAGAGGAGGAAACTCTGAGGGGAATCATATGGTATTACCAAATGATTTGCGGGGAATAAGCAACTAGACGTTGTCGCATCGCGCGAAAAACCGGCGGGAAAAGAAAGAAACAACAGAGCCGCCACCGTGCGTTATTTATCCCAAAAGAGGGAAAGGAAACGCTCAGAGTAAACCTGGAAAAGAACATGGTCTCGCGACCAAAGGGTATGGGTTCGGGAGTCGGTTATGCGAAGGGAAGGTATTAGCACCCCTACGCATCCGTAGTACTCTACGGGATCCACGCACACTAGAAAGGAAATTGGTTGCTAAAACGCTGTTCATAAACATCTACACACACTGGCTGAAAGGAAACGCAAGAGACTGACTGAAACTGAACTCGGCAGGATGTCGCATCCTGGGCCTACTTAGTCTATCAGGCATAGACATCAGAGTCAAAGTAGTTCGGACTGGGGAAACGACACATGCTCGCTAGGATATCGTATCCTATGCATACATATCTTCTCGGACGAGAGAAGAATCAGAGCATTCGTAGCTCAGCTGACACGCACACAAACAAAACAAGACACAGGCAAACGTGGAGCCCGACTGCCAATCACTGGACTTATGTCAGCATCCGAACCTAAACACACGCAAAGAGGCCAACGTGGAGCCCAAATGCCAATCACTGGACTTACATTGACATCCGAACCTAAACAACACAACAGATAGATAGGGAGTCGGGGACTCAGCCTATAACTGTCAAACGCACACAAACAGACAGCAAATGCTAAGGAGTACGGGGACTCGAGCCTAGCAAAGATCAAACAACACACACAAAAGAAAAGGGAAAGGCGCCCGGAGAGATCAGCTCAATCTCCTGCCTACATACTTCATCTGGTATGAAGATCAGGGCGATGTAGTTCCCCTACGCAGGGAAAAAGGAGTAGCCTAACCAGATAACAGAGGGAGACACAACTAGGGAGACTACGACTCGAGCCTAGATGTTATCATGCAAATCAACCCTAAGTTATGGTTTCTAGCTAAATGGCACAAGGGCCAACCTATCCTAAGTATGGCTCACACAGGAAGCAAGCCACACACACACTTAACTTGCACAGGAAGCAAGCCAAGCAAAACCTAACTTGCACAGGAAGCAAGTCTAAACTAATCCTAACTTGCACAGGAAGCAAGTCAAACTATCCTAACTTGCACAGGAAGCAAGTCAAACTATCCTAACTTGCACAGGAAGCAAGTCAAACTATCCTACAAGCACAGATAACACACGCTATACACAAACAAGTGGCTCAAACAAGGGTTAGGTTTTAGTCAAGGGGTCATATCAACCTCAACAAACAAACCTCTGGAATGGGGTGAATGTTGCTCTTAACCTTGCCATTGAGGGGCTAAGGTGAAGCAGATGAAAGGATGAAGTGAGGATTAGACCTCACAGCTCTTATCCCTGGCCTGGGAGAGCTCAAGACAAGAATGTGTGGGTTCAGAAAGTGGGAACCCTTCTACACATTAAAACTGACTCAACTGTACAGTTGTACAAGATCTTGGGTTTGTATCTGCAATGCATCAACACAGTGGTGTGAGCAAAGCAGATGACACACTGAATAGTGGGGGATAGATTGCATATCCCTACCTTCCACCAATTGCCTCTTCACTTAGGAGGACTTTGACTCTATGCAAGGACAAAAGTAAACAATCACAAACATTGCCTCTTAAGGAGGACTTCAGACAGTTGCCTGGCCAAGTAACAGGCCAGGTCTTCCAGACTACATGAAGTAAAAGAGACATACCTCAATGCAAATTGCTTATACAAGCAAAGCAAAGCAAAAAGTTCACAAGGAACTAAGCAACTAAAGCACCTGAAACAATCAAGCAGATGTTAGTATGCAACTTCAAACAAAACAAATAGAAACAGAAACCGACAGTCCATTAGAGGCACATGGATGTGCAAGGCACAAGGCCTATGGCATGTGAGCCAAGCCACCTACAAAACAAAGAGGTTAGGCAATGATACTTGAGTAAGCTCAATCAAAAGAATTGGTCTTAATGGCCATTTGATGGTCAACCTGAAATCACAAACTCAAAGGTGAGTAGCAGGACCACTAGGGCTAGCCTAGGGTCAAAAATGAATGAGGAAGTCCAAACAGCAAGGGGCAAGTATCCACAATCATGTTCAAACAATTAGGAAGCACAACCAATTGGATTCACACTCATATCAATCATCATCATCATTTCATGAACCATTTAGGTCAAAACATGGCAAACAGAAGCTCATAGAAGTCAACAGCAAGACTTGCATAAAAAGCAATCTAAACATTTTCCAAAAATCATCAAATAAATCATGATCAAACCCAACACATAGCATGGTAAGCATGTCAAATTTCATCCCATTTGGACAAGTGGAAGGCAGTCAATGAAAATCAGAAAGTCAAAGCCAATTCAAGCATGCACAAAGAAGGTCAACAAGCATGGGTCAACTTCAAAAAATCATATCAAATCGAAAACAGATGAGAAATGAATGAGATTAACACCAATGCCAAGTTTGAGATGTCTAGTTATCACATATCAAATTTCATGTCCATCTAATAAAGTATGAGAATTTCACAAATGAAATGGGAACATGTGTCACACAAAGTCAACATTTGACTAGGCAGGGAAGAAAAATCTCAAACAAATGGAAAATTGTTCAAATAAATCCAAGAAAATTCACAAGTCAACTAGACATACAAGAGTAAGTTCATGCAAAATTTGGGGTCAATCAGAGTTCAAGAAGCATGGTATCAAAAATCATGAAGTTGCACATCATTGGTGTGACACAAGTTGTCACACCCTTATTCAAAAAATCATAACTCACAAACCAGCAATGATAAATTCACAAACTCTACACCAAAATCACCATGTGTGTGTCTAGTTTGGGCACAAAAAATTTGGAAGCCATTGGATAAAGTATCACCATTTCACAAATGCTTTGGCAAAGTGTACAAAATATGAGCACATGTCACAAACCCTAATACCAATCAAAAACCATTGACCACAAAAATTCTGGAAAAATTATGATAAAAAAGTAGAGATCATGACGAAGATGATGCAAAAAATCCCATTAAAATTGGATCCAACATGATGGAGATATGATTTTTCAAAGATGTGTGACAAAAATGAGATAAATGTTGAAAATGAAAATGGTTTAATGAAATATTTGAATTTGGCGCCTCTTGTGAAACGGCGCGTTTCAACTGGAGACATTCGCCAGGCGAGCTGGAAGCTTCGCTAGGCGAGCGATCATCTTCCTCGCCTTCGCTAGGCGAGCAGATTACTCGCTAGGCGAGTACGCGATTTCAGCATGAAGAAGATGACAGAACAGCAACCCCAACACACACACCCGAACGAATTTTCACGAAATCATGCAAGCAATATACCAATAGAACCGTCTAAACATGTAGAACATCAAAACAGCAAGCATTCATTCTAAATCGGGTTATCATGGATGAATCATGTGAAAACATAAATGGACATCAAACTTTAAAACAGCATAACTCCACAAATACTTAACCATTTTTATGGATTCAAAGCTCAGAATGACCAGCAAAGCAAGCTCTATCATAAGCATAGCATGGTTTAAAGAAACAAAGAGGTCGAAATTTACCAAGTCGGAAGAGTAGTGTCGAAACAGTTGTTATTTGGCCATGTTAAAGTGAAACAGATGTTCCTTAAGCTCCCTAAGGTTGGATGATGAAGTTAGCTTTGTTCGGAACAGCTTGGTATGGCTTCAACCAAACTTTGCCATTGATGATGCTTTGCAAAAAACAGTCCGCGAAATGGCCTTCCAGTTGTGGAATGATGGTTGAAATGGGCTCTCAATGTTGTTTAGATGATGAATCTAGCAAGGCAAGGCTCTGTTCTTTGAGAGTTTTTGACAGATTTTGAAAAATGATGAAAATGAGTTTTTGAGAGCAAGAGAGAACAAGAGTTTTTTTGCTAACTGATGGCTGCTACTAGGGTTCTCCCCATGACAGAAAAATGATCAATATCTCTGCTATGTCATTGCCCAAAGCATGGTTCATGGATATGTGGGATATGGTGGGTGAAAAGTGTACTTTTCTTCCCATTTTCAAGCAACTAGGCATGGCTACATGATGGGTGCAAGTACTTGCACGAATTTGACTTTGCACATGCTCAAAATCTGGTTTCTAAACATATTTGGATAGTGGGAATGGTTGGAAATCAACATTTCAAAAAGTCAACCCTTGGTCAAACTTGAATTTTACACATGCTAGGTTCAAAAATGCCATTTTGATTGGTAAGGTTTTAGGTCATGAAATTTATATTTTTGGAAAGAGGATGAAAAATGTGGTTTGTAGGAAAAAACCCCACCAAATTTGGCCAAACGGTTTGGGAGATATGGCCCTTTGAAGTTCAAGATTTTCTAAAATCGATTCGATCATAACTTGCCGACCATACATGGGAATTGAGAGTTCTAGGACTTTTTGGAAATGGGAGAACAAGATCTTCAACTTTCATGTTGGGCAAAAATTCATTTGAGGCTTGTATCACAATGTAAGTTTGAGGATCAAAACTTTCCATTTATGGCAAGTTTCAGTTACAGGCCCAGTTTCCGTTTTGGGAAATTTCTGATCTGGCTTCAAATTCTTCCATGATGGTGTTTGGCATGATATATGATGACTATTTGGACATGAATGAACTCTCACAAACCAATTCCAATCGTCAAATCTCTGATTAAATGGACGGTTGACCAACAGTTGACTTTTAGGGTTTCTGCTCGATTGTGCATTGACTGATGACTTCCAAACCCTAATTCCTTGAGAATTTGACTTCAAGTGATGTCCCAAGTTGTATGAACCCTTGATTATTGACCATGGTGCCCAAATTCCACAAGAATGACCACCATCCACTGCTTTGACTGACAGTTGACTTTTCTTTGACTTTTGACTGTCTGTGTGTGAACTGCTGACCTCTGAGCCTTCAACCCTTGACTTGAACACTTCAAATGGATCCCCAAGTCATGTGAACTTGTTGGACAAATCCCAAGGCCTTGATTCAATGAGAAATTCCTTTGCTTGCTTGGTTGACTGATCAGGAGATTAGTTTGACCTGGTTCTTGATTGCTTGCTCTTGAGGCAACTGGGAACGATGCAATGCTATGCAATGAATCATGATATGCTATGACCTAATATGAAAATGTATGCATAATGGTAGGTGCAAATTTGAGGTGCTACAGCTGCCCCTATTCAATCAGCTGGGAACCCGAATGGATGATAGCAACGGCTGTCAGACTTTCAGGGTAGACAGGGATTGAATACCAAAGAACCGTAGAATTTGCACCAACTGGATGTGATACAAAAGAAACACGTCATTTACCGATGACGACTGCAATTGACAGCTTCAGAAAAGCAAAACCATTTACCGATGGTTGGAGAACTGGAAACTTGACATTTACAGATATCAGCTTCAGCACGAACATTTACCGATGGCGGCTGGGGAAAAACAAACTTCTGAAAAGCAAAACCATTTACCGATGGTTAGAACTTGATATTTACCGATATCAACTTCAGCCAGACCATTTACCGATGGCTGCTGGGAAAACAGATTCGATGTTGAAAGGAAGCAAGACCATTTACCGATGGTGGCTTCAAAGAAACTTGACATTTACCGATGTCAACTTCAAACTGGCCATTTACCGATGGCTACTGTAACTGGGAATTCGACATTTACCGATATCGAAGAAATACTGGGCCATTTACTGATGGCGTCTCCGCTTGGGGAGGAACAAAATCTTTGTGGTGATACCAGACAAGACGTTTACCGACGACTTCTGGGGGTTTTGATTTTGTTGACCAGACATTTACCGATGACTAGGATGGGACTCGATGTTTACCGACATCGAAAGATGATGTTTACCGACATCAAAAGAAATGACCAGACATTTACCGATGACTGGGGTGGGACACGATGTTTACCGACATCGAAAGATGATGTTTACCGACATCCAGAGAAACGACCAGACATTTACCGATGACTGGGAATGAGAAATTTATTGGGGAGATACGAATATTTGCAACTGGAAACCAGATAGGACATTTACAGATGACTCTACTGGGGATTTCTAGTTGGGAATTATCAGACATTTACCGATGACTGAAAGAAAGACTTGATGTTTACCGACATCGAAAGATGATGTTTACCGACATCAAAAATGACCAGACATTTACCGATGACTGGGTGGAAATACTCGATGTTTACAGACACCGAAACAATGGTGTTTACCGACACCAAGAATGATGACCAGACATTTACTGATGACTGGGAATGAGAAATTCGATGTTTACAGACACCGAAACAATGGTGTTTACCGACACCAAAAATGATGACCAGACATTTACTGATGACTGGGAATGAGAAATTCGATGTTTACAGACACCGAAACAATGGTGTTTACCGACACCAAACAAAGAAACACACGCGGGTGCTAGCATGACACTTACTGGTATCACAAGAATGACATCTGAGATATGTCAAGGCAAGGTTGATCACTTGTTGGGGGTCTCACTGGGGAGAAACAAACTTTCTGTCACCATCGGGTGAGGAAATAAACCTCTGTCACCATCGGGTGAGGAAATAAACCTCTGTGGGGAATAAACAAATCTGAATGCTGTCAAGAGCAACTGTAGCAGTCTTGGTGCTGATGTTGAACAAAAATGATCCGCCTCTGCCGGGGATACGGTCTGGTGAAGTTAACACATGAATGCATATGTTTGAATTTTTCTATGGCGTAATGTTCCATATATGAATGGAAATGCTACGCAGTTTTGAGGATGCAATGATTACTACATGCAAAATGCAAATGAACCCTGGCTAGGGAGCCGAAATGATCAGATACTCTGACTCTGTGGGGAGACTCCTCTTGGGGAAATACTCTGCGGGGAACTCTGCTTGAGGAATGATAAAGCGACTTCACACCCATGTCGAAGAATAGCACTTGCTGCTGGGGAAAGGTAAACTCCGCTGGGGATATCCTTCAGTCCACAGGTAGGATAAATGCTGGAGATAACTTTAATGAACCAAACTCACTCGGGGAGGAAATTTGCAAATACGGGCCTGCTGGGGATAGGCAATCCTCAGATCTGTTGGGGAATAGAAAGCACTATCCACAGACGTCCTCGCAGGGGAACACAGCTCTGATAGCTTCCAAACTTGCTTGGGGAAAAAAATCTGCTGAGGAAACGTCCTCACAGATGCCAACCTGAAAACAGCACAACAAAATGCCCCCAGGGGATACATGGACAAGATACGCTCAAGTGTCCTCAACATTCAAAATGATTTTCAAATGTTTTATCTTCTGCAAGCTATTGCTTAGCCTCCATGTTTTTTATATGCAATGCTTATCAAAAATTCGGACATTTTGTAAACAAAACAGTAAAAATAAAAACAAGAGCTATTTATCTGAATAACGATTTTTATTGATTGAAAATGTGCCTGAAAAGGCAAATACATTAGGAAGCAATTCCTAGAAAGAGGTAATTGCGTACAAAAGGAAAAATCTATCCTAATGGCAACGTGAACACGGCATTCACTATTTCCCAATTCTGTTATAACTCACAGATCATCAGTTTTCCTCCCAACTCCTTGCTTTCTGAGAAGAATGACTGGACGGATCACATCTTTCGAGATGGCAGACAACAAAGCTTGATGAAGTACAGACAACTCAGACTGTAGCCTTCGCTTTAATCCCTAACTTTTGCCTGGATCGCCCTTTCGGGTTTTCAATCCACCGGGATACCCATTTTTGCCTAAGCCGCCCTTGCGGGTTTTCGACTTACCGGGTGTACAAATTCTTTTCATTTTATCCCTAATTTTTGCCCGAACCTTTTCTTTCTGTTTTTTTTTTGGTTCGCCGGGATGCCCATTTTTTGCCTGGACTCTTTTATTCTTTTTGTCCAGCGGGTCGATTTATGCGAAGTATTTTTTGACTACATCTGAGTTAACAGGAGACGGAAAATCTTCACCATCCATAGTTGTAAGCATCAAGGCTCCACCGGAGAAGACCTTCTTCACAACATACGGACCTTCATAATTAGGAGTCCACTTGCCCCTGTTATCTGCACCGGGAGGGAGGATCCTCTTCAAAACTAGATCACCGATCTGATAGCTTCGAGGACGCACTTTCTGATCAAAGGCTCGCTTCATCCTTCGCTGATACAACTGTCCATGGCATACAGCTGCTAGCCGTCTTTCCTCGATAAGGCTCAACTCGTTAAACCTTGTTCGGATCCACTCGGCTTCGTCTAGCTTGACATCCAATAAAACTCTCAGAGAAGGAATCTCTACTTCAACAGGTAGGACAGCTTCCATACCATACACAAGGGAGTAAGGGGTTGCCCCGGTCGACGTACGTACTGAGGTACGGTACCCATGCAAAGCGAAAGGCAGCATCTCCTGCCAATCCTTGTACGTGACGACCATCTTCTGCACAATCTTCTTGATATTCTTATTTGCCGCTTCTACAGCACCATTCATCTTCGGTCTGTAAGGAGAAGAGTTGTGATGTTCAATCTTGAAGTCTTTACAAAGCTCTTTCATCATCTTGTTGTTGAGATTCGAACCGTTGTCAGTGATGATTCTCTCAGGAACTCCATAACGACAGATGATTTCTTTCTTGATGAACCGGGTAACCACTTGTTTGGTAACGTTAGCGTAGGAAGCTGCTTCTACCCATTTGGTGAAATAGTCAATCGCAACCAAGATGAAGCGATGTCCGTTCGAAGCAGTGGGCTCAATCTTCCCGATCATATCAATGCCCCACATGGCAAACGGCCAAGGCGAATTCATGACATTCAGAGGGCTTGGTGGTACATGCACCTTATCAGCATAGATTTGACACTTATGGCACTTCCGAGCATACTTGAAACAATCGGATTCCATGGTCATCCAGTAATAACCCGCTCTCAACAATTTCTTAGCCATTGCATGTCCGCCGGCATGAGTACCGAAGGAACCTTCATGAACTTCCTGCATTAACATGTCTGCCTCGGGTCGGTCCACGCATCTGAGCAAGACCATGTCAAAGTTTCTCTTATACAACACATCATCCTGATTCAAATAGAAGCTTCCAGCCAGCCTCCTCAGGGTTTTCTTGTCATTCTTCGACGCACCTTCAGGATATTCCTGAGTCTTGAGGAAATTCTTGATGTCATAATACCACGGCTTCTCATCAATAGCAACAACTAACTCGGCTGCAAACACATACGCAGGCCTCTCGAGTCGATTCACTTCAATATGTGGCACATGATTCCACCAATGAACTTTGATCATAGATGACAAAGTAGCCAAGGCATCAGCCATTTGATTCTCATCCCGGGGGACATGATACAACTTCACTTTCTTGAAGAACGTCAGTATTCTTCTGGTATAATCTCTATACGGAATCAAATGCGGCTGGTTCGTATTCCAATCTCCGTTGACTTGATTGACCACTAGAGCCGAATCTCCATAAATGTCAAGTGTTTTGATCCTCAGATCAATGGCTTCTTCAATCCCCATGATGCAAGCCTCATACTCAGCTTCGTTGTTGGTGACGTCAAACGTCAGTCTGGCAGAAAAAGGTATATGAGCACCTTTGGGATTGATCAATACTGCCCCAACACCGTTACCATTCATATTCACAGCCCCATCAAACATCAGTGTCCATTTGTCATCAGGATCCGGTCCTTCCTCAACAAGAGGCTCTTCGCAATCTTTCATCTTGAGATACATGATGTCTTCGTCAGGGAATTCAAACATCATAGGCTGATAATCTTCAATCGGTTGCTCGGCGAGGTAGTCTGACAGAATACTACCTTTGATGGCCTTCTGTGACGTGTACTGAATGTCATACTCTGTTAAGATCATTTGCCAACGGGCAACACGTCCGGTGAGAGCTGGTTTCTCAAAGATGTACTTCACTGGATCCATCTTAGAAATCAATAAGGTAGTATGGTTCAGCATATACTGTCTCAGTCGGCGAGCAGCCCAGGCCAAAGCACAGCAAGTTTTCTCGAGCAGTGAATATCTTGTTTCACAGTCGGTAAACTTTTTGCTAAGGTAGTATATGGCATGCTCTTTTCGACCAGACTCGTCATGCTGTCCCAATACACACCCCATCGAGTTCTCAGTCACTGAAAGGTACATTATCAGTGGTCTCCCTGGAACTGGAGGAATCAGGATTGGAGGTTTCTGCAAGTACTCCTTGATTTTGTCAAAAGCTTTCTGACAGTCATCGTTCCACTTGATTGCTTGATTCTTTCTAAGCAGTTTGAAAATTGGTTCACATGTAGCAGTTAGGTGAGATATGAACCTTGCAATGTAGTTCAACCTCCCTAAAAACCCACGGACTTGCTTCTCCGTCTTCGGTTCAGGCATCTCTTGAATAGCTTTGACTTTTGCCGGATCAACCTCAATCCCTTTCTCACTGACAATGAAACCTAAGAGCTTCCCTGATCTCACCCCAAACGTACACTTGTTCGGATTCAACCTCAGCTTGAACTTTCTCAACCGGTCAAACAGCTTCTGCAAATTAACCAGGTGCTCTTCTTCCGTCTGCGATTTCGCAATCATATCATCTACGTACACTTCGATCTCTTTGTGCATCATGTCATGAAAGAGAGTCGTCATTGCCCTCTGATAGGTAGCACCGGCATTCTTCAGCCCAAATGGCATCACCTTATAGCAGAACGTGCCCCAAGGTGTAATGAACGTCGTCTTTTCCATGTCCTCTGGCGCCATCTTGATCTGATTATATCCGGAGAAACCATCCATGAAAGAGAATACCGAGGATTGGGCCGTATTATCAACCAATACATCAATGTGAGGTAATGGGAAATCATCTTTCGGACTCGCTCTGTTCAAATCCCGGTAATCGACACACATTCTGACTTTACCATCCTTCTTCGGCACAGGAACGATGTTGGCCACCCACGGTGGATAACTGGTGACAGCCAGAAAACCCGCATCCCACTGCTTCTGAACCTCTTCCTTGATCTTAGTTGCCATGTCAGGACTCGTTCTACGAAGCTTCTGCTTGACTGAAGGACATCCTTCTCTAAGAGGTAATCGGTGCATCACAATATCTGTATCTAACCCAGGCATATCTTGATACGACCAGGCGAACACTTCCACATATTCTTTCAGCACCTCAATCAGCCTCCTCTTGACAGAGTCCTCTAAGGTAGCCCCAATCTTGATTTCTCTTTTGTCGTCCTCAGTACCCAAATTAATAGTTTCCAACTCCTCCTGATGAGGTTGGATGACCCTTTCCTCTTGCTTCAGTAATCTGGCCAATTCTGCAGGGAGTTCACAGTCTTCCTCACTCTCCTCTTCAGCTTGGTAGATGGGATTGTCGAAATCATACTGAGCCATAACAGAACTGTTCATAGTGAATGCCATAAGATCGCTTCTGCATGTTCGATGCTTTGTTTTAGAAAAAGAGTTCAATAAAGTCACAAAAACAAAAAACATTGCCATTTTTATTGTTTTGAAAAAAAGTGAAAACGGAAAACATAGAAAAACAGGGATCACAAAATTTGTTCAAAAAATGTCCTTCATTAATGATAATCATTAAAACATGATGAGGCCCTACAAAAATGAATCACTACGCCTTGGGCAGAACGTAGGATTTTCATGCAAAATGACAAAACAACAGAAAATTACTCTGTTAGAAGAGTAACTTGAACCACTTCTTCAGCCGTCCAGTTGTTGATAGACCCCCCTGGTGCACACGGGCGAACCCAGTTGTCCAAATCACAATCGCTGTCACAGTCTTCAATACCGGTTGCGGAGACGTCACCATGATTCATCAGCCCAGCGCTGGTAAAGGTACTCGGACCCGCTTGACCATTCTGCTCTGCTTGGAGAGGCTCATAACCAACACCAAATTTGTCTTCTTTAACCGGCAAATCCACCATCTTGCCCCAGCCTTCAGTCTTGCCAGAATCAACAACCTCCTTAGCCTGCTTGTAAGAGGTGATTGAGGCACCCGGCTTCCTCTGCTCAGCGTACGCCACTTTCTCAAGAGCCACAGTCTCAAACGCCTGGCATAAGGTTTCGTGGATCTCGCCGTCCACCTCAACATACTTGAACGAGGATAGATGACTCACCAGGATCTCTTCTTCACCGCACACAGTCACAATCTGACCGTTCCAGACATACTTGAGCTTTTGATGGAGAGTCGACGAGACTGCCCCTGCTGCATGAATCCATGGACGCCCCAATAAACAGCTATAGGCGGGCTGGATGTCCATAACATAGAAGATGATATCAAAAACCTCAGGACCTATCTTCACAGGCAAGGTAACTTCCCCACACACAGAACGTTTGGATCCGTCGAAAGCACGAACGATCAGGTCACTGGGATTAAGCACAAACCCTTCCGCATCAATCTTCCTCAGAATCTGCTTAGGCAACACATTTAGCGACGACCCGGTGTCTACCAATACATGAGACAACACTGCCCCCTTGCACTCCATGGTAATGTGCAAGGCTTTGTTATGGTTTCGCCCTTCAGGTGGTAAGTCCAGGTTGGTAAAACCCACACCATGCCTGGTGCTCACATTGGCCATCACACCCTCCAGTTGATTGACAGAAATCTCTTGAGGTACGTAAGCCAGATTCAACATCTTCAGCAAGGCATTACGGTGTGCCTCAGAGCACATCAACAGTGAAAGTATAGAAATCTTGGACGGAGTTTGATTCAACTGGTCTACAATCTTGTAGTCACTTTTCTTGATTATCTTCATAAACTCCTCCACATCCCTTTCAAATGACCCCTCGGGCGCTTCTTTCTGAACAGGCTCTTCCTCAACCACAGCTTGCTTACCCTTTGCTCTGGCGAGAGCCTCAGCATTATTGTCCCTCAAAGGCTGCGGTGCGAACAGACGACCGCTTCTGGTAAAACCTCCTGGACCCCCTACATTATCCACAGCCGGACCAACAGTTGCAGGAACTCTATTCGGTAAACCAATTGTCACTGGAGTTTGATTCACTGGTCTTGTCTGACTTTCAGCCCTTCTGTAACTGCGGTGAGCATTATCATACTTCCACGGCACAGCTCTACTATTCTCAACATCCCTTCTTCCAGATGCAGCGGTAGTAGTTGGAACACTGATGGTTACAGGCACGGGAATGGTAACTGGGGTACCATTTGTTGCAGGTGCACTGACAACCCTTTGTCCACGTTCTTCAGATGGTTTAAAGTAAATGGTGATAGTTGACGCTGTTCCACGATCTTTTACAGCCCTACTGAATTGCAAACAACCTTCATCCATCATACCCTGGATACCGGTCCTCAACTGGTCGCAACCATTCTCAGATTCTGCACAGCCCAAACAATCTTCATCACAGCCCGGGTAGACACCCCCATTCAGCAGACGGCACTTCACAACTAGCAGAGAAGTCTGAACATCATCAACATTAACAACCAGATCTTCAGCTTCTTTCCCTTCAATATTGTTCACTCTATGCCCGCCGTGCTGAGGCATAGGGTTGTTTACGACATTAGGCACTGGAGCGAAGTTGATTGCCTTGGCATCAATCAAATCTTGAACCTTGTGCTGGAGAGCTCGACACTTCTCAGTATGGTGGCCTGGTGCCCCAGAATGAAAGTCACAACGGACGTTGGCGTCGTATCCAGGAGGCAATACTGTAGGCGGAGCCATTGTACGCAACTCAATCATCCCCAACTTGAGTAGTTCGGGTAATAACTCTGTGTAAGACATGGGCAGAGGATCAAATCTTCTATCAGCCTGCAATTTCTGTCGGGGCTGATAAGGACGTTGCTGTTGTTGTTGTTGCTGTGGTTGTTGAACTCTTGGTTGTTGTTGTTGACGAGGTTGAGGTGTCGGAATAGTTACTGCAGCCACTGGACGATATTGATCTCCGTTAGCATTTGTTCTGTACACACCCCCTCTGTGCTGTACAGCATTGGTCTCTCCTTCTCTACGGCGAGGTGCCCCAGAGAAGGGTTTCTTTAATGAAGACGAGGAACCAGCATCATGGATCCTACCAGCTTTGATCAAACTCTCAGTCCTCTCTCCACAAATGACAACATCAGAAAAACTACCGAACGGGCAACTCCCCATCCGGTCCATAAACACACCTTGAAGAGTACCGATAAACATGTCTGTCAACTCCCTCTCCAGCATAGGGGGTTGAACTCTAGCAGCCAGCTCACGCCACCTCTGGGCATACTCCTTGAAGCTTTCATTGGATTTCTGACAAAGACTCTGCAGCTGAGTCCGGCTCGGTGCCATGTCCATGTTGTGTTTGTATTGCCTCAAAAAGGCCTCACCCAGATCTCTCCAGCATCGGATCGAATCTCTCTTCAATTCCATGTACCAGTCCAAAGAAGCCCCAGATAGACTATCTTGGAAAAAATACATCCACATCTTTTCATCATCGGTATACGCAGAGATTTTCCTGTAGTAAGCCTGCACATGGGTGCGAGGGCAAGAAGTACCGTTGTATTTGTCAAAGGACGGTGCTTTGAACTTGTGAGGGATTCTCAAACCTTCAACCAATCCCATATTAGTAACATCAAAACCGAGAGAATTCTGACTTTCCATAGCACGGATCTTCTCAGCAAGAGCTTCAACTTTACGGTCTCTCTCATTAACCCTTCCCAGAACGTCTTCGTCTTCACTGAGCAGAGAGAACATATCCTCTTGTCTGTCAACAATCGTAGCAGGATTGCGGGCCGGAGCACGGACTACTCTGGCATTAGCGGCATCTGGAACAATAGGTTGACCGTTGATTCGAATACCCCCCAACTCATCACCTACAGCATAGTTGTTGACGGGTACAGCAGCAGCGACATTGTTATCATTGACCGGACCTCCCTCTGGCGGAGCATGGTTGATCGGTGGATTTGCAGCCTCTTGTCTCTGAACCATAGCTCGGAGTTCTTCTTGACCTTGCGCAACCCCTTGCATCATATTCATAAACTGGGCCATGCTATCCTTCATCTCAGCTAACTCAGCTTGAAATTGATCCATACTTCTCTGTTGATTCAGTCTTGTTGAGTAGCGGTGCGGACGTTGATCAGCTATCCTGCCTGAACAGGAACCAAGAGTGAGAAGTCACGACCAAGAACACCTGTTATGCAAAATGATATGGGTATGATGCTAATGATGCGTATGATGCACATGATATGCTCATTTCTCAGGCATTCAAAGAGCCTGACCCATCCTGAAAAGATGGCAACCTGCAGCAACAAGAGAACAAAACAGATACAAGGAAATGCTGACATCCTTATACATACCTAAGGGTAAAAAGGCATACAACCGATGTCAACAGAATATCTGAATAAACAACGTACAAAGAAAAAGAATCCCATCCAACAAGCCTGGAGGTGATTCTCAACAAAAAGATCCAAGAGATGGCTTACACGCAAATGAATCCCATCCAACAAGCCTGGAGGTGATTCTCAACAAAATGCAATCACAGATACAAACTAAGACAGACGGTCTTCCGGAATGAGGGTCTTCAGGTAATGGCACTGGTCGATCAACAGTGAGCATTCTGAACAATCTGGTAAAGGAGTAATCTTCTCTTTCAACTGTCTTCTCAGCTCCAAGACTTCTCCTCCAAGGTGGTCCTCTGATTTCTGTCTCAAGTCTACTTCCTTCTTCAACTGAGCATCTTTGTCTCTGAGTTGCTTCTCCAAGTCTCTGATCTTCTTCTGATAACTGGCCTCAACCCTCTGCAGCCTCAAGCGCTCCCGGTGTTCTGCATCTAACATACTCTCCACCTCTTCGTAGGATCTCTTCTTGCTCCTCAGTCTGCTAGCATCTTCTCCTTGCACTTCCCTGAGTTGATGGGCCAAGTGCAGGTTATCAGCTTTGGCTTTGTACAGCTCCATATGGGTATCTTGCTCCTTCTCTCTCAAACGGCGATTCTCCATCAGGGCTTGCTTGTAGTGCTCCGCAGGCACACTCTCAGCAAGGATCAAAGGTGGTTGCTCCTGCAACGGCTCCATCCTATCGTAGGGTAGCAACAAAGTTTCCACTCTCTTCTTGACCCAATCAGTGTAATCGGGCATAGCAACGGCAAACTTCTTCCCCAAGACGGATCCATCCTTCACTCCCACATCTCTCCAGGCTCTCCCTATCTGTTCCAACCTAACAGGGTCATCCTTCTTCTCGAAACAAAAACTCTCAGCTATCTCTGCTTCGAGCGGTCTTTCACTCATAACAAACCCTAGCTGGCGAAGAGAAAGAACTGGGTTGTAATTGATGCAACCTTTGGTCCCTATGAGTGGCACGCCCCGAAATTCACCACAACTTATGATGACATCTTTCACATCCATCCGGTACGACTGCCACCTGATGTCGTAGGAAGTAAGCGACATGACCCTCTGAGTCCACTTTAGAGTGCTCTGGGTATCCACAAACGGTCCACTGGCTGGCAGAAGAGACATGAACCATTTGAACAGAAGAGGTAGACAACACCTGATGGCTCCACCCTTACCATGCCTGCTGTGAATGGCATAGTAAGTATCTGCTAGAAGAGTAGGGATTGGATTCCCTTTGATGAAAATGCTGATAGCAGTGAAGTCAATGAAATTCGGCATACTAGGAAATAGGATGATCCCATAGATCATGGCAGCTAGCTGTGCGTGAAAAACTTCCCAATTCCCCTTTTCTGCTTCAACTCTGGCTACTCTCAACAGGAACTTCAATGGCAGACCTACAACTTCCCCACAGGGTTTCCAATTCTTACCGACCTCCTCAACACTCAACCGGAGAGCTCTGGCAATCAATCTGAAGTCGACCTCCTTTGGAACGTCCAAGAAGGGAGTCTGGTGCTGAATAGGGATACCTAACAGGATAGAATACTCCTCGAGAGTAGGTGCTAACTGGTAATCTTGGAAAGTGAAGCATCTGAGCTCTGGGTCATAAAACTGAAGTAGTGTCTGCAGAGGCACTGGATCCACTACTGTCTTCAATACTGTCAAGATATCTCCGTACCGCCCAACAAAACTCTTCAGTCGATCGTCTGTCACGAGGCTACCCAACTCAACTAGCGGAGTCAACGGCTCACGGTGGAAACTGTAGGAACAGGTCTTCCGCTTCAACCCTGGGACTGTTGCCATCTCTATCAGTAGACAAGCTCGGGAATGTACCTGAGAAATGATATGCATGCAGAGATTATTATTTTTTCTTCTTTTTTTTTTTGATTTTTTTTCATTCTCTTTTTCATTTTCTTTTTTTTTTTCAATGCGTTTCTTTTGAAAAATAAATATGCTATGATGCACATGATGCAGACATGGCTGGCTGTTTGTGCAATCTCTGATCACTAGGTCGAAGCTTCAGTCAAAATCAGAACATAAATCCAACTTAAGGTCAACTGAACACTGTCTGAACACAAAGTCACCATCAGAACCAAGTCACCAACAGAACCGAGTCACCAACGGTACCTGTAATGAAATAACCCTTCCCCACTCACGGGTGTAGTCTAGGCCAGGGTAAAGCTTGAGAGAAACGCAGCATAAATAACCTTTCGCAGAATACTGTCATATACACACCCGAAGTATGTAACGACAGCATCCCACCAGGGTCTGAACTGCTCGTGATATCAATGTTCCGCTAAGTGGCGCCATACCACCCGCTTCCCATGAATCACTCTATTCCTAGGTATCCTAGATTGCACTCATGGTCTGGGTATTGGACCTTTTACCTCAACTGACTCTTCCCCCCCACACAGAGAGAAACAGACAACCAGCCAGGTGAACAGATGAATAAATGCAAACATTAATGCAAACATAGATGCAAACAATAGACAATGAATGCAAACAGTAAATAATGAATGCAATAAATAAACACAGCACAAAGCAACCAAAACCCTAACCTAAAGAGCGCTAGGAGAGACTCGCTCAGGGAAGATGGACCAGCAGAGGTCAACTTCTCTATGTCCCCAGCAGAGTCGCCAGCTGTCGCATCGCGCGAAAAACCGGCGGGAAAAGAAAGAAACAACAGAGCCGCCACCGTGCGTTATTTATCCCAAAAGAGGGAAAGGAAACGCTCAGAGTAAACCTGGAAAAGAACATGGTCTCGCGACCAAAGGGTATGGGTTCGGGAGTCGGTTATGCGAAGGGAAGGTATTAGCACCCCTACGCATCCGTAGTACTCTACGGGATCCACGCACACTAGAAAGGAAATTGGTTGCTAAAACGCTGTTCATAAACATCTACACACACTGGCTGAAAGGAAACGCAAGAGACTGACTGAAACTGAACTCGGCAGGATGTCGCATCCTGGGCCTACTTAGTCTATCAGGCATAGACATCAGAGTCAAAGTAGTTCGGACTGGGGAAACGACACATGCTCGCTAGGATATCGTATCCTATGCATACATATCTTCTCGGACGAGAGAAGAATCAGAGCATTCGTAGCTCAGCTGACACGCACACAAACAAAACAAGACACAGGCAAACGTGGAGCCCGACTGCCAATCACTGGACTTATGTCAGCATCCGAACCTAAACACACGCAAAGAGGCCAACGTGGAGCCCAAATGCCAATCACTGGACTTACATTGACATCCGAACCTAAACAACACAACAGATAGATAGGGAGTCGGGGACTCAGCCTATAACTGTCAAACGCACACAAACAGACAGCAAATGCTAAGGAGTACGGGGACTCGAGCCTAGCAAAGATCAAACAACACACACAAAAGAAAAGGGAAAGGCGCCCGGAGAGATCAGCTCAATCTCCTGCCTACATACTTCATCTGGTATGAAGATCAGGGCGATGTAGTTCCCCTACGCAGGGAAAAAGGAGTAGCCTAACCAGATAACAGAGGGAGACACAACTAGGGAGACTACGACTCGAGCCTAGATGTTATCATGCAAATCAACCCTAAGTTATGGTTTCTAGCTAAATGGCACAAGGGCCAACCTATCCTAAGTATGGCTCACACAGGAAGCAAGCCACACACACACTTAACTTGCACAGGAAGCAAGCCAAGCAAAACCTAACTTGCACAGGAAGCAAGTCTAAACTAATCCTAACTTGCACAGGAAGCAAGTCAAACTATCCTAACTTGCACAGGAAGCAAGTCAAACTATCCTAACTTGCACAGGAAGCAAGTCAAACTATCCTACAAGCACAGATAACACACGCTATACACAAACAAGTGGCTCAAACAAGGGTTAGGTTTTAGTCAAGGGGTCATATCAACCTCAACAAACAAACCTCTGGAATGGGGTGAATGTTGCTCTTAACCTTGCCATTGAGGGGCTAAGGTGAAGCAGATGAAAGGATGAAGTGAGGATTAGACCTCACAGCTCTTATCCCTGGCCTGGGAGAGCTCAAGACAAGAATGTGTGGGTTCAGAAAGTGGGAACCCTTCTACACATTAAAACTGACTCAACTGTACAGTTGTACAAGATCTTGGGTTTGTATCTGCAATGCATCAACACAGTGGTGTGAGCAAAGCAGATGACACACTGAATAGTGGGGGATAGATTGCATATCCCTACCTTCCACCAATTGCCTCTTCACTTAGGAGGACTTTGACTCTATGCAAGGACAAAAGTAAACAATCACAAACATTGCCTCTTAAGGAGGACTTCAGACAGTTGCCTGGCCAAGTAACAGGCCAGGTCTTCCAGACTACATGAAGTAAAAGAGACATACCTCAATGCAAATTGCTTATACAAGCAAAGCAAAGCAAAAAGTTCACAAGGAACTAAGCAACTAAAGCACCTGAAACAATCAAGCAGATGTTAGTATGCAACTTCAAACAAAACAAATAGAAACAGAAACCGACAGTCCATTAGAGGCACATGGATGTGCAAGGCACAAGGCCTATGGCATGTGAGCCAAGCCACCTACAAAACAAAGAGGTTAGGCAATGATACTTGAGTAAGCTCAATCAAAAGAATTGGTCTTAATGGCCATTTGATGGTCAACCTGAAATCACAAACTCAAAGGTGAGTAGCAGGACCACTAGGGCTAGCCTAGGGTCAAAAATGAATGAGGAAGTCCAAACAGCAAGGGGCAAGTATCCACAATCATGTTCAAACAATTAGGAAGCACAACCAATTGGATTCACACTCATATCAATCATCATCATCATTTCATGAACCATTTAGGTCAAAACATGGCAAACAGAAGCTCATAGAAGTCAACAGCAAGACTTGCATAAAAAGCAATCTAAACATTTTCCAAAAATCATCAAATAAATCATGATCAAACCCAACACATAGCATGGTAAGCATGTCAAATTTCATCCCATTTGGACAAGTGGAAGGCAGTCAATGAAAATCAGAAAGTCAAAGCCAATTCAAGCATGCACAAAGAAGGTCAACAAGCATGGGTCAACTTCAAAAAATCATATCAAATCGAAAACAGATGAGAAATGAATGAGATTAACACCAATGCCAAGTTTGAGATGTCTAGTTATCACATATCAAATTTCATGTCCATCTAATAAAGTATGAGAATTTCACAAATGAAATGGGAACATGTGTCACACAAAGTCAACATTTGACTAGGCAGGGAAGAAAAATCTCAAACAAATGGAAAATTGTTCAAATAAATCCAAGAAAATTCACAAGTCAACTAGACATACAAGAGTAAGTTCATGCAAAATTTGGGGTCAATCAGAGTTCAAGAAGCATGGTATCAAAAATCATGAAGTTGCACATCATTGGTGTGACACAAGTTGTCACACCCTTATTCAAAAAATCATAACTCACAAACCAGCAATGATAAATTCACAAACTCTACACCAAAATCACCATGTGTGTGTCTAGTTTGGGCACAAAAAATTTGGAAGCCATTGGATAAAGTATCACCATTTCACAAATGCTTTGGCAAAGTGTACAAAATATGAGCACATGTCACAAACCCTAATACCAATCAAAAACCATTGACCACAAAAATTCTGGAAAAATTATGATAAAAAAGTAGAGATCATGACGAAGATGATGCAAAAAATCCCATTAAAATTGGATCCAACATGATGGAGATATGATTTTTCAAAGATGTGTGACAAAAATGAGATAAATGTTGAAAATGAAAATGGTTTAATGAAATATTTGAATTTGGCGCCTCTTGTGAAACGGCGCGTTTCAACTGGAGACATTCGCCAGGCGAGCTGGAAGCTTCGCTAGGCGAGCAGATTACTCGCTAGGCGAGTACGCGATTTCAGCATGAAGAAGATGACAGAACAGCAACCCCAACACACACACCCGAACGAATTTTCACGAAATCATGCAAGCAATATACCAATAGAACCGTCTAAACATGTAGAACATCAAAACAGCAAGCATTCATTCTAAATCGGGTTATCATGGATGAATCATGTGAAAACATAAATGGACATCAAACTTTAAAACAGCATAACTCCACAAATACTTAACCATTTTTATGGATTCAAAGCTCAGAATGACCAGCAAAGCAAGCTCTATCATAAGCATAGCATGGTTTAAAGAAACAAAGAGGTCGAAATTTACCAAGTCGGAAGAGTAGTGTCGAAACAGTTGTTATTTGGCCATGTTAAAGTGAAACAGATGTTCCTTAAGCTCCCTAAGGTTGGATGATGAAGTTAGCTTTGTTCGGAACAGCTTGGTATGGCTTCAACCAAACTTTGCCATTGATGATGCTTTGCAAAAAACAGTCCGCGAAATGGCCTTCCAGTTGTGGAATGATGGTTGAAATGGGCTCTCAATGTTGTTTAGATGATGAATCTAGCAAGGCAAGGCTCTGTTCTTTGAGAGTTTTTGACAGATTTTGAAAAATGATGAAAATGAGTTTTTGAGAGCAAGAGAGAACAAGAGTTTTTTTGCTAACTGATGGCTGCTACTAGGGTTCTCCCCATGACAGAAAAATGATCAATATCTCTGCTATGTCATTGCCCAAAGCATGGTTCATGGATATGTGGGATATGGTGGGTGAAAAGTGTACTTTTCTTCCCATTTTCAAGCAACTAGGCATGGCTACATGATGGGTGCAAGTACTTGCACGAATTTGACTTTGCACATGCTCAAAATCTGGTTTCTAAACATATTTGGATAGTGGGAATGGTTGGAAATCAACATTTCAAAAAGTCAACCCTTGGTCAAACTTGAATTTTACACATGCTAGGTTCAAAAATGCCATTTTGATTGGTAAGGTTTTAGGTCATGAAATTTATATTTTTGGAAAGAGGATGAAAAATGTGGTTTGTAGGAAAAAACCCCACCAAATTTGGCCAAACGGTTTGGGAGATATGGCCCTTTGAAGTTCAAGATTTTCTAAAATCGATTCGATCATAACTTGCCGACCATACATGGGAATTGAGAGTTCTAGGACTTTTTGGAAATGGGAGAACAAGATCTTCAACTTTCATGTTGGGAAAAAATTCATTTGAGGCTTGTATCACAATGTAAGTTTGAGGATCAAAACTTTCCATTTATGGCAAGTTTCAGTTACAGGCCCAGTTTCCGTTTTGGGAAATTTCTGATCTGGCTTCAAATTCTTCCATGATGGTGTTTGGCATGATATATGATGACTATTTGGACATGAATGAACTCTCACAAACCAATTCCAATCGTCAAATCTCTGATTAAATGGACGGTTGACCAACAGTTGACTTTTAGGGTTTCTGCTCGATTGTGCATTGACTGATGACTTCCAAACCCTAATTCCTTGAGAATTTGACTTCAAGTGATGTCCCAAGTTGTATGAACCCTTGATTATTGACCATGGTGCCCAAATTCCACAAGAATGACCACCATCCACTGCTTTGACTGACAGTTGACTTTTCTTTGACTTTTGACTGTCTGTGTGTGAACTGCTGACCTCTGAGCCTTCAACCCTTGACTTGAACACTTCAAATGGATCCCCAAGTCATGTGAACTTGTTGGACAAATCTCAAGGCCTTGATTCAATGAGAAATTCCTTTGCTTGCTTGGTTGACTGATCAGGAGATTAGTTTGACCTGGTTCTTGATTGCTTGCTCTTGAGGCAACTGGGAACGATGCAATGCTATGCAATGAATCATGATATGCTATGACCTAATATGAAAATGTATGCATAATGGTAGGTGCAAATTTTAGGTGCTACAGACGTCATCGGACGCATAGGAAAAACTCGACGTTTATCGACACCAACGGAGAGGAGTAATGGAGATAATGAACACAACCAAATCATCAACGGATGATCGGGAAAAACTCGACGTTTATCGACACCAACGGAGAGGAGAAATCTTCACTAGGGAAGGGATAGCGACGTTATGAACATCGAAAGAGGATGTTTACCGACATCAAAAGAAGACCAGACACTTACGCATGACTGGAAATCACCGAAAGATGGTGTTTACCGACACCAAAGAAACAACACACGCGGGTGCTGACAGGAAGGAACACCAAGGATACCGGGTTGTAGGTATGAAACAGGTGACCGACCAAAACGTGAATTGGTTTGTGTTCCAAAACACTCAACATCCTGAAGAGGGCTAGAAAAGCAGTCTTGTTAAAGGATGGACATTCGATTCCACAAGGAATGCGAATCTTACTCTGCTGGAGGAAACAATCAACAGACTGACCAGAGAGCGCATGAGACATATTATCTATAGCCGTCAAAACGTAGATAATAATCTCGCCTGGAAGATTATCCATAGCCGGGTTGTAGGCTGTTAAATGGATAAACGACCGAAAAGAAAGGCATCGGGTACCAGGAATAGGTATGCAAAGATGACCAATCAAAAAAGGATGAAGTTGCTAACTCGGAGCAAATACCCAAAGGAAGTGAGAAACCCACTGGGGACAATACTGCTTGATCAAGGCAAGTATCCAGGGGAAAAGAATATCAGCACCACAAACTGAAGACTGATAACTGCAAAGAGGGGATTACATCTACCGGTTTGTAGGCAGAAAACCACGGAAAAGTAACCGTCATCAACTAGGATGAGCACAAAGGGTCAACTCCACCAAGGGGAGAACGTGGGATTTTACAACTACCAGCTTGTAGGTAGAAAACCACAAAGATAGGACTTACAGCTACCGGCTTGTAGGTAGAGGCCCACAAATTCCGCTGAGGATAAGATGAATGAGTGCCGGTTAGTGAGCAACTATTCATTTATGCCCCAGGGAGAAACAGGAGACAGCCCAAAGGAAGCCAATTCAGGATCGATCCAAAAAGGCAAACTGAACCAAGACATCCTAATGAGGAAAGAACTCACTAGGGAAAACCCATCCCAAGGGGAGGGAACGGAAACAACCGTCATCCACGAGGATATAACTCAGTGGGGAGCGCAGAAGGAAATGGTAGACACTTTCTGCTTAAGGGGTAGACTCTACATGGAGAGATCAGACACACCCACATCTGCTAGGGGAAAAGATCCAAGCTGGCAAGATGCTACCACTTGGGGAGTAACAATGCTGGGGATACCCGCTCACTTGCGGGGTCACTTGTTGGGAAAACACCTCTCTCAACCCTGCTGGGGAACCCAATTCTGAAATCGATCCAAGCGATGCTAAACTCTTTCCAACAACCCAATCTCGGCTGGTCACCACGGCCTAGGGCTAATGGACATGTTTGTAATGTTGATGCATGAGTTTTTTTTGTTTTTGTTTTACACAATGCCCCATGGTCATGGAAATGCTATGCACTAATGATGCACTATGCTATGCTTATCTAAATGATGGATGCATAAACACACGTCCCCTTCAGAGACAACACTGGGGAACTCCAGGAACTGTGCTGAGGATCTCCTTGCCACGTCAATTTCCACCTTGCTGGGGGAAGACAAACCTCGCTGGGGATGACCTCCATCGAACCCGGACTGCTTGGAGATTACCCTGCTAGGGGAGGCAACCAATCCTTATCTCTACCAGGGATAATTTTTGTCGAACCCGATCCGCTTGGGGACCTTGCTGAGGGAGAACCATCAACACAAACTCTGCTGGGAAGACAGCTTCAGATTTGGAAAACAATCACAACTCCGCTGGGGATATGGTAACCTTCAGGCTTGCTGAGGAGGCACCAATCTCGAATCTGCTAGGGAGATGACACTCTCAAGCCCCTTGGGGAAATACAGCCTATCGGGTACAGAACGCCTGTCAAGTTGTCGAACAGCGACATCCATCGTTCACCCACAGTGTCAGCTTTCCATTTTTGAGATCTTCCAGAATCGCATGGATTCTTCTGATTCATCCTACGAAGATCGAATTCCTGGGATTCATACAAACTTTCCAGTCCTTAGACTTTGAAGAGTCTTCTTGGTTAACTTTCCAGGATCGTCGTCGTAATCCTTCACCGTCCCTTCATTGTTCGTCTATCCCTTGCCCCTGGTTGGACTCTGTGGGGATCTTTTGTCAACAGGCTTCATATCACTACTTGCCAGCGAATGAAGATATCTAACAGTACCTGCACAAGAGATTGTTAGATAAAAGCGTGCCCCAGGCGTGCCAACACTTCAACATCTTGGTCACTCAAACTTCCGAATAAGATTTCCAGATTTCAATCTTATAAGCATGCATCGGAAGGGACCTCTATGTTTCAAAATGCAAATATTCTTTATCAAAATAAACAAATGTTTTCGTAATCAAAGCGGTAATGACACAAAAACAAAATTTATTTGACTGAACACACACTTTATTGACTGAAACAAAAAGTGGCTCAGAATTGAGCAATACACAGGAGGCAAACCCTGAAAAGAGGTGATTGCGCATAAAAGGAAAAATCTATCATAGTGGCAATGTGAAACCGTGATCTCATCGGGTTCCAACTCGGTTACACCTCATATGTCCTCAAGACTTTCCGCACTTTCGGCCTTCTGAACCAGACGCTTCCGATCGATCTCTGTCGGAGGTTATCCAAGTCATATCTCAAGCACAAACGATCATGCTGGACGCAGTTGTTCGTTTCAATCCCTCTTTTGCCTTGACCGCCCTTTCAGGTTTCAGTCCACCGGGATACCCATTTTTGCCCAAGTCGCCCTTGTGGGGTTTTCGACTTGCCGGGTGTACAGTTCTTTTCTTTTATTATCCCTAACTTTTGCCCGAACCTTTCTCTTTTTTCCTTGGTCCGCCGGGATGCCCTTTTTTTGCCTGGACTCTTTTATTCTTTTTGTCCAGCGGGTCTCTTTTTTTTTCCACGAAGTATCTTCTAACTGCGTCCGCATTCACAGGGAATGGAAAATCCTCATCATCCGTGGTCGTCCACAACAAGGCTCTGTCAGAGGAAACCTTTTTGACCACGAACGAACATTCATAACTGTTTATCCACTTGCCCCACGATCGTTGAGGAGGAAGGATCCTTTTCAACACCACATCTCTTCCATGCTACCCCCGAGGTCGCACTTCTCGATTAACAACACGTTTCATTCACTGGGTACAACTGCCCCATGACGAGTAACTGCCAGCCTCTTCTTCTCGGTCAGGCTCAACGTATCATACCGAGTCCTCATCCACTCAGCCTTCTCTAATTTCTCATCCATCTGGACTCTCCACAATGAGATCTAGCCTCCAGCAGGCGATATCACTTCCATCCCGTACTGAATGAGGAAGGTGTTCCCCCAGTAGATGCACGTACCGAAGTACGACACTCAGGATACCGACTTCGTACTCATCCACCATCGTTGGTGCTTTCAACTGTTATCGGGGAAGCACTAGCTCATTCACTTTTAAATTCTCCCCATCAGACATCAGAATCCGTTCGGATTCAGGGTCAGGCCCTTCCTCCGGGATCGGTCACTCTCAATCTTTCGATTTGAGCACCTCGAGATGTCCTCATCAGGGACTTCAAACTTCCTTGGTTGAGGATCATCAATGGGTCGTTGGGCGAGATAACCATACAATACCCTCCTCTTGATTGCTTTCTGGGAGGTATACCGAATATCGTATTCAGTTGACGCCATTTGCCCTCTCGCAACCCGTCCGGTCCATGCTGGCTTCTCAAGCACATACTTGATCAGATCCATTTTGGACATCCACAAGGTGGTATGAATCAGCATACACTGTCTCAGTCGGCGAGCAGCCTATGCCAAAGTACATCAAGTTTCCTCGAGCAGTGAGTGTATTATTTCACAGTCGATGAACTTTTTGCTTAGGTAAATTGCGTGCTCTTTTCGACAATACTAGTCATACTGACCCAATACGCACCTCATAGATCCTTTGAGGGCTGTCAAGTACCAGATTAACAATTGTTTCTTCCCCGGAAGGTATCAGAATCAGAGGTTCCTGCTACTCATTTTTCTTTCCATGCCCCTTGGCAAACGTTATCCTACCTGACCGTTTGATCTCTTCTTCTTTTTTGTTTTCGGTTCAGGCATTTCTTGTATTGTTTTTTTTTTTTTTTTTTTTTTTGCAGGATCGACCTCGATTCCTCTGATTCGCCCACAATAAGCCTCGGCAGCTCACCGGACAGCACTCCATAAGTGCACTGACTTAGACTCAACAGTATGAGTTATCTCTACCTGTCAAACAACGGGATCAAGTCCACCGGATGCCCCTCTTCTACTTGGGACTTTGTCATCATGTCATCAACATGGCATTCGCTTTCACGGTGAGTCATATCATGGAACAAAGTCACCGTAGCCCTTTGATCCGTGGCACCGACCTTCTTCTTCACTAGAGGATAGTCTTCTCTCGATGGTAGCTCGTGCCCCACAACATTGGTATCTCACCTTGGTGTATCTTGATGCAATCAGGTGAAGATATCAACCTGCTCTTTCAACAGGGCTACCATTCTGTTCTTGACTTGCCGATGAAGCGGCCTCACTTTCGTTTCCCTTCTGACCTCGGCGGTACTTGGGATGACAATCTTGACCCGCTTCTCGTGCGGTTGAATCACCTTCTCCTCTTGTTTCAACAACCTAGCTAATTCCAGCAGATCACAATCTTCTTCGCCTTATTCTTCGGCATGATAGCTTGGATTGTCGAAGTCATATAGAGGTGTAACCAAATTGTTATCTATGAGATCAGGAGGGTAATCACTTTTGAGGTCGGAACCAAATGAGTCAAAAGGAAAGAAAATAAAAACATTGCCATTTTTATTATTATTTTTTTAAAACTGCAAAAATAAGTGAAAAACAGGGAACACCGCTCTTAATCACAAAAACATCCATTTATTACTGATGCAAAATGTTGCATAATGAAACACATGAGACGACCCTTACAATGGACCATTACGTTTCGGGCAAAACGTATGGCTTTCATGCAAACAAAATCAAAACACAGAAATACTACACTTCCGGATGAGTGACAGTGATGCTTTTGGAGGCCTTCCAATTGCCTGGTACGCACGATTTTATCCACAGCTCTAGCTCGCGGTCGCGGTCGATCTCTTCACTCACTGAACAAGCATGATCAGAATTCAGCATTCCTGCACCGACGAAGATGTACGGTGGACGACATCCTCTGTTTGGTCTAGACGACTCTTGATCTGGCCGATAACCGATCCCAAACATGTCTGCCTTCACCGGTGTTGAGTGGATCCATCAGTTTGGATTTGTGGCCCCTAGCAGGATATTTGAGCAAACAAGCTATGCGCACCGGTTGACACCTACAAAACAGCAAATGGGTTAGTATGACTCACACATGCAATGTCTATCCGTACTAGGAATATTCTGTCCTTGGATTCCGGTTTCATCGAGACAGATAAAATTTTATGAACAAGATTCTGACCTCTGGTGTCTCTCAACCTGAGTCTCTGTTAAAAATAATGGACCCTGAGTACGGACAGACATGAGTTGAATGCAGATGAATGCGAAATGAGACCGATGCAAATGCATGAATACAGGTCACTGTGCCACCAAGTCATCTGAGGACCCATTCTCTGAACCAGTCACAGTCATCAGGACTAAGTCACCATAAATCCGACTTGGGGAGTTCCGAAATAAACGGAACTGGAGATTACATCATTACCATCACAGGAACATCCGCTGAACGGATGACAATCAGATCCTCTGAACAAGTACTCTCAACTCAACCCGGGGATCCGAAATAAACGGAACCCGCTGATAAACCACGGACAGAACTCCGGCGTCCCAGAAATAAATGTCCATAATTCACAGTCATCATTAGTGCCAAGAGTCACCAACAAGTCACCAACAAGTCAGCAACAGTACCTGTAAAGATCATTCCCTCCCCACCCACGGGTGTCATCTAGGCCAGGGTAAGGTCGAGAGAAACGCAGGATAAACAACCCTTTCAAGAATATCATCCTGTGCACACCCGATGTATGCACCGATAATACCCCATCAGAGTCTGAACTGCTCGTGATATCAATGTTCCGCTAAGTGGCGTACACCACCCGCTTCCCATGAATCACTCTATTCCTAGGTTTCCTAGATTGCACTCATAGCCTGGGTATTGGGCCTTTTACCTCGAGTAACTCCCACCCCAAACAGAGAAACACAGCCAGCACAGCATATGAATAGGAATGAATGCAAACATAAATGCAAACAATAAGTGCAAACAGTAAATGAATGAATGCAATAAATAAAGCAGCATATAACAACCAAAGCCCTAACCTAGAGAGCGCTAGGAGAGACTCGCTTAGGGAAGAAGGACCAGCACAGGTCAACTTCTCTAGAGGTCCCCAGTGGAGTCGCCAGCTGTCGCATTACGCGAAAAACCGGCGGGAAAACAAGAACAACAGAGCCGCCACCGTGCGTTATTTATCCCAAAAGAGGGAAAGGAAACGCTCAGAGTAAACCTGGAAAAGACGTGGTCTCGCGACCAAAGAGAATGGGATCGGGAGTCGGTTATGCGAAGGGAAGGTATTAGCACCCCTACGCATCCGTCGTACTCGACGGGATCCACGCACAATAGGAAGGAAAAATGGTTGCTAAAAACACTGCTCAAACTCACACACACTGGCTGAAAAGAGACACAGGAAACAAACAAGGCTGACTCGGCAGGATATCGCATCCTGGGCCTACTTAGTCTATCAAGCATAGACATCAGAGTCTAAGTAGTTCGGACTGGGGAAAAGCATGCTCGCTAGGATGTCGCATCCTATGCATACGTATCTCCTTTGGACGAAGGAGAATCAGAGCATTCGTAGCTCGGCTAACACGCACACAAACAAACACAGGCAAAGGCAAACGTGGAGCCTGAATGCCAATCACTGGACTTACATCAGCATCCGAACCAAAACACACACAAGAAGGCAAACATGGAGCCTGAATGCCAATCACTGGACTTACATCAGCATCCGAACCAAAACACACACCAACACTGGAACCCGAATGCCACTCGATGGACTTACATCAGCTTCCAAGCACACAACAAGACACAGGATGTGGAATGCCAATCGCTGGGCTTACATCCATCTCCTACACACGCAAGGAGAAAAAGGGTCTCGATTGCAACTAGGGCAAGAGAAAGGGGAGGTCTCAATCGCAACGAGGGCGAGAGAAAGGAATTAGTGTTAGTTGTTAGTCAAACTCGACAAGACATCGCATCTCGTGCCTACGTATCTCATCTGGACATGAGAATCAGAGTTGCCGTAGTTCGGCTAAACTATTCCTGTTGGTTTGTGTTTTTTAAGTGGACGACGTCACTACGCAATCTACCGGATGCTCGACCTTTGGAGACTTACTCACCTGTAGTAGAAGGAGTTGACGTATCCTTAAGAGGGGATATTGTTTGTTTGTGTTTTAGGAAAGCTCAAGCAAGAAAGGAAGTCCTATACGAAGGAACCGTGCTACCTTAATTGTCATGCAAACGAGACTACGCGGAGTCTAGCAAACCTAGGGGATACAATCACACCACACAAACATATACAACATGAAATAAACACACCAACAAGGGGCTCAAACATCAGGATTAGGCTTTAGTCGAGGGGTCATATCAACCTCAACAAACAAGCCTCTGTATCGGGGTCAGGTTAGCTCTTAACCTTGCCATTGAGGGGCTAAGGTGAAGCTAGATGAAAGGTGATGAGGGGTGTGCCTCATTGCTTCTATCTCAAGTCAGAGAGAGCATCAGACAAGGGAGCGTGGGTCCAGAATGGGGGGACCCTTCTACGCTCAGGACATAGACTCGACTGTACAATGTACAAGATCTTGGGCTTGGATCTCAATGCTACAACCATGTAATGGGAGCAAGGAGAAGACTCACAGAATAGTGGGGGATAGATTGCTTATCCCTACCTTCCACCAATTGCCTCAAATGAGGACTTTCCCTGCTTGGGACAAATATAAACATACACAAGCATTGCCTCTTAAGGAGGACTTCAGACAGTTTGCCCGGCCCGGTAACAGCCGGGTCTCCAGACTACATGAAGTCAGAAACGTCATACCTCGGTGCAAATTGCTTAGCAAGCAAAGCAATATTAGCAACTTAATGTACCTGTGTAAATAGCTAACCAGTCAGTACACAATTCAAACAAACAATCAACAGTCAATATCACACAAACAGACAAATCCAATCAGACAACAATGAGCGATCCATGAACACAAGGGAATCCCCCATTAAGGCCTACAAAACACACAATTGTTAGCCAACAACAACAAATGGTTAAGCTCAAATGAAGGAGCATCATCACTCATGTAGATGCATTCTTGAACCTGAAATCACAATTCAAATGATAAGTCCAAACCACTAGGTCGAAGCCTAGGGTCAACAGAGGGAAAAAATCCAGAACAGAAGCTGATACTCCACATGAAACTCATTTAATCAAGAGATGACATGTCCTAAAATTAAGGGAGCATGCAAGATCGAATTATCTCTAAGCCTAGGGGTAGAATAGTCATTTCACAATTAGGGAGTAATATTGAACTAAAATTTCTATTCATGAAATTCCTAACTAAAACCAATTAAAATCTAAACTAGATTTAATATTAAAAAAATCCAAGAGATTATCTAATTCTAATAATATTTCTAATTGTTTCTAAAATTCTAAGCTAATACCCTAATTAACCTTTTCTAATTATTAACAGCAACTAAACGAGTAACCTACTAATCACACCTACTTATTTCTAAAAAACTATTAGACTATTCTAAACATTATGCTAAATCAACAAATTCTAATTCTAATTTGACAAATAATTGAAATGATAAAATTCTAGAATTAACTTCTAATAATATTTCTAATCATCAGCTAAAATTTCTAATCAGCTTCCTAATATCTTCTAAGTAACTCCTAATCCTAAAATTAAGCTAATCTAATCAATTTCACTAATTAATCACCTAAACTTCCAGAATGGGCCTTGGGTTCAACAGACCCAATTGGAGGGGGTACGGATAGGAAAAGGCCTGGCAACGTTGCTTGATCCATAACCATCACTACACTGTATCTATTGAAACCAAATAACAAAAATGACAAATAAACAGAAAAGCGCTTATTCAGACGCGCTTATTCACCAGCAGAAACACTCTCGGTTCTCATATGGAGATTCTACCAGAAGTTCACAATCGATTACACAACGGTGTCAACTAACATCTTCTACAATCCAACGTACCATCACGTCAAAGGAGTCAAAGTGTCAGCACAAGGATTCAGAACTACCTGTCAAGGGCGACGACGGAGGTGGCGACGATGATGACGAACGCGAGCACAACTTCTGAGCGCCTCTCTCCCTCTTCTCGCAATGTTGGAGTGAATTGGAAGCGTGTGAGCGATGATGTTCTTCGAGCTCCGAAGCTTCCGGCGGTGGAGGCTTCAAGGGGGAAATGAACAGGCCTAGAGGCCCACCGTCCACGCGTGATACTCTGGAGAGGGATACCGATACCAATTATCCTCACATGCAAAAGGTTCAGCGTGCCGACGGTGGAATCGGCGACGAACGGCGGTGAAAACGGCGGAACAAGGACGACACAGGGAATCCCAAACCTCAGTGCTGAAACAACGGCGATATCTCCGTCTATGGACATGCAAGGCTTTCCATTCTCCACATCGTGGTGCATCAAACGAAGCAACACCAATTCGCAGCTCAAAGCCATCGTCGGAGCTACCTTCTTGCTTCACCCGTTTAAACGATAAATCCAAATGTGGATGTTGAATCGGACAATTCACAAACAGGTATCGCGTATCTCTGCTCAGATTTTCGCTCGATCCTTCTTCTTGAGCTCTTTTGAGAGGGTTTTGCGTCGGTGTTGTTCGATTCGGAATGGAGAATGCGATTCACTTCCTTTATCAATTTCGGATTCACAAGTTCACATCGCAAATACGACTCGATCTGCTATGGTATGAATAAGCGAAGGTAGAAGCGACATCGAAGGTGGATTGAAAGCTTTCCGTACGGTGCAGGTATCGGATCTTTCGCCGGATTCTTGATTGATTTTTCGTCCTCTTCTATGCCTCTGTTACGAATTCTTCTTTGTTGAACTCGTACTTGCAGGTTGTGGTTTGTTGAGGATGGCACCTGTGAGAACTTGGTTCCTATTTCGATTATCCCTTTCTTGATCAGCTTCTCCTTCTTTCTCAGCTCTTTCTCTCTATTTTTTTGTCATGAGCTCTGACATGAGTCTGTTAGATGCCGTTGGAACAGGGTGGTTATGGAGTTCAAAGGTGGATAGAGGATTCGGATTAGGTGGCAGGTGAGGATTACGGTTACAGTTTTGGTTGAAGAAATTGAGGTTGAAGAAGGTAGCAGGTTAAAGGATTGAAGAATGTGGTGGAAGATTGATGAAGGTTGAAGAAGAGGCTGGATTGTGATTATGAGTATGGTTGAAGGTTTGTTACAGGTTGAAGAAGAATCTGGAAAAGTTTGTTAGAGGTTGAAGAAGAAGCTGGAAAAGTTTGTTAGAGGTTGAAGGATTGAGGGCGAAAACGATTTTGGAATGAGAGGGAAAATTTTCTGAAACCAATGATTGGCAATGATTGCAGCTTATATATCAGGATCTAAGGGGCAAATGGGAGATTTGTGTAGCTCAATCTCTTTCGTCCAGCTGGCACTTAAATGAAGGTAAGTCTTGAATTAAGAATTAAGTCACGTGAGATTCACCTCAAGTTCACATTTCTAATCTATTTTCCTTCAATCTCAACTGTGGATAACTATTATTGAACCAAACCGATTTAGACTGTGGCTTGAATAATCACCAGTTTGATTTTTTTTTTTGCAGGACATGATCATTGTCTCAGGGTCTGCACTGTAGTTCACCCTTGAAGCATGACATTTTTGAATGCACTAGCTTCTGGTATGTGTACATTGGACCTGTTATTTTGCTCTCAAGACTGATCCATTAGGCAGTACTAGTTTCCTCAGGATTTTAAAATCATGATTTCCTGGCTTATCACTAACATATACTGCACAACCACCTATTGCTCTTGCTGCAGCAGGAAACTCAGCTGTCACGTGCTTGCTAACCTTGACATGAAGGTATAAATGTTGCTGTTAGGTGTTGGTGCTGTTGTAAACGCAGGTTGTTCATGATGCATGTCCATTCAAAGTTTAATTCGTAGAATAAATTGCAACAAAGTGTTGCAAAATTCTGCAATACTTCATGACAGGTTGGACATGGTAAATGAGATACCCCCGCTGTTCGGTTCCAAGTCTACTCGTGGAACACTCCATGAATGAGCTCAACATCAGGTCATGTCGGTTTCTTGTATCATGGCCATGGTCCAATTCTAATTCTTCCTTGTGATCGAATCGTGGTTCACTGTTTTGCTAGGTATGATGATAGCTCGTTCAACAAGGTGACAACTGTTGGATTCACCTGATTCTGCATAGTAAGTGAGATCACTGTCCTGGCTTAGATTCTGCAGCATTGATTTGCCAGGTTTGTGAAATATTATGACTGGATTTATGTGTTAACGGACTGCACTATTGTCTTTAGCAGGAAACTTTGTCCATTGAAGCACATGGCTTGGTTCATGATCAGCAACAGGTGTAGGTGCGGTCATGGGAATCATTTGTTCCTGACTTGGCCAATGCTTCTTTTATAGCATATGGTCATTAGCTCTGCAGCACGTGTGGGCATACTAACCTTGCTTGGTTAGTTTCAAGAGCATGCCTCATTTGGCTAGAGCATCCACGTGAGGGAGTATGGGTAAGGCATGCAACACGGATGACACCAAGTTTGGCCTTTTGGAGCATTAATGGCACATGTCAACGACCAAGTAGGAATTTTTAGAGCTTAGGAATAGGATTCATGGGTATTTAGGATTTTAGGAGTTTAGGGATTGGGTTGACTTTGGTCAACTTTGACCAAAAAGTCAATTGTTGACCAAAGTCAACATGTGGTCAAACTTCCATATATTTTTTTTTATAATTTTCTCAATGCTTGGACATTTGTGATGAACGTATAATGGCAATTGGAGTCACATGAATGAAATGAACGGTTTACGTATAGAAGTGATCCTTGTATGACCTTGGGTGAACTGAATTTGAAATGAATGACTCTTAAAATGAATTGGAACAATGTTGGATAATTGGTTAAGACTATGAAATGGTTTAAATGGATATAAAACTGAAAAAGGACTTGGTGGGTATTAAAATGGATCATGGTCAAATCGGATTGTATTGAAATTAAACTAAATGGATTATGGATTATGACTCGGATAATGGAATGGAATTATTTGAAAAAATGGTTAATGGGCTAAAAATATGGGGTTAACAAAAGAAATGAATGGGCTCAATGCAACCACGATTAAATTCCCACGACCAAATCAACTTTTCAGTAATCAACTCGGAGCATCCAACTCAACTTGAATTCCCAAGATTGATTCGAGAAAAGAACGAAAGGATTTCTTCTTCAAGATAAGTATTTGTAATGACGAATGACCTTCTTTGTGACATGCAGGAAGCGTCTCAAACCATCTCTCTACCTCCTAGCCCTCAATTGACTTACAGTTGACTTTTATGGGTCTCAGATGACTTCTTCTGATCAGTCTTGCCTGATGAAATGCAATATGCTATGCAATGCTAAGGCAATGTTAATGTGATGTTAATGACCTAAAAAAATGAAATGAATGTACAAATGGGTAGGGTGCAAATTTGAGGTGCTACACCCAAGACACGAAAATATCATGTGATCTGACAAATCCTTCTGTGATAATACTTATGTGTACAATTACCCTTTTGCCCTTATGTCTATATTGAACACAAGGCATAGACCGTATCATCCTTGTCCAGTTCAATATTAGGCCCATAGACATTTATCCTGTTATGCAGTATGGGCAAATTCCATCTAGGTCACTCATGTCCCTTAGCATGCTTTGTGAAGTACCCATCAACTGTCTTTATGGTCATCCAGTTACGGACAATGTTTGATCAACAATAAGGCACTCAACTCTACATCTAGGGTCCATAGTGGTTTCAGGTCGAAGGGTGGTATACACCATTATCACCATGAGAATAACTTATGACACTTTGCATAACATTCTATATAGTATTCTCATAGCGGGTCAATCCAGTATAAATATTACTCTTAATATTCATACCTATGTTTAAGACTTGATAACTCCTTATCCGTGATCCATGAGATGTGATCATCAGTCTATATACATAATAGTCTTAATGCTTTAATATTATCCCACTTCATAATAAAGCTCGATTATGGATACTTTAAGAATAATGTCCTTATGTTTAATGTGATCTTATGATTAAGTCACACTTGATACATTAAACGGACTATCTATTCTAGGGACTTTATTAGACAAACATAATAAAGAAAAAGCCTTTTATTATTAATAAATAATTTGATACAAGTACCAAAAGTATTGGCCTCTAGGGCTTACACCAACATTTAATGCATGCAATCACCTTTTATCTAAGTGGTCTTCTACCTCACTAAGCAAGATATTGTGCTTTTGAGCTTGTAATTTGCACAAAACAGGCTAAACGGGACTTATCCTATGCCAAAGTGCGCTTAGTGAGGAACTCTTGGTTTTTGTCATATGTAGTGTTTCCAACACTCTTTACTTGACTAATTGTTAAAGAAATCTATCCTAAAAATAAATAGTTTCAAAAAATGGGTTGGTTTCCTCCTAATAAGGGCTTTTTTTAACTTCCTTGGCTTTACGCTTTTAGTGTTAAGTTATATTGATCATATGAAAACATATCTCATGGTCCTTCATCCTTAACCTCATTTGACCTTTGTCAATGTCCACAGGCATCCTAGCGATCTTTATGAAGGTTCATCCTAAGATAATATGTGTCTTTGAATCCTCCTCTTTGTCTATCCCCATGAAATCTTGCGTTTAAACTTCAGGTCAACATATAGATGGTACAGGTCAACACGTATGCTGCAGTATTAAAGTTTGTAGCTTCTGTCTCATGTACCAAATCTGCAGGTTGACCTATAGGAAATACATAACCTTACAGGTCGACACATGCTTCCAAACAGGTCGACACATGACTTGAATAGGTCTACAAGTGACTCGTATAGGGCGACCTATTGATAAATGTTTTTGAAAAATTGCATTTGTTTCCATTCCTTTTACATTTCTTTTGCTTCTTATGAGTCTTACACATATATATATACTTGGTACATGCATTCTCTAGTAAGGTTTCTAGAGTGAGTAAAACCTACATGAATCCAGGATTTCAAGGCATCTCATCATCTTCAATTCAATCTATGCATACACACAATCAAACTACACATAATCATTTTTTGATTGGGTGCCATCTAGATTAGGATTGATAACGTCCAATTGGGTTTGTTGTGCCGAGAATATTGGGTTGATATCTTTGAGGGATTCAAATCAGAAAACCGAGGTGGGGTTTTCCTTCAAGATCTCTAGGGTTTGAAGGTTTTGGACAAGATTATGCAATTCGGATTGGATCGAGTGAAGGCCTTGGGACTAGGTGTGTCGTGAAAGGGAGTAGCGTGAAACGGTGGACCGTGTTGACAAATCTTGGGTTCAACAAGTGTGCGCTTAGGATTAATACAATTGGGTGAAATCCTTGAGACAAGGAGGTCATGTAAGGAAGTAGCAACAACAGGTGAATCGAAGCGGACTTTTTGGTGTCTTGATCAATCTTTGATCAAGGTTTTTGGAGGTGTTAGAGTCAAGAAAAAACTTAGGGTTTATGTGATTTGATTTCTCATCTATTATATACATACAATTTCAAAGTAAGATTTATTATAATAATATCTCAATTCGAATTCGAATTGAGGGTAGACATACCCATAACGAGGTCGATTGGGGAACGACCTAAACAAATCCTTGTGTGCACACACACACACACACACACACACACACACACACACACACACACACACACACACACACACACACACACATATATATATATATATATATATATATATATATATATCTTTTATTTTTTGGTTCTGCAAGTTGTTGATTACTTTGATCTCTTGATCAACATTATTTGGATGATAATTTTTTAATCACTTGTGAAATTTGTATTGTTGTTGTAATCATATACCATTTGGTAGTGATTAGATTTCTAATAACTCCAAACACTATACAAACATCCAAACTTTGTTAATCGCATGCAAATTGTTTGACAATTTGTTTCAACTAATTTTTGTTGTGTTGTTATCATTGGAGATAAACATTTACTATAGTAGAGTATACAATTTGTTGTTCAAAGTATTGTTAATCAACTTGTGAATTAATATCATACCATTGACACCTTTAAGCATATCTGGGCTATTCAATTGTAGGTTAGGTTAGACGATTTTGATCCGGGAAATATTTGAAACTTGCTTCTGCGTCATAAATTTTTCTAAGTAAAATTTTCGGATAAATATTTAACTTGGGATCTATTCACCCCCTATAGATCTAGGCATATCGTCTAACAAGTGGTATCACGAGCTCCGGTTGTTTCCGGTCTTAAGAATTTCTTATTAGATAATGGCTACCGAACCTAAAGGGGGATATAATAGAGCATCTATTTTCACCGGAAAAAATTATGGCTATTGGAAAGCTTATATGCGTATCCATGTCAACTTCGTTGATAAGGGTGTATGGGATGCAATCATCAATGTTACAAATGAAATTACTATGACAAATGGTGAAGGTGTCACCATACCAAAATCGGAAAGTCAATGGAATGATAATGATAAGAAGTTGTGGTCACATGATTGGAAAGCACAAAATATTCTCATTTCCGCTTTAGGTATTGATGAGTATTATCGTGTTTCTCATTGTGAAATCGTCAAAGTTATTTGGGACGCATTAGAAGTTTCCCATGAGGGAACTAATGAGGTCAAACAAGCTAGAATCAATACATTTAACCAAGAGTTTGAACTCTTTCATATGAAGCATGGTGAAACCATTGTCGGCATGAAAATAAGATTCACACGTCTTATTAACAGATTGAATGCTCTAGGTAATCCTATCACCAATGTTATTTCTACTAACAAAGTTTTAAGATGTCTTAATAGGGAATGGCAACCCAAGGTCACCGCGATCAAATAAGCGAATGATCTTAAAGCACTTGATCTTACTACTTTGTTTGGTAAATTGGAAGAACATGAGCAAGAACTCATTTGCTTGGAAAAACATGAAAAAGAGTATGGAAAGAAGATGAATAAAGAGAAAGGTAAAGACAAGGTGGAAGAGAAGAAGTCCATTTCTCTAAAGACTTCTAGTTTAAAATCCTCAAATAATGAGCTTAGTGATTGTGAGACTAAATATGACGAAGACTCCGATGAAGAAGATATGAGGTTGTTCATCAAAAGGTACAATAAATATATGTGGGGAACAAGTAAATAAGTACTCTGAAAAGAAGGATCATAGCAAATCCAAAAGGTTATCAAAATCCTCAAAGGAAGATGAGAAGAAGAAAAGTAAGGCTAGAAGTACATGCTACCATTGTGGCAAAGAAGGTCACATTAGGCCGGAGTGTCCTAAAATCATGAAAGAAAATGAAAAAGGTCATCACAAAATATACAATAAGCCTATAAGGGCTTATGTTTCTTGGGAAAGCGAAAGTGGTTCTTCAAGTGGAGAAGGTTCTAGCTCAAGCGACGAATCGGAAAATATGTGTAACATGGCCAAAAAAGGAAAGAAAAAGAATGTAAGTCCCTCTAAGCCTAAATCTACTCATGACTTATCATATTCTCAATTGCAAGAATCTTTTGAAAACCTACAAAGACAGGCCATAGAAGCTTTCAAAAAGCTTGCTTCAAACAAAAGAATTTTCTCTCATTTGCAAGCTAAAATGTTGGAAAATGAAAAGAATATGGAAGCTCTAAAGAAATCTATGATATATATCTTAAAAGATAAGTGTGATGATAATAAAACCTCATGGTTTGGGTGTGAGACTTGTCATATTTGGAAAAAAGTGTCAAGAGATCTTAAAGCCAAGTTGAACAAGGCTTTGCAACCCAAAGTCACTTTTGCTATTGACACTTCAAAATATGATATGCCTTCTGATAATCCTTATAGAAGGTATAGTTATGTTGAAAAGAGTTCGATTAGAAAAAGAGCATCTTCTCACAATGTTTATTGTCGTTATTGTTGCATGAAGGGTCATACCATTGCAAAGTATAACTTTAGGAGACTCTTGGTCCCCAAAGGCACTCATCAATGGTTGCCTAAATGCAACCAAGGTTTCACTAATCATCAAGGATCCAATGAAGATCGGGTACCTAGCACTAATCATTGATCTTGCAGGATAAATGTTTTTGCACTATGAAGAGAGTATGTGATCTCGTTCGTGGAAGCTCAAGACATAATACTTGTAACATTTCTCTATTTCTTGACTTGGTGACAAGGAAGATAGAATGTGTTACTAAAAAGGTTATCGTTTAGTGTTCTTCTAATTGGTAAAAATGTATTTCTTATTACTAATGTTTTCTATCCAAGATGCGTCGGAAAAGGTATTGTTGTTAATGATGTAGGTTATATTCAATAAGACATACTCAAGTTTATCAAATTAAGGATTTATCAACCTAAGTTGAGACAACGTGAGGAGGAGAGAGATTACTATCATGATTGAATATGATTGAAAGTCCAAGTATTAGGAAAATCATCAAGTCAATGATTCACTTGGGTACATTATTAATAGCATTCTCAAATACTTGTACAAAGAGAAAAGTGATAAGAGAGTTTTTGCTCTATTTGTGTTTGTGGCACTTGTTGCGTTCATTTCAACTTTCGTTCAAAAGTTTATCGTGGAATGCTTGTGCATCCTTCGTCTTCCATACGATGAGGTAATATCGTTTCAATCATTTTTCTTATTTTGTAAGTAAGTATTTCTTTTACCTGTTTATTTTTCAAAGGTATATGATGAGGTATGTGTAATACTTGTTCACTTCCAAAAATTTCAATGCAACCATTGTGTATTTAATTTCATATGTTTATAATGACTTTATACTAAATGTCATCATATGTGATCTATATCTTTTGCCATCTCATGCTTACTTTTGTATTTGCATGTTAATTTCTTTCAAACCATCAAATCATTGCATATGCATAAGTCTCTTATTCATTAGTCATGCATAAGTCAATATGAGTCATCAAAAATCATTTTATAAGTCATAAATGTGATTTTTGTCAAGTTTTATCCATAATGCATCGACACGTGGTCGTATAGGTCGACGCATAAATTGAAGCTTTGTATTTGTCAAAAATGCTTTAGGATATGTTGACACATTTGTTGATAGGTCGAAAATGCTTTGTATTTATCACCATACACTGGTTAACATGAACTATTTTTGGTGTACTATTTTCATAATCCTATCGAGTATGGTGATGACGCAGCTGAATCTCACATGAATGATGAGCAACCTATAGGGGTTCATCGTGATATTATGGAAGGAGATGTTGTAGTTCATGATGCTCCTCGTGGTGATGATCATGGTGCAGGTTTTGGTGCTAATTATGTTGATGTTGCCTCTATTATGACTATGCTTCAAGATATGCAGATGATACAAGATGAGAGATATGATGAGTAATGCAAATGGAGAAAGACCTTTGAAGTTGCACAGATGAAGTAATTCCGTTTGATGCAGCAACACATGTCTACTCAGGATTTCAAATTTGAGGCTTTTGCTTCATATGTGACTGAGTCTTTGGTGTCCTTACGGGTCGATATGAATGATAATCATGTTGCTGCTCTGGCCAGAATTAATCATTTGATTTCAGCCCAAGAAGAGGATTATGCGCATTATGAGAGGTTCTACCGTGAAATGTATGATTTCTTGGATTCTCTGTATCATAGTGAAGGACAATGCTGACATAAGGGTGTGCCAAGAGGACATGGGAGAAGATAAAGTGGTGTTAGACTGATGTGTTGTGATAGTGTCTTGCTTTACGTCTTTTTGTCTCTTGTGTCACTATGCATTTTGTCAAATCATGTGTGGAGTCAGTATGCATTTGCATTTTGGATTATGGTTTGTTTTACTTTTGGTTTATGTATTGGCAATTACTACTTAACTGTTTGAAGTTTGGACAATGATTATTCTATGGTTTTTGTGTTAAATGATTATGGTTATTGTTTAATTTTTTTTTTGTTTATTGATCTTGTGTGATTTCATATATGATGAATATATGTGAGCGCATTTCTTATATTTGCAATTGCATATGTATTGTATATTAAATATGTGATACTACTAATAGTGTGCTTTGTCTCTTTTTGATATTGTCAAATGGGGAGAAGTATATGATGCACACATTCAAGGGGAGCTTTCCATGAACAAGAACGCATTGTCTCAAGTTTTGCCATCATAAAAAAGGGGGAATATGTGAGTGCATCCTTCCGTTTATATATATTTTAAATGATGTACAAACTAGGAATAACATTTATGTACACTGGATGATATCATTTGAGTCTAGCTGTGCATTTCACTGTTCTTGCATTAGGAAGCATGTCAACATTGTTGGAAATGGTCTGGAAAATATTTATGCATCAAAATATTGTGTTAAGCATGAAAATCTTGGGTTTAAGTGAAAAATTCTCATTATAGGTCGACACGTACGACTATAGGTCGACCTATAAATGACTTTTTTTAAACTTCAGGTCGACACATAGATGGTACAGGTCGACACGTATGCTGCAATACTAAAGTTTATAGCTTATGTATCATGTGTCGAGTCTTCAGGACGACCTATAGGTAGCACATAACCTTACAGGTCGACCTATAGGCAGCACATAACCTTACAGGTCGACACATGACTTGAATAGGTCAACACATGACTCGTATAGGTCGACCTATTGAATTTTTTTTTGAAAAATTGTATTTGTTTCCATTCCTTTTGCATTTCTTTTGCTTCTTATGAGTCTTACACATATATGTACTAAGTACATGCATAATTCTCTAGTAAGGTTTCGAGAGTGAGTAAAACATACATGAATCTAGGATTTTAAAGCATTTCATCATCTTCAATTCAATCTATGCATACACACAATCAAACTACACATAATCATTTTTTGATTGGGTTCAACAAGTGTACGCTTGAGATTAATTCAGCCAGGTGAAAGTCTTAAGACAATGAGCTCATGCAAAGAAGTAGCAACAACATGTGAATTGAAGCGGCATTGGTGGTGTCTTGATCAATCTTTGATCAAGGTTTTTGGAGGTGCTAGAGTCAAGAACAAACTTAAGGTTTGTGGGATTTGATTTCTCATCTCTTGTATACATACATTTGCAAAGTAAGATTTATTATAATAATATCTCAATTCGAATTCGAATTGTGGACAGACGTATACACAACGAGGTCGATTGAGGAACTGCCTAAACAAATCCTTGTGTACTCTCTCTATCTATCTATCTCCATCTCTTTTATTTTTCTAGTTCACAAATTGTTGATTACTTTGATCTCTTGATCAACATTGTTTGGATAATAATTTTTGAATCACTTTTGAAATTTGTGTTGTTGTTGTAATCACATACCATTTGGTAGTAATTGGATTTCTAAGAACTTCAAACACTATACAAACATCCAAACTTTATTAATCGCACGCAAAGTGTTCGACAATTTGTTTCAACAATCTTTTTGTGTGTTGTTATCATTGGAGATAGACTTTTACTATAGTAGAATATTCAATTTGTTGTTTAAAGTGTTGTTAATCAACTTGTGAGTTAATATCATATCATTGACACCTTTACGTATATCCGGACTATTCAATAGTATGTTTAGTTAGACGATTTTGATCCGGAAAATATTTGAAACTTGTTTCCGCGTCATAAATTTTTCTAAATCAAATTTTCAGATAAATTTTTAACTTGAGATCTATTCACCCCTTTAGATCTAGAACGTCTAACAAATACCCCACCACGTAACATTATTCAAAACATCATTATGAAACATAAATTAAAAAATCAATCATAGTATTATTAGAATCTAGAATATATAGATTAGTATCCTTCCCCCACATTAAGGCTAGACCACCAGCCTTCCTTTCCCATTACCAGAACAAGTTAACAATATGAATGTTAGTTAAGATACCAACATTCAAGAGATTCTTATACACTTTATTCATATTATATACTTTAGTTTCAGATAAAAAGTGTATATTAGGGGAGTGTATTCTTATCAAATCTTTGCCCAACCCCCTACATTTCCAAGCCAAAATTTTCATCCCTCTTGACCAGCCTTATCCATAAGGCTTGCCATAATCATTTGTGGAAGTTTCTTATTGTCACTGGTCCTTTGCTCCAATTCTAAGAATCTTATTTTCTTATTTTTGTTCAGAGTTGTAAATGTTGTTATGTCTGTTTCATTCTGCATTTCCTTCAAAGTTAGAATAGCCATTTTTTCCATCATGGACTTTGTGATCTTCCATGTTGTCCATAGTGATGTTGAACATTCCTAAATCCAGTTGTTGGCTATAGATCCTTTGTGGATGGGTTTTTCCTTAGTCAATTTTCCCAGCAAACTAATTCTTGGAGAATCTATCTGTTCTTGAATCTCTTTCATCTTCGTAGAGAAGGAATTTTGGTTCTTGAACAGGGTCCAAACTTTCCTTCATAGCAGGAGTTATAGGGTTACCTTAGGTTTCATAGTCTTCTGAGGGTATAACAAGTTGGGGTAGATTCCGGAAGGGTATAGGATAAAGTCTAATGTTCTGATGAGTGCTTGGTTTTTGAATGATTTCTTTGTAGATTTCTTGATTTAAATGCTGAAAATTGTGATTTTGATCGGTAGGTTTTGTCTCCATATTAACAGTCTTGTTCTTCACTGGCACCATTTTTCGGTTACTCTCAGAGCTTGCTCCATTGTACTAGTATTAAGACTAATGTACAATTAATATTATTATTATTACTAATTATATTATTACATTATCAATAACTATATCACTTCATATATTTTATAATATAAATTATTCTAACTAAAAAAGTTTGTATTTTATATCATTTTACAATACTAATAGAATATTAATTTTTATTTTTTCTATCATATCTTAAATCTTATTTCCTATTTTTTAAAGTTTTGCAATTTATCTTTTTTCTAAATTTTAACTTTGTACAATAACATATTTTCTAAATATAAAATTAATTATCAATCTTAATTCATGTCTCATATACTAAAATATCTTATACTTTAAAATATATAAATTATTTTTGTTTAAAAACACACAAATATATTATTTAAATATAGAAGAGAGAACTCTTTTATGTACTATATATTTTTATTGAAATGATAATCTATATGGTTATTTATAAAAATTATTGTCAAAAAAACAAATCAATTTTTTTTCTTATATATGTAATTTATAGAAAACTAATTGGTATGATTGATTGCAATGTTTATTAGTTTTTGTAATAATGATGAGTAGTGTGAACAAGAAATAAGAGAATTTTTTTAGTTGGATATTTTTTAACTATATTGAAGTTATTTATAAAGGTTGATTCGTTAAAATCTTAAGTTAACATCTCCTAAAATCTAAAATAATATTGTTAGAGTTGATTCTAGTGCAATTATTTAAATCATACTTGATAATCTTAGAGATAATTTATTTGCTATTTAAATTTGATGAATCTCAAAACATCATTAATTAAAAAGCAAATGATTGTTATTTTACGTTATGTGAATAATAGAGAACAAATTATATATCTTTTATGTTGTTAATGTTTCTAATACTAACGCACTAACATTAAAATTGATTTTGAAGTCATTATTTGTAAACTATATATTAAATTTAACAATGATAAATGGACAAGTTTGTGATTGAGCAAATAACATACGAGGTAAAGACAATGGTCTCAACCATTACAAAGTGATCAAAATATTTTAAATGTTATGAAATTAGTCGGTGTCCAAAAAGTAGTTGTAAACTATAAATGATTAGAAATTGAGATTCTTTGTGCAATGAAATTTCATTATTTTTTATGGCATATGATGTTGTCATTCTAAATATGGATGACATCTTTCAAATGGAAAAAAAAAGTCACATTATAAAATGGAGAAAGTTTCTAACTTACACCATTTTTATGTTCAATTATTCTATGAAGTGATTGACTGACCACTTTAAAAGTGGAAGAAGAGAATACCAAGTTGTTTCTCTATGTATCTTTTTATATTATTTAATTTTTATAAGGAGAAATAAAGAAATTTTGATGTTTGCATGAAATGTAGAAATTCATGAAAATAAAAGTAATGATCGAAAAGTAAAACATGTCCTTGTAAAACTTGTGAAGAGAAATCTCCCCCTCATTTATGGGCATTGCTCACGGAGAGACTACCGGCAACATGCCACTGGTCCAGGCATGCATTGAAACTAATTAAAACTGTGTCTTCTGATGTTCTACCATAAAAAGAAATTTATGTGGAACACGTGGGACCACAATTATATCACTCCACTAATAGTCAACTAATAATTCTTACCCAAATATCTAGGTATGGGCTAGCTTTATTTTTTTTGTATAGATTTCTATATGATTCAGTTGTTTCACTTATAAAAAGTTTCACTTAAATGCATTTTTTATTTTTGTATCTTGATCTAAATTAATTTTTTATATTTTTAAAATCAAGCTTTGTTTCTTTTTTATTACAATTCTTTAGTTTTTTTTTTGTTTTCTGTCATTTTTTAGGATATGACATCATCAATAATAATAATAATAATATGTCACTAATGTGACACAAATATGTTCCACTCAGCTTTTTGAAGACTTCATTGTTAACTCTCAACAAAACTTTAAAAATTTATCATAGTTGAATTTGAAAAAGTACTCACATGAAGCCGGTTAATAACAAAGAGAGAAGGATTGTAATAAAAAATAAACAAAGCTTGATAAACACTTTTAATTTTATATTTTTAAAAATCTTTAGAAAAATGACTAAGAGTTAGTAGCAGATTGTTTCGATGAAAAAATTTTAATTTAAAAAAGAAATATTATATATAATAATAAATCAATATTTATCAATGTATTTTAAATTTTTAGAATATTATAATTATATAAATTATATTTAAATAATTTATACAAGCTCTTTAAAATCTTTCAAACTTCTATTACATTATAATTTCTTAGGTTATATATTATAAATAAATATAAATTCTGAAAACCCTTTTCATCTAAATTTTCTCATCATTTTCATTATTTTTCTTTTTTTAATTTTTTTTCTCGTTTTCCTTCAAACTTTTAATTAAAGTTTAAGGATTGATTGGAAAAGAAAAATAAAAAATATTGAAGAATTTTCAATCTAACTCAATATTTTTAACAATTCTTAAATTTTTAATTTTGATATTTTATTCTAAAGAATTTTTTCAAACACTTTTTCAAAAGGATCTTTCCTTTAGTTCATTTTCCATGTTTTATATTTTTTGAAAAGAACTTTTTAGTATGATGTTAGTTGCGAGTTTGCAAAACATTATTGTAAGTGTTAAATATGTTGATGGTCTTTCTAAATATTTCAAATTTCGTTTTTAGTCCCTCAAAATATTTCCTTCAAAGAATGGTCTTCCTAAAAATTTTCATCCACTCCCTAATACTAAAATCGTCGCTAAAAATATCGTTAATTCAGTCGTTAAATAATAAATCATCTTTAAAATTGTTGCTAATTCTGTGTTGAGTTGTCAAAACCGTCACTAAATTACAGGAGAGACCAAAAGTGTGGATGTAAATTTTTAGGAGGACCATTCTTTGAAGGAAATATTTTGAGAGACTAAAAACGAAATTTGGGATACTTAGGAGGACCACAAACATATTTAACCTTTATTGTAAATATTTATACTATTCGATTAGTAATTTCAATAAATTACTTTTTTGTTCAAAATATTTTGCATGAATGTTTGCATTGGATTTTGACTTGCTCCCGTTTGGCGATGATACAATCATTATGGGGAATGCCCATTGGTCTAAGATTTGGTCTATTAAAGTGGTTTTGTGTGATTCGAGTTGGCATCTAGCCTAAGAGTGAATTTTCATAAAAGCAAGATTATTGGATGCAATATGGTTCCTTCATTTCTTGAGGATGTGTCTGATTTTATTATCTTGTCCTATTAGCTCTCTCCTGTTTGTTTTTCTAGGGATTCATATAGGAGTTAACCTTAGCAGGGCTCGTCTTGGGGCTCGATTTTGGTTAAAATCATAAACAAACTTGTTGTGTGGAAAGGAAAATACTTCTCTTTAGCTGGCCATGTCACTCTGATTAACTCTGTATTGGCTTCTCTCCCCTTATTCATTTTTTCTCTTTACAAAACCCCAAAGATTGTGATATAAGAAATTACCAATATTCAGAGATCCTTTATGTGGATAGGCGAAGAAAACTAGAGGAATATCAATTTGGTTGCGTGAGACACTGTATGTAAGCCAGAATCTGAAGAGGGGTTAGGAGTGAGTGAGGTAGAAGCATTCAATATCGCCATTTTGTGTATATGGGGATGGCACATTTTATCGGATGAAGAGTCAGAATGTGTAGTGTTATATCTGTAAAAGTCCTAAGTTATGAAGCCCTCTTCCAGGAGTCGTATCCCATAGGTGATGACCTGGAGACCCTCCTGGAGGTAACCCTGATGTTGGAGTCAAGGAAGAATGAGTCTCCACTAACTCGTGAAATATAGGTGGTCAACAACTTCCCCTGAGAGGAAGGGAGCGGTTGACCCTACTAAGGGTGACTCAAACAGTAGGTCATATGAACCTCTATAAATACATCTCCCCTTAAAGGGAGAAAGGACTGACCCTAAGTCATACACATTCTCTACACCATATAGAGCATAACGCTCATTTGAGTATTACCACACGCTTGCCACCAAACATCAATGGTAATTAGTATAGCCTTTCGCCTCATGTGAGCATGTCTCCTAAAATACCTCAAAAGACCACCATACATGGCTTCTTGCCATAGTAGGAAAGCCTTAACCACCATATCGTGTTACAAATCTACTAAGGCTTCGAAGTCTCCCTGTTCTTGCAAGGAGAACATGTACATTTGTACTTTTTGAACAATACAGTGGTGCCCACTATGGACCCCCCCGGGTAAAACTAGCCAGAGTCACACCCCCTTTCATCATCATCACCCTTCCCATTGTTACCTTTCACTCTTACATTAGCCACCGTCAGCCATGGTTAAAAAGAGATCTCCATCCCCTACACCAGAGGACACCAGTGGTAGCGATGATGTCGATGCTCTGGGGTAGATGTGTGTTTCCATGGACGAATCAGGCCTTAATAACCAGACGTTGGAAGGTGACATCCATAACATCAGACAACGCCAACAATCCAACCCGAAAGAGGAAATGGAATTGTTGGACCCCAACCACTCTCAGACAAGATATGAGAGTGCATGTCCTAGAGGATTTCAACCCCCCATCCTTGACCAAGTTTGATGGGCGCAGTGATGCTTATAAATATGTTCCCTTTCAATACGCAGATGGCCATTATAGGAGTACCCGACTCCTTGAAATGCAAGTTATTGTCTGGCACTTTCAGGGATACCACCCTTAGATGGTATATGGGTTTACCCCATGCTTCTATCAATAGTTACCATAAACTCGTAAGGAAGCTGGTACACTAGTTGGCCATAAGTTGTCACCAGAAGATGTCAACAACCAGTTTGTTTAATATACAACAGAGTCCATCAGAGTCGCTGAATGACTATCTCGCCCGCTTCAACAAGCCCACCATTAAGGTCGTCCCACTTAACCAATAATGTTTTAGGGGGTGTTCCAAAATGAACTTAAGGTGGGGAACTTCAATAAATCCCTTGCCCAGAAGCTGACATTGTCATTGGCAGGAGGGGTCACCAAAATTGAGTGCTACATAAAGGGAGAGGAAAGAAATGTCAAAAATAAGGCACGCAACATCAAGGAGTGTGTTCCCATTGCTAGGAGCTAACACCACCAGAGGAAGAGCAATTATACCTTGCCCATAAATGACAAGTCAGTGTTCAAATTGTGTAGGTAAGGAAACTGAGAGCTTCCCACATTTGAACACTTGTCGTGAGTATATCTGGCGCGAGGTACTCCACTTGTACAACATCCTTACTTTGCTTGCCCCTAAGTGGATATGATGGGTTCTAAACCAGGAAAATGGGGCAAAATCCACAAGGTAAAGGGACATCACACGGAGGACTACTACTAACTCAAGAATAAAATTGAAAGTATAATATAGGAGAGATACCTCAAGAAATATGTGAAGGGTGTTTCCTCCTGCTCGTTAGACAAACCTAACTTGCATGGGCTAGATGATGTTGGGAGTACCACGCCTAATAAATCTAAAGAGTCACATCAAGGCGGGGACAATAAATCCATGCATCACACGCTTAACATTATAACATGAGGGTTCGCTGGAGGCGGGGAAACTAGTTCCTCCAGGAAAAGGTAAGCTCGTCAAATCCTGAGTTTAGAAAACCTTACTTAAGTCAAGATTGAAGGCGGGATCCAAGCACCGGGAGACATGATCTCCTTCTTGGAGAAAGATGCATCTAGAATCAATCTTCAAAAGAGGAAATCTCATGGTCATCACCGTCAAATGCGAAGACTGGGAGATTAAAAATTTCTCATCGATCAAGGGAGCTTTGCAGGCATATTTTACTAGGAGGTTTTTTAAATACTTCACCTTGACCCAAAGGACTTAAAGCCCTTTAGAGGATCGGTGGTAGGATTCTCAAGAGAGCAGGTACATGTGAAGGGATATATCACTTTGAGGATTACCTTTGGAGAAGAAAATCAAGCTAAGGAAATAAAGGTTAGATATCTGGTTATCAATGTTCCCTCTTTATATAATATTATTATAGGGCGACCATCCTTTAACCTGTTAGGAGCAATCTTGTATATTATGTATTTGTGCATGTGGTATCCACTCCCCAATGGGTGAGTATTGGTTATCCAAGGAGATCATGAGATCTCTAAAAAATCCTATGCAAAAACCCTCAGGTTGAGGAGAGTCCGCACTCTAGACGGGAAGGGAAAAAAGATAGACTCGGAAATAAATCCACCAGAGGGTTTCCACAAAGGCGAGTAAACCTCTTTCCCAACCTCTGATGAGACTGAAGGCTGAAGATTCATGAAACATACCTTCCATGAAGACAACATCATATATCCATTTGTTTTCTTTAGTATTATTTGGTTATTTTATTTTTATGGGCGAGTGTTATGTATATTTCAATTATAAAGAACAAGTTACTTTATGGGGCACACTTTTTTCCCTTCTTTGCTTTTACAAGGGGCGAGAGTTTTAAATGAGGCACCTCACTTTCCATTGTGTTAAAATTTGTATGTTTGGATATCCGTTTCTTTCTAAAATACTTAAGAGTTCAAGAATATATTGCCCAATGAGGTGATCAATTGTTGGATCCTTAAGTGGAATCCTTCCCATCCAATGGGGTTATCACATGATTGTTTGATCCTTGAGTGGGATCCTTACCGTGCAATGAGGCGATCATAATCATTGGATCCTTAATAGGGATCCTTGTTTCCCAATGACATAATCATATTTGTTAGATCCCTAACGTGGTATCATTTCAAGTCCACGGGGGAAATTATGACAACAGACATTCTAAGGAAAAAATACAAATCAAGCAGATGATGGTAAAAGTAGTTAAAGGGTGCCCCCAAGGGGACGCCATTATTCAGAATAATTACAAAACCCCCGAAGGGTCATAATAGAAATACAATAAAAAAGGGAGAAGGAGCATGAATTATTCTTTATCCACCAGCTTCCCATCTCAAATCATTTAGAAAGGATCCACGGAGCTCATCAAGTCCATATCAGGATAAATAAAAGAAAATTTTCCCTTTCACCTCCTCAAAATGGTGGATAAAGACCATCACAACTTCACCCTTAAGCAAGGAGACCTATTCCTCCAAGCCTTTATAGGTATCGTGAAATTTCCCTAGCAATTTCTGTAAAATTCCCTCTCAATAAGCACCTTCAAAGCATCTCGTCTCTCCTTTAGTTGCTTCATTATCGATATTCCTTCGCGAATGCGCATTTTTACATTATTCACCCCCGACTGGAGCCCCCTGAGGGAATGAGAATATTTCTCCTCAAAGTAATCAACTTAAGCAAACGAGTTTATAGGAAGAATTGAAAAGAGGTCGAAATTAAACTAAAATTAATAAAAACCTCAAAGTGGAATTCGAATACAGCAGATCAACTCTTTGGGAATTAACTCTCCATGGTATTCGTATGCCCTATTCTCTATTTCATGAATGCTGAATAATTTCATCCTAAAACTACTAAATTGTTTAAATAGAGCAAGGGAATTCGGACCTAATAACAACCGACCCAAAAAAATATAAAACTAACCCAAAAACTAAGTATTTTCTTAAGTCTAGAACTAAAACGAATTATTAGACCCTTCTTCACTCCGAATCAACTTCTGACTTCAACATAAAATTTTGAGCTTAACCTCTCAGCTTTCCTACGCCTATTAGAACACGTTAATCTGATTCTCGTAGCTCAAGTTATAACCCGCATAGTGACAAGGTATCAATAACTATTTATGCTGGAAATAAAGTACGAAATTAAAATAAAACCAAAAATAAACTTAAATATAGAAACACACTAAAATAGTAAAAATAGTAGAATAAACTATAGATTTTCCTAAGTACATTGGTAGAAGAATATGCATCAAAATGCACTGATCAAATTCCCCCACACTTGGACTTTTGTACTCCGAGCAAAATTATAAATTCAAAACTTGAAAAAGAAAAATAAGAACAAACAAAACATGCAATTCCAAAGATTATCAAGATACAAGGTGCAAGCAAAATTCTAAGTCTAAGCTTCAAGAAAATTACATTAGTAAGTAACTCTTTTGTGAGATTCAAAACAAATATGAAAAACATATTATCAAAGAGTACATCAAAAGCAACAAGATTCTCACAAGATAAAATTCACTCAACTCTCAAGTGTTTAAGTAGACTGTTTACACTCAAAGCACATCATAAAAGAAAGTACTATCATAAACTTGAAAAGACTCCAACATTCAGAATTGAATTATATACACACAAAGACCAAAAGGACTTTTATTCGGTTGTAACTTGGCTAGAGTATGAGTGAGGTAAATCCTAAGGGGTACTAGGCTAAGATTCAAATGGAGAAAAGAGACATGAAAGAACTTGCGGGAGTTGAACTACATTCATCCACTTTCAAACAACAACTTTTCCTCTATTTTTCTTCTCTTTTATCTTTTTATTCTTTTTTTTTCAGAAGGAAAATATAATGACATCCTTGTTTGCTTTCTCCATTTTTAAAAAAAAATCTTCTTTTTCTACATATTTTTTTTTCTTTTTCTACCAACTTTTGAATGAAATATCACAACTATATTTATTCAACCCCACACAACTCCAAATAAGACTCTTTCAATCCCATGAATGGGTGGTAACATTGCTTTTCACTTTCAGACTTATAATGAGTTTAAACAAAGAATGAGATAATATGCTCAAGTGAGTTTTCGAACAAGGGATGATATTATTCAGGGTTGACTTATTGGCTAATGGCTAAAAAATAAACAAAACAAAAACAAGTTGTCTTTATCATATCAATGTGCATAAGTAAACAAAAAGTTTTAACAAGAGTCAATTCAAGTTCTAGAGACTAACAAACGTGAATTAAATCACACAAGAAAGAAAGACATGGATTTTTGAATGTTATCCATTAAAAGACTCAAAATCTCACAAGGTTAATTGATCTACCACAAATGATATACAATTTAGAGTTTAGTCCTACATATCATACTAAGAATGCACAAAGAAAAATCAATCATATCACACCATAATTCTTTAATCAAGAGAACAAAGAAAATACTCACAATTGTAACTAAAAAACCACAGGAAAAAAACATGCATTTTTTTCATGTAAGAAAACAAATAAAAACAAAGAAACTGAATGAAATAAAACAAATTAAATGGTTTTCTCCCCCACACTTAAAACATACATTGTCCTCAATGAAAGAACATAAATATACAATAAGAGTGAAAGATAAGAAAGAACACACCCGAGAACTCAAGACAGATAAAAGATCACATAAGCAACTTTTCTCAAAGAGAGCTCTTCTACAACCTTTTCTTTCAAAGTGGGGCTCTCATGGAGTAGGTTTGGGTAGTGTCCATTGACATTGAAATTTTGATTAGTATCTTCACCTTGTATTCCAAGATCAAATAAAGATCTTTGATAAGTAAAAGTGTTGAATGGGTACATGAAAGTGGTCTCCTTTTTAACAATATCAATAATCAAAGGATTACGGGGTTGCCATACTACTTTTGTTCCATCTTTAAGTGAGATCCTATGCATACATATGGATGAGCTAATATCACGAGTGTCGGCCAAGGTCCATCCAATTCCCTTCTTATGTTCCTGCTCAAGTTGAAACTTTGATGAATAATATAAATCCTCGGGGAGTGGTTTAGGCTCTAAAGAAGGTGGTTGTTCAATGAACGATATGTTTGCGGCAGTCGGGATGTTAAGAGCTCCAGCTACATAAATAGTTTTATTTACACTGTCACCCTGCAAGGCATCATCAATCTCAACACAAAAAACACAAAGGTTAGTGTTAATACAATCATCACATGAGTAAATATCATCAAAACAAGAAAAAGTTGGAAAATCAGCTGGAAAAGAATCAGAATAAGATTCACCAACAACTTCAGAAAGCAACTCTATTTGAAAAATGGGTTGCTCTTCCTCGTTAATTTTCTTATTTTTCAGTGCTCTTTATGGGAAATGGATTGGTGGTACATACTCCTTTTCAGCCTCAACAACAACAGAAGGTTCATGTTTATTTTTAGGTGTTGCACTAACAATTTTTTTATTTTTTTTCTGGGGATGGTTCTATAACTTTTTCGGTCCTCAAGGAAATTGCACTCATATTAGAGCTTTTTGGATTAACTACTATTTAGGCAGGTAGTTGGTTCAATCCTTGAGCTTTTTGCATGACATTCATTGAAGTGGCAAGCTGTCCAATTTGTGTTTGCAAAGTGTGAATACTAGAATTTGGTCGCTGCGGAAATTGGAGACTATTTACAGCCATTTGCTTGACAAGTTCCTCTAGTGAAGGTTCGGAAGATGAATAGGTGATTACTTGTGGAGGGTCATATGGTGGTGGTGGTGGAAATGTTAGCATCTATTGTTTCATTAAAGAGGTAAGTTCATTAATTCTGGTCTCTAGAGCTCTGTTGGAAGATGAAACCTGAATCTCATTCACACATTTTGCTTGGACCATAGAATTATCCCTTGTTGTGAAATGTTGGGAGTTAAGTGACATGTTCTCAATCAAGGATTTGGAAGCAGCTGGAGACTTATCAACAAGTGTTTCACCACTAGCAGCATCTAAAATATTTCTTTTCATTGGTAGCAATCCCTCATAAAAGTATTATATTAGCAATTATTTAGAAATCTGGTGGTGAGGGAAACTCAACACTAACTGCTTGAATCTCTCCTAGTATTCGGCCAATAATTCCATGTCAACCTGTCTAATACCACATATTTCCTTTCTGATTGAAGAAGCTCTTGAAGCAGGGGAAAAAATTTCTAGGAAGATTTTCTTCATATTATTCCAACTTGTAATAGAATTTGGCTCAAGATAATATAATCAATCTTTTGCAGTACCTTGTAGTGAGAATGAAAATGCTCTAAGCTTGACATGATCTTAGGTAATTCCTTGAGGCTTTAATTGTGTAGAACACACAATCTAAAATTCTTTTAGATGCCTATGCGGATCCTCATCTACAAGACCATTAAACTTGGGCAACAAGTGTATTAAACCAGATTTCAATTTGAAAGGTATAACAACAATATGATATTCAATACACAAAGCATTATAATTAACATCGGGAGCAATAAGTTCTCTAAGAGTTCTTTGTTCAGTCATATTAAACTCAATAGAAAAAAAAATCAACAAACAATGAGAAAACACATAACTAATTCAGCAATGCAACAACAAATAGGAAAATATCGACAATGTCCCTATTAATTAAAAACAATTGAAATACGGAAAAAATGATTAAAATTAAAAATATACAAAAACATGAAAATTAATCTAATAAAGTCAATTAAGAATTTTGAGAATTTTTGCGGAATTTTCTAAAACTATCAAAACAGAAAAAAATCATAAAAATAGAAAAATAAGAAATTTCAGATTTTTAGGGAGGCGTCCACTATTTAGTCTCTAAATAGAGGCTTTCGATCCTTTATGTTTTTCTAATAAATCACAAAGGATCGGAATAATCTGAGACGATTTTCTTAAAACAAGATTTTTTATGCTAAAACGTGAAAAAGTCAGAACGCAAAAACACTGGGGCAAGAACGCTGAAACACAACATCTATGACTATAATAATTGTTAAAATCTACAAGAGTCTCCGGCAACGGTGCCAATTTGATCTGTTGTGGCACACGAGTTAAAAATGAGTTTAAAAGTGTAGTAAAACGGAAGCGATACTCGAGTGTTGTATCACAAGGACTCTTGAATGTTGTAACCAAGGGGGTTTTTAAGGTTCAAAACTTAAATTGAAGATGATAAATAAACTAATCTACTGTATCAATTTCTGACTTATCATTTATTCTTATAGTTTCAATTTCCTAGCAGATTCGACCCTATTCGATTATAATACTGACTGACAAGCGCGATTGATATTATATGATGTATGTTCCTAATTTCCGAATTAAGCAAACGGATATAATCAAACGTGAATTAAGCAAACATGATTTAATCAAACACGATAACAAAAAAACTACACTAATGTGATTATAGCTAAGGATCATACAAACAATCGAATTTAATCAACTCTATCCTATAAGAAACAATCGAATTAAGCAAACAAAAGTAATCAACTTAAGCAAATGAGTTTATAGGAAGAGTTGAAAAGAAGTCAAAATTAAACTGAAATTAGTAAAAACCTCAAAGTGGAATTCGAATACAGCATATCAACTCTTTGGGAATTAGCTCTCCATGGTATTCGTATTCCCTATTCTCTATTTCATGAATGATGAATAATTTTATTCTAAAACTACTAAGTTGTTTAAATAGAGTAAGGAAATTCGGGCCTAATAGCAACTGACCCGAAAAAATACAAAATCGGCCCAAAAACTAAGTATTTTCTTAAGTTGGGAACTAAAACAAATTATTATACCCTTCTTCACTCCAAATCAGCTTTTTCCTTTAACATGAAACTTTTAGCTTAATCTCTCAGATTTCCAACACCTATTAGAACGCGTTAATCTGATTCTCGTAGCTCAAGTTATGATCTGCAGAGTGACAAGGTATCAAATACCTATTTATGCTGAAAATAAAGTACGAAATTAAAATAAAGCCAAAAATAAACTTAAATATAAAAACACACTAAAATAGTAAAAATAATAGAATAAACTATAAAGTTGTCTAAGTACAATAGTAAAAGAATATGCATCAAAATGCACTGATCAGTTATATTGTCCTCTTATTTGCACAAACTTTTCCTTCCAATCCTTATAAGGGTTGGCGAAGGGATTTATCAGAAATCCACTAGGAAAAAGGTGCAACGTCACCCAACCATTGGCGGGAAAGATTTTTATCCTAAATAATTAAAGAAACAACTTGACAGAAGGAGACATGCCCAAGCTATAGCAGATTATCTATAAAGCTCTAACTATACCCCATACATTTTGAGTAACTTAAGAGGGGACAATATTGGCAGCAGTCAAAAACTCTATTTAAAAATAGGTGAAGGGAATTAGAACCCTCAGTTCATAAAAAAATAGGAATGTGGATATAAAGGTAGGGATATATGGCCCTCCATAGGTATCCATATTTGCCCTATCATCCATTGAGCAGGGTTTCATGATCATATTCCTCTCTCAACCCATGCTGGAAAATCCAATGCCATGTTAAAATTTATCAATTATTTCTTGGTCGAATATAGGGACGCAATATCCTGAGCATAAAAAAATTTGGTTTTCTTTCTCATGATCAATGAAAAAAAGAACGTAGAGGAGAAAATGTTTAACCTTAAATTATTCTTTTAGAAGGAGAAGTAGAAAAGAATATATAAAAGGGGTTTTGTGAAACTCCCAAAACACACAGTTACACATTAACACAATAAGGGAACTACCAAAAGAAGTGGGAAAGTCTTCACACCTAGAGGACACATCTGATAAGTAAAACAAATTGATCTTCCCAAGAAATTTCATCATGAGGTACATTAAATACCACATGTGCCTTTTCCCACACAAACACTCAAGCTTTCAAAAGTGATTAACATTTTGATGTCTAGGAACATCGCCTAAAAATAGGTGTGCTCTTTCGTAGAATATCCGCCTTTCTTATAAAAACCTTTATTTGAAGGACTCATCCTAGATGAGTGAGTCACCTTGGCTAATGGAATCACCCTAGCTGAAGGACTCACCCTCGTTCAGAGCAACTACTGATACGCGAGGGCCGCATTTCATGAGTTTAAAAACACTTTGCCGTTAGAAAAGTCCTCATGCTCGAGGGTCTATTTAGTGTTTTATTTGAAAAAAAATTAATATTTAAAAAATATATATATAATAATAAACAAATGCTTATCAATGTATTTTACATTTTTAGAATACTATAACTATATAAATTATATTTAAATGATTTATATAAGCTCTTTAAAATCTTCCAAACTTCTATTACATTATAATTTCTTATTTCTTTCAAACAATGAGGATTACATATTATAAATAAATATAAATTCTCAAGACCCTTTTCATCTAAATTTTCTCATCATTTTCATTCTCTTTTTCCTTTAAACTTTTAATTAAAGTTTAAGGATTGATTGAAAAATAAAAATAAAAAATATTGAAGAATTTTCAATCCAACTCAATATTTTTAACAATTCTTAAACTTTTATTTTTGATCTCTTATTCTAAAGAATTTTTTCAAACACTTTTTTAAAAGGATTTTTACTTTAGTTCATTTTTCATGTTTAAAGTTTTTTGAAAAGACCTTTTTAATATGGTGTTAGTCGGGAGTTTGTAAAATATTATTGTAAGTGTTAAATATGTTGACGTTCCTCTTAAATATCTCAAATTTCGTTTTTAGTCCCTCAAAATATTTCCTTCAAAGAATGATCATCCTAAAATTTTTCATCCATATTTTTTGTCCCTAATACTAAAATTGTTGTTAAAAATATCGTTAGTTCAGTCGCTAAGTAATAAACCGTCGTTAAAACCATAGCTAATTTTATCGCTAAATTGTAAAAATCGTCGCTAAATTGCAGAAAAGACCAAAAGTGTGGATGATAAATTTTAGGAGGACCATTCCTTGAAGGAAATATTTTGAGAGACTAAACAAAATTTGAGATATTTAGGAGGACCACAAACATATTTAACCCTTATTGTAAATATCTATACTATTGTTGGAGGTGGGGAAACTAGTTCCTCTAGGAAAAGGTACAGTCGTCAAATCCCGAATTTAGAAAACCTTCCTTAAGTCAAGATTGAAGGTGAGCTCCAAGCACCAGAAGCCACGATCTTCTTCTAGGAGAAAGATGCAGCTGGCATCAACCTTTAAAACGGAGATCTCATGGTCATCATCGTCAAATGCGAAGACTGGGAGACTAAAAAGTTCTCGTGGACCAAGGGAACTCTACAGGCGTATTGTACTAGGAGGCTTATGAAATAATTCTTCTTGACCCAGAGGACTTAAAGCACTTTAAAGGATCGGTGGTAGGATTCTCAAGAGAATAGGTACATGTGAAGGGATATATCACCTTGAGGATTACCTTTGGAGAAGAAAATCAAGATAAGGAAATACAAGTTATATACCTGGTTATCATTGTTCCTTCTTCATATAATATTATTATAGGGCGACTAACCATTAACCTGTTAGGAGCCACCTTGTATATTATGTATTTGTGCATGAAGTACCCATTCCCCAATGGGTGAGTATTGGTTATCCAAGGAGATCATGAGAACTCCAGAAAATCCTATGCTAAAAGCCTCAAGTTGAGGAGAGTTCTCACTCTAGACGGGAAGGGAAAAAAGATAGACTCGGAAATAAATCCACCAGAGGATTTCCACAGAGGCGAGTGAACCTCCTTCCCAACCGCTAAAGAGACTGAAGGTTGAAGATTGATGAGACATACCCCCTAAAGACGTCAACATAGCTGCCATTTGTTTTCTTTAATATTGTTTGGTTGTTTTATTTTTATGGGCGAGTTTTATATATCTTCCAATTATAAAGAACAAGTTACTTTATGAGGCACACTATTTTCCCTTATTTGCTCTTACAAGGGCAAGGGTTTTTAATGAGGCACCTCACTTTCCATTGTGTTAAAATATGTATGTTTGGCTATCCATTTCTTTCTAAAAAACTTAAGAGTTCAAGAAAATATTGCTCAATGAGATGATCAATTGCTAGATCCTTAAGTAGGATCCTTCCCGTCCAATGAGGTTATCGCATAATTGTTTGATCCTTAAGTGGGATCCTTTCCGCCCAATAAAGCGATCATAATCGTTGGATCCTTAATTGGGATCCTTGTTGCCCAATGACACGATCATATTTTTTAGATCTATAATGTGGTATCTTTGCAAGCCCACAGAGGCAATCATGACAACAAACATTCTAAGGAAAAAATAAAAAGCTAGAAGATGATGGTAAAAGTAGTTAAAAGGGTTCCTCCGAGGTGACATCACTATTCAAAATAATTACAAAACCCCCGAAAGGGGCATAAAAAATACAATTAAAAAGGGGGAATGAGCATAAATTATTCTTCGTCCACCATCTGTCCATCTTAAATCACCTAGAAAGGATCCACGGAGCTCAAGTCCATATCAGGATAAGTAAAGGAAAAATTTGCTTTTCACCTCTTCAAAATGATGGTCAATGACCATCACATCTTCACCCTTAAGCAAGGAGACCCACTCCTCCAAGTCTTTATAGATGTCACAAAATTTCCCTAGAGATTGCTCTAAAATTCCCACTTCGCAAGTTGTGCGCAGACCTGGCTGCCCTCTCAACAAGCACCTTCAAAGCGTCTCGTCTCTCCATAATTGCTTCATAATCGATCCTCCTTCGCGAATTCTCTTTTATACATTATTCACCCCCAGACCAGAGCCATCAAAGGGTACGAGAATATTTCTTCTTTATCGCTTTCTCCACTAAAAATCACCCCACAAGTTAGGTCTCCAGCAGAGCAGACAATTGGGCGGTGCATATATTTGAAAGCATCTGATAATAACCATGAAGTTTCTCAAAGAAGGAAAAGAAGGATCAATGACTTCCACTTCATTAAAATCATGGGTATTCCATAAGGAGGGATCAGATGGGATCGAATCATCTGTTGTCCTCTCCACGGCTAGCCCCACCTCACGACTTTCTGACGGCTCAGAAGGGTTCTTGTCCCTCCTAGGAACATTGGGAAGGAGTATCTCGGCGACTCGTGAAGTCTCACCTTTCTCCTTCCCCTGGCGCCTGCCATGTCTTGGGAGAAGGATTTTATTGTTCACTGCTAAGCGGCCTGCATCTTTACCAAACACCCATTTTTCTCGTCAAGAGGGACCTCCATCATCTCGCCTACGTATAACAAACATCATTAAAATACAACAGCAAATAAGGTTAGTTCATAAAATATTTTTCCATACCTAAATATTCTTCCACTCCACCATCGTCTTCATGATCCTGATTTATAAGGACACAAGACTCTATGGGGAGGAAGCATTCCAAGATCTGAATTACTTCTTGGCTGAGAGGAGAAAAGACACATGTATCCACCCTCATCGTAAGTCGCGAATCTGAAGACCAGAATAGAGGGAAAAGGGGTTCATATTTCACCCCATCTATTATGGGAGAGGCGTTATCTTGCCATCTTATTTTCATAAACTTGTCCTTCCAATCCTTATAAGGGTTAGCGAAGGGATTTATCCGGAATCCACTAGGAAAAAGGCGTAACGTCACCCAACCATTGGCGAAAAAGATTTATGTCCTGAAGAAATAAAGAAACACCCTGACAGAGGGAGACACACCCAAGCTATAGCAGATTATTTGGAAAGCTCTAAGTATACCCCATACATTCTGAGTAACTTGAGAGGGGATGATATTGGCAGCCGTCAAAAACTCTATTTCAAAATAGGTGAATAGAATTAGAACCCTCAGTTCATAAAAAAACTAGAATATGGATATAAAAGTTGGGACATATGGCCCTCCAAAGGTATCCATATCGCCCTATCATCCCTTGAGCAAGGTTTTATGATCATATTCCTCTCTCGACCCGTGCTGGAAATCCAATGCCATGTCGAAATTTATCAATCATTTCTAAGTGGAATACAGGGACACAATATCCTGAGCATGAACAAATTTGGTTTTCTTTCCCATGATCAATGAAAATAAGAACTTAGAGGAGAACACGTTTAACCCAAAAATTATTCTTTTAGAAGGAGGAGTAAAAAAGAATATATAAAAGGGTTTTTGCGAAGTAATATAGAGAAGCTCCCAAAACAGACATCTACACGTTACCATAATAAGGGAACTACCAAAAGAAGTGGGAAAGTCTTCACACCTAGAGGACACATGTGATAATTAAAACAAATTGATCTTCCCAAGAAATTCCATCATGAGGTACTTTAAATACCACTTGTGTCTTTTCCCACCCAAACACTCAAGCTTTCAAAAGTGATTAACATTTTGATGTCTTGGAACATCGCCTAAAAATAGGTGTTCTTTTTCGTAGAATATCCACCTTTCTTATAAAAACCTTTAGTTAAAGGACTCATCCTAGCTGAGGGAGTCGCCCTGGCTAAGGGAATCATCCTAGCTGAAGGACTCGCCCTCGTTCAGAGCATCTACTAATACGCGAGGGGCGCGTTTCAGGAGTTTAAAAACACTTTGCCCTTAGAAAATTACTCATGATTAAGGGTCTATTTAGTGTTAATTTGTAAAAGTCTTAAGTTATGACGCCCTCGCCCAAGAGTCATGTGTCCCGAGCAATGACCCGAGACCCGCCCGAAGGTAACCCTGAAGTGTGAGTCAAGGAAGAAGGAGCCTCCACTAACTCCTTAAATATATATGGTCAATAACTTCCCCTAAGAGGAAGGGAGAGGTTGATGCCACTAAGGGTGACTCAAAACCTAGGTCATAGAGACCTCTATAAATACATCTCCTTTAAAAGGGAGAAAGAACAGAACCTGAGCGATGCATATTCTCTACACTCTATAAAGCATAATGCACATTTCAATCTTACCACACGCTTGCCACTAATCATTGTCAGTCATTAGTAGAGCCTCTCACCTCATTAGAGAGGGTCTTCTAAAATACCTCGAAACACTAACATATAGGGCTTCTCGCCACCATGGGCAAGCCTTAACCACCTTATTATGTTATAAACCAACTAAGGCCTCTGAGTTTCCCTACCTTTGCAGGGGGAACATACACACCTGTGCTTTTTGACCAATACATAGTGCTTTGATTGCATTCAAATATGGAGACGCTAAAGGGTTAATTATGGATCCTTCTTGGTTGGTGAATGATAAGAAATCATCTTTATGGTGTGGAGACTTAAGAGTAGCCATTGGTTTTTGGGGAGACCAAAATAATTGGTTCGTGAATAGTATTTCATGCAAATTGGAAGATGGCTCATTGATTAATTTTAGAATTTAAAATGGCTTGGAGATGCTCACTTGAACTTGAAATTTTCTTCCTTATTCAGTTGTGTGCATCCCAACCGAACAACAATATGTGAAATAAGGTTTGTCAAGTAATGTTTAGGGCTGGGAGCTTAATTTTGGACATGCGTACTTAGCCTCTATTGCTGAACAAGAGCTTTATGTCCTACAAAACTGTCTGATGAATATTAAGCCAAGTGCGGTGATGGTGGACTCCTTTATTTGGTGGCGAGACTCACATAATTTTTATGTTTTAGTTGTTTAAGAAAGATTAAACTGTATTCCTTATGCAGGTAGCTATTCAAACATCTAATTGAAGGCATTTCTCATACTTGTGTGAAAGTCACAAATTCCAAGTAATATAAAAGTTTTTGCTTGGTGACTTTTTCTTAACAGACTGAAAATGCAGGATTAATTAAGGAAGCACATGATTCTTTATGGTCAATATAACCTTGTTTGTCCTTTGTGTTTAGGATCAGAGGAAAATCTAGTCCATTTATTTTTTGTATGTCCAACAAAAGCAAAGGTTTGGAAGCTCATAGCCAATTGGATCGACCTTGGTCCTATCATTTATGCATCCTCTACTTGTAAGCATCTAGCAGGTTTATTTTTGTTACTTAGACCAAAAGTTAGTAAATATCTTCATCTTCTATTTTGGTTGGCTGTGATTTGGTCCATTTGAGTAGTTAAAAATGATACACTTTTTAAGTGTGGATACAAATGAGCTATATAAATAGTTACATTGACTAAGAAACTATCTTAGGAGTGGTTTGGATCTAGGTGTGAATGGGAATTTAGGTGTCAATGGCAAGATTGGTTATTGAAGTCTATTGCTTGTACTATTGTAATTTTCCTGTAATTTATGAGTCTTACCTTCCTTTTTAATGGGTTGAGTACCCCTTGTACTCACTTATATTCAATCTTCACTTATAAAAAACATCTTAACTTAGTTCTTTTAAGTTTAAATTAAATAAATATAGACTATCAATAAAACAATTCAATAAACCATCAAAATAGTCTTCAAAAAACTGTTTTAAAACATAATTTGTAAACAAATAAAATTTATATATTTTAAAAAAAAATTGAATGCAAATAATAGAATAATCACAACATATATTTAAACAAAAAATAATCATTATTAGAAGAATTGATAATCATCGATTCATTGTGGTATTTTAACCTTTTAATTATTGCTTGTAACTTAAATATTATAATTATGTAATATATGAATATGAATGATGTTGATAATATGTCTAATTATAGTATATTTAGAATTTTAAAAAAATTTAATCGTATTTTGGATGTAATTGCATGGTTTGAAGATGATTTTTTAGAAATAGTTGAGATATCATATAAAGGTGACAAAGAGGCATAAAAGAAATTTGTTGAGTAAGAAATAAACTTAAGCAATCACAACATGATTTGTAGTATAATAGTTCCAATTTGACGCTAAGAAAAAGATTTATCTCTCTATTCAAATCATGGTGCGATTAGATAGAATTGTGACATGATGCTCTATTCAATAACATAATGCCATATGGATAAATGAATAAATCGTGATGCGGTTGGCTGGGATTGTGACACGATTTGACTGCGTGTGAAACCTAGTATAAAGGTAAAAAGTCAAATATGATCAAGGGTCAAAATTTGAGGGTACTATTGACGGCTTTAAGTTTGTAAAGAATAAATTTAGATGTTTCTATACCATTGAACCACATATTTTATTTGTGATCCATGTACAAGTTCTTAAATTCATTGGTTATGATTACTTATATTATGTGTAGTTAAATTCTTATTGATTAGGTCTTTAGATGAATTTATTTTGAGCTATTTGAATCATGTAATTGTTGAGTACTATTCAATGAAATTGATATCTTAGTATTATTGCCTTAAATTTGTGTTTAAAGTGTTTTATATGTTGACGAATGTATGAATTGAATTCAAGTAGAAATTGATTATTAACCACAACTTTTGAAACTTGATCTAATTTAAGTGTTTAATCAATAATTACTTTAGACTTATTGAATTATTCAATTGTGATAGTAGGATACAAATAATTACTTTAATCACTAATTACTCTATATGTATCCATGACTACAAAATCCTCAAATCCTCTGAAAACCATCAAAGCTTGATAGCCACGACGAAACCAAGGATCGAAATAAACATATTAATTATGTAGACACCATGCTTGACTACCATCACTCCATAAGCGTAGTGAACTGTAAATTATTTATTTTGGCCCTTATGGGGAAAGTTGTGACATGGTTTAAAAACTTTTTTGATGGTTATATCGACTCATTCAAGAAATTATACGACTCTTTTACTACTCATTTTATAGCCCACATATGAAAACCTAAGATGATAGATATCCTCAACGAAATCCAATAGAAGAAAAAAGAAAAATTACAATAATATATTGATTGGTATACTAAGGTAGCTGTCGAAGAAGGCAGATCAAACAACATGCTTAAATGTTGGATCTTCGAAAAGAGGTTAAGGATACATTGTATGTCTTAGGAAAAAGTTGGGGTTAGAATGCGCTAGAAGTATGAGCGATCTCCTTACCAGGGTCCATCCATATATTAGATATAAGGAAGAAAAAACCTAGAAAAAGAGGTGAAAAGTAATAGAGGATTAGGCAACTGGATAATAACCTCATGAGTTAAAGAGACTCTAATTGATTTTGTGACAATAGGGACCAAGACACCCAGTGAGGCCCTGAGCCATATTTTCATCCTACACACCCCTAAATACATATGGGGATATTTTTTGAAAATGCTCCAAGATAGACTTCAAGGAAGACGGGCTGAAGAAGTTTCACCCTATGAAAGAATCGGCTAGAGTTGAGAAGACAATATTGTGTCAATTTTGCAAGAGTCATGGTCACAACAGGAATAAGTTCATATAAGTCAAGGATATAATTGAAGAGATATTAAAGAAAGTAAGGTTAGTCCAACACACTCATAAGGATCGAAGAAAGAACAATCACGAGAGAGTAATGGACTCCAAGGGGTGATAAAAATCATCATGAAAGAAACGAACCCCTCTTCGAGAGAATACACCCCTAAAGAAAATGATTGAGGTTGTGACAAAGGACAAAAGAGGTAAAGATAGTAGTGACAAAGAAGACGAGGACCAAAAAGGTAAACATCAATTTATAGCCTATCTCATGGGATGACACAACTTTGTCACTTTAATCACTAGCGGTTTTCCCTATCCAAAGACCCCGTCTGAGGGAGCTATCAAGAGAAAGATCGTCGAGCTAATGTCGGTATGCAAGAAAAAGGAAATGAATTATGAATAAATTCTAGAAAGACCTATCCACGAATTCTAAGATAGAAAAAAAGAAGGTGAAATCCCAAATGAGATTTTCTTCTAATTATAACAACGATCATGGTCAACGTTGATGTTTTAAGAATATTCATTAACGAAGGAAGCTCATGTGACATCATGTATGTCAAACTCTTTTAAAATCTAGGACTGAAGAAAGAAAAGTTATCACCTTATACGGGTTCCAACCTACAAGCCTTCAACGACACGATCACCCATCTCTAGGGATTTGTGTACCTTTGGCGCCACAATGGCAACCCTTGAAGGCATGTACCACAATAAGTAAGCAAAAAAGTAATGCCCTATTGAAGTAAATTCAAAAACAATGTGAATATAGGCAAACTACAATAAATTCTCGAACAATAAGCGGTATTCAAACAAAGATAACCCGTCAAGAACAAAAAATGTACATTGTGATTATGAGTTTGACTACACACCAAAGAACTACCACCCTTCAATCTATTATCTCTTGCTCATGTAGAATTTTCTCCCTCGATATTCACACATCTAGATGGAAAAATTCCACCTGCTTCAGGGGAAATTTCCACCTCCATCATCACCTCTCATACGCGAACTGTAGCGGGGTATTCATTACCTTTAGATTTATTGACTAAATCAAAAGTAAATCATACAATTCGAGTCGCCACCGCACTTCTATTTATCCAAAGGAAAGGTTAGAAAGCAAACAAAAACCGAGAAGTTTTATCAAATCAAAAACTAATAAAAATGTCAGAGATCTGGGTAAGGGGGTTGGTTATGCAATGGGAAGGTTTTAAGCACCCAAAACATCCTTAGTACTCTAAGGGAGCCCTTTTCACCAATGTTGTAAGGTAGGTTGGTATTTGTGAAAATATTTGTGCAAACATGATTGGGGAGATGAGAAAAGAATATACAAGTTATTTACAATTTTGTGTTTGAATGGATAAACCCATTGCCTACGTACCATCTTAAAAAAGATTAGGATCAAAACCTCATAGTTCGGGGTAAAAATATCAAAAGAAGTTGGTGAATTGATTGGTCAAAAGCCTTAAGGTCTTTTGTTATCAAAGGGAGAAAACTCAACCTAAAAACCACAAATCCACCATGTGAGGGGAGCTTCAACATGCTAGTGAGGGGTTAACCCTATAATAAGCATGGAAGGCTTATAGTCCATCACTAAGGATATAGGTGAGTATTATATCTACCTCTAGGATAACTCAAACCTAATAGCTAATGTTTGTGAAAAGTTTTAACACAAATGGTCATTGGAACCGCAAAACAATTGAGTGAGTTGTATTTACAAATGAAAAGTATTCACAAAGTAAGGTCAAAGTTGACTTAAGGATTCAATTCAAATAAGTGTTATGAAAAGAGTTTGGAAAATCGAAAGCATAGTGCTTAGGTTTCTAATTTTTGAAAACAATATTAATGTTTGCACAAAAGTTTGGCTTGGGTTAGAGTGGAGGGAAGAAGAGAATGGCTAGGTCCTAAACATGCAAAGATGAAGGAAGAGAAATAAAACCACATTGGAGTTCCCTTCTTGAGATCATAAAGATGATCCAAGTTGCTCCCATCCTTTGGAATTAGCAAGCAATAAGCAAATAACTTAAGAAATCAAGCAAATAACAATCAAGCTCCTAGGAATCTTCCAATGGCTTTTGTATCTCTCACTTTGGATGCTCATGACAATGGTTCTTCTAATTGGCTCAAGTTAGGATCCCTAGCACACAAGAACACACAAATCAAAAAGTTCCATAATACAAATAAAGAATGGACAAGAGTGAGTTTAGAATTAGGGGCATGAGGCCTAGTTGCTATTATAACAATCAAGCTCCTAGGAATCTTCCAATGGCTCTTTGACAATTTTAGCACTCTAAAGGCATGAGGCCTAGTTGCTATTAAAACTCCATTAGCATAGGTAAGGTCCTAAATCTAAGTCCTTTCTCCACTTGCATTGGGTTCACACAAACAAAACAAAACAAGCACAATAGTATATACACAATAATGTGCTCAAGTGAGCAAAAGGCAAATTGCATTGACATAAACATGAACTCAAGTGAGCAAAAGGCAAAAGCAAATGAATTAATGTGCAAGAAATTAAATTGCATAAAAGTAAATTGCAAGAATTAAATACTTGAATTAAAAGTTAGTCATTAGTAGTTAGTGTTAGTGTGCCATAAGGCAATTTAGCGTTATGTTAAGCAATCGTAAGTGGACTAATGTAGTAGTCACACCTATCTAAGGCCGGTCAATAAAACTATAGGTAACAAACACAAGTTAGAGACCATGACTAGTAAGCCAAGCTCCTACAAATTGCCATGCCAAAAGAAGGAATGACCTTGTATTGATTTAGGTTTTTTGCTTGACCAAGAAGCAACCTATCCTTAATGCAAAGTAATTCACTTGATCTTTGATCAAGATGAATTTGATTTGAATCAAGGAAGGTTAAGCCTCTCATATGCCAAGGCTAACCACTAATCTTTAACTCATTGGTTAAAAGGAAAAAAGAAGAAGAAGAAGAAGAAATGGAAATGTACATAAATGGAATTCAAATGAAATAGCCAACACACATTGATCAAACATGAAATGGATCAACATCAATCAATGGTAAATAGAAGTGAGATGAAGCTTAGAAGTCAAGAAACAATAAAAGTATTTTTGGTATTTTTTGAAATTAAAATAATACTTGAATTAAAATAATACTTGAATTAAAATAAACAAACAAAGGTCGAACTTCAAATCCATTTCAAATCAACTTGGAAAAGTCCAAATGGATCATCATAAGTTCAACATGGTCAAACAAGGTTTGACAAAAAATTTCATCATTTTTTGAAAACAGAAGCTAATTTTAAACAATTAAAAATGAAGAAAATATAACATAATTGAACTAAAATATCAAATAAATCTCAAATCGATTAAGAAATTGATGAGAATATTTTTCATAGATTCATCATCATTCAAAGATATTAAGAAAATATTTTTGGCATTTTTGAATATTGGAAACTATTTTAAATGAATTAAAAATAACCAGAAAAGAGAAAATTCACAAAAAATATTAAACGACATCATAAAAAATATTAAAAATCATTTTCAGAAACTAGAATTAAAAAGGGAAATAATGCAATTGGTCCCATATTTTTTGGATTAAAAATGAAAGAGTTATGAATTTTTGAAATAAAATGAAATAAAGAAAATAAAATGAAATAATCAGAAATTGTAAAAATCCTGGCGCGTTGGATCACATTCATTAAATGATGTGGCACATCAGATGGATGAGAGATGCGCACGCACCAAAGGCCTTGGTCAAAGGAGAAACACAACGCATTTAATAAAGTCATAACATCCAAAGGCTCTGATTCAATCTGGAAACAACATCCAATGGTCCAGATGCATCCACGCATGGGGGACGATGGTGTACACCACCATCTTCTCCGGCGAGCAAGCCAGCTCCGGCCAGAGTTACGGGTTTTCAAAACCTCACCAAAATGCACGATCCTCATATCATTGGAAAGCTGGGGTGATGTACATCACCCCTGTGCCATTGGTTTCTACTCTAGACTCTCATAGAAGGAGAAATATGAGATAGAAAATTATGGAGTTCAATCTGATTTTGCTCAATTCATGAAATTAAATGCACAAATCAATTGCCTATTGTTGAAACAGTTTTTAAGTGTCGGGTTTTGTTATCGTATCCACAGAGATTGTAAGATATGCTTGCCGTTCAATGGTTGAATTAATCTTAACTTAATGTAACACTAGGGTTTTGGGTTTTAATCAAGTTATATTGCATACAAAGTAATTAATTGCGGTAAAAGTTACGTTTTGATTAATATGAGAAATATTGTCAAAGTTAGGTTTCAATGATTACATTTGCTTTGCATGTTTTTGCACGGTCAACAATATTATAAACTCCTTTAGATGATAAATAATTTCACAAAGTCCTCTCAATGCGTTTCTCTCGAACACCCATTGTGAGTTTTGTCATTTTGATCCATTGTTTCTCTCGAACACAATCTATCAAAAAGACAACGTTTTGGTTCAACCTTATGGTGAACAAAATCATTCGTTACTATCTCTAGCTAACAAACAAGTTTGGATGAAAACCTAGGTCAAGAATCGGTAAACATCTCTCGATCAAATACCAACACAAAGAGTTTTAAATAGAAACAAAGTTTTCATCATATATTTACCGTTAAAGAGTTTACAAATGAGGATCCTTACATTTACACACAAAGCTTGGAAATCACCTACATCTAACCTTGACAAATGGAGACTTAGCTACTCATTTTCATGGTAGCTTGGTCGGCAAGTAAGAAAAGAGGGTTGATCAACATCCAAGTCGAATGATCGAAGTTGGATGGGAATCCACCTTCTTTTTGTGGAAGATGGTTGCTAGATGAAAAAAAAATGAGATTAGGGCATCCAAAAATCCCTCCTAACAATGCTGTAAAATATCTAAGAGAAAGTACAAAAGATGGAAAAGTTGGTAAAAAGTGGTATGGCCTCAAAAAGTGGCACCTGCTACTTATAGACAAGTGCAGAACTGTCACGTTCGCTAGGCGAGCAGAATGGCTCGCCTAGCGAAGGCCAAAAATGGGCACAAAATGCCCCTGCGCCCAGAGAAAACTGGGCCTGTGGAACTGTCATGTTCGCCTAGCGAACAGACCTTCGCCTAGCGAAGAACTCGCTTCAACCTTCGCCCCAGCGAGGTTGAGAGGTTTTGCTACTGGAATGCTCGCTGGGGACTCGCTAGAGCCTCGCCTAGCGAGCTAGTGCTGGCTGCTCATTTCACCAAAACAGACTGAATTCGCTGCCACTTCGCCTTCAGTTCGCCTAGCGAATTAATTAACCAATTTACTGGAGCCTTTCGCCAGGAGCTCGCCTAGCGAAGGTTTTGCTTCGCCACATCCTCGCCTAGCGAGCTGGCAGATGAAATGCTCCTTTGCTTTGGTTCCTTTGCCAATTCTCTTGTGTCTTTATTATCAATTAATTCATGCCTTTCCTGCACAATAACAAACACATCAAAGGCACCAAGCTTGTTTATCAATGTACGCATTCCATGTAAAATAAATGTGATTTTGGCAATTTTAGCAAGGCAAAAGAGTGAACGATGCCCACATATGATAGCTCAAATAAGCACTTTTGGGCATCTAACAACTCTCCCCAACTAGATTCTTGCTTGTCCTCAAGCAAAGTATGCCTCTTGAAAGACAAGAGGATTTGCATAAAGAAACAGTTTTCTCCGAAGTTGGATAAACGGCTCAAACACAAGCGAAATTCGCATATACAAGTTCCCAACGGTTCGAATAAAATAATACCTAGGAACTAAAACTTAAATAGCAATGCAAAATATTTATCTATCTACAACAATGCTATTCTGAATGAATCATCCTATCTCTCCTCTTCGAATAAGGAATGAAGATTTTGCGCGTTTGCAACCGCGGGACTAATCTCACTCACTAACAAATAATGAAGATATCAAATAGATTCATACAATGTCTAATCAATTAAAAATGGTACTGTGGAAGCATAAAGATCACTAAGGGCTTTTCGGTTGAAGCTTGGTCAGGTTAACAAACAAGGGTCATTTCTAAGGCCATTGAAACGAAAGTGCCGATGCAAAAGAGACATTCACAGTATTATTCACACTACTCGACTTGTTTCATCTGTTTCTTATTTGTAACCCTCACAACACATATTCCACAACTCAACTCTTATTTTTCACTATTTTTCTTCCAAGCAAGCATTCATTTTCATTCTTTATATTTTTGTTCTTTTCTTTCACATCAAATGTACAAAATAGATGTTTATTTTCTACATTTTCTATACATATATTTTTCTATGCTTGCTCGGTTTTTCTTTTCTTTTTCAAGAGTTGTGGAATTTACCGATTCTTTTTCGTTCTCCCCAACTTATTTCTTCCACAACCTAAGTGAATGCTCTTACCTTTTTACGGCAAAAGAACAATAATTTCCGGGTTGTAAAAAAAAGATTTTTGAGATCTCGCTTTATTTCAAGCCGAGATTCAACTGTTCAGGCTCAAAGGGGTTAACAAATACTCTCTCTGCTCACAGGTAAGTTGTTTTTGGATGTAGTTGTGCTCGAAAGAAAACAAGTGCCTTGATCATTTCTAATTGCTTCCACAATTTCACAATAATAACAGACAAATAATGAATCACATGAATCAACAAAACTTATTAGAATCCAGCATTTAAGTGAACAATGGAGGTTTCCTCACACTTTGTGGTTTTAGGTTCTAGATGAAACATTCATTCAATTATGTTGCACAAAGACAATATTCAATTTACCAAAAAGAGTAAAGTTCCTAATGCATTCTAAAATTCTAGCCGACGGTAACCATGTACCTTAGCTTCATTCACTTGTTATTCTTATCATTGCCATCCAAGCTCGGATGCACCTTCATTGGGTACTTCTTGAGGAGCAACCAATCTAGAAGGGTTTGCCACTCATTCAACCAAAATTTTATTAAACACACAAAATTAACAACAAACATAAATAACATTAACTGAAAAATAAAATTTTGTTCGTGGGGGACAAAACACCCCAATAGTACAACCCATGGTCAAAATACAAAATTCAAAAGTACAAATAAAAATGCCATAATAAAAACTGAAATACAAAAAAAAACAAAAACTTAACCCACAAAGGGCTCAAGACTCCTCCTCACTACCGGCCTCAGAACCGGTCGCCTCATCATCATCCTCATCATCATCATCAGCTCCCACCCCCTCAGAATAGACTGGCACGTCCACGGGCCAATTTGCATTACCCAGAAACTGCTCCCGTGTCATCAAAGCATGTGCACCACTACCCTGCAGCTGCAAACGCTGCATCGAGTCGTGCATGTCAATCATAGCCCTCTGCGATGCTGCCATCCACTGGAAATTGTATTCACACGCAGCCCGCAGGTATGGATCGACCCTGGGAGTAGAAGCACTAGGACCATCAGAAACCCTAGTGCTACCTGAGGCTGCACTGCTGCCGGTGGCCTTAGCTCTGCAGTATTTTGCCACATACCGGTCATCAATAGGAGCCGGGATCCTAACCTGACCCCGAGACGGAAGTCGCACTCGTGCCTTAATGCACAGGCTCATAATCAAACAAGGGAATGCAAGGGGGCAATTCACCCGAGCCCCCGACTTCAGTCCGCTCTCTATTACCGTCTTCATCTCATTGGCAATGATCCTCGCCACATCAATCTCAACATTGGCGAGGATGGAATGTACTAAGTGTGCCACTGGGATCGGCACAGTAGATGTGTGGGATTTGGGTTGTATGTTGGTCAAAACCAGAAGAAGAATCAGCTGAGCCATGGGAGTCATGTCCTCCCGATGATATCTCATAGGAACCCCAGATGGGTTCGGCTCAACTGATTTCCCTGGTAAAAGCAGGGCGGCTGTAATTGCTGGGATATCCTTGTGCACCCGGAGGTCAATATGGTACTGGTCTCTCTCATCAGCACCCAGCTGAAGCGGCTCCCCGAGGATTTGGTTGATCGTATCCCTGTCAAAAGGAACTGGCCGACCGGCCACTCTAGAGACCCAAGTGAAGGGCTCATCATCATCTGGCAATGCGTTAGCGTAGAACTCCCGCACTATAGCGATGTCATAGTGTTCCAAGGGATTTATCAACCTATCCCATTTCTTTGTATCGATCAACCCGGCAAAACTCCGATACGTGCCCTGTGGGTTGATCAGAAAACGCTTCTCAGGCAAAATGTTTCGCTTCTCCAAAGCGATGTACCGTGCCGCTTGTTTCGGGCCCACAAACTTGTCGTGGTCGAATTGGATCGGCACGGTTCGTGAAGTAGTTGCCGCTCCCTTTCTTTTCTTGCCAGCACTAGCTCTTGACTCCATTCTGCAAAACAAGAGATAAAGCAACAAACACGAAACAAACAGATTAGAACCAAAACAGTTTTTATAAGGGACTGGTTTGCTCGCTGCTGCTTCGCCTAGCGAAGTGGCAGCGAATGCTCGCCCCAGGTTCGCCTAGCGAGTGCTAGCGAACCTTACGGGTTTTGGGGTTTTCTGCATTTTCAAAATTGTTTCCCCCAAAACCTGTACATACAAGGTTTCCACAGCAAAACCCAATGATTCCTCATGACTATGAATTGTTCTATGCTATTGGGGATACCTAATTTCATGGAAAACCTAAGTAAGAGTAAATCCCCAATTTAAAAACCTAAATGCACAACATTGCAAACTCCCAAAATTGCATGCAACCTCAAGGTTCCTATCACACCTATCCTATTTACCATTCAAATTTGGAAATAAATAATGCAACAAAAGAAACATGCAATAGGGCAAACCTTGAGGTAAACGGATTTGGAAAGGAGAAGTGGGAAGTGTTTGCAATTGATCGACACACAAATGTTGTTGATATGGATGCACAGTAGAGAATTTGAGAGGCCACGCACGAAATCCTCAGCAGAGCCGTTCAGACAAATTTTTGAAGGTAGGGCAAATTGGCTCTGCTGAAGTGTTTAAATAGAAAACAGTACTGCAGCGCTCGCTGCTGCCTCGCCTAGCGAGCAGGTAGCGAGCGCGCTCGCTGCAGCCTCGCCTAGCGAGCTGCAAGCGAGCATGACAGCAAGTGCATTTGCAAATGCAGCACTTGCAAGTCATCCAGCCTGATTAAGCATACAATACTCATACAAGATCAAACATAAAACAGGAAATACTTACAATGTTGGGGTGCCTCCCAACTAGCGCTTGTTTAACGTCGGCTAAGCTCGACGGTGCGATGCTCACAGAGGAGCATCGAGCGGCTGAGCACAACTCTCGCGATCCACATGACCGCCGAGATACACTTTCAATCGTTGGCCGTTCACGGTCCAACTGTCTTTCTCGTCCATGTCTTCAATGATAACGGCCCCGTACTCTTTTACTTCTTTCACCCGAAATGGCCCGGACCATTTCGATTTCAACTTCCCGGGAAACAACTTCAACCGGGAGTTGAACAATAAGACCAATTGTCCGGGCACGAATTCTTTGGTTCGGATCTTTTTGTCATGATACTTCTTGGCTTTTTCCTTGTACAACCAACTTGAGTGGTATGCGGCATTGCGCATCTCCTCCAACTCAAGTAGTTGTACTTTCCTTTTTTCACCGGCCGACTCATTCTCAAAATTTAAAAATTTGAGGGCCCACAAGGCCTTGTGCTCCAATTCAACCGGCAAATGGCAAGTTTTACCAAATACCAATTGAAAGGGAGTTAGGCCAATTGGAGCTTTAAAGGCCGTACGGTAGGCCCATAATGCTTCGTCCAATTTTTGGGACCACTCCTTTTTCGAGTTAGACACGGTTTTCTCGAGGATTCTCTTAATCTCACGATTAGAGACCTCGGCTTGGCCATTAGCCTGAGGGTGGTACGGAGTTGTCACCCTATGCGATACACCATAATGTTTTAAAATTGTTTCCAAAGGTGCATTACAAAAGTGTGACCCTCCGTCACTTATCAACACTCGGGGTGTTCCAAAACGAGAAAAGATGTTTTTCTTTAAAAATTTTATCACCGTTTTGGCATCCGCCCGAGGTGAGGCAATCGCCTCAACCCACTTAGAGACATAATCAACAGCTACAAGCATGTACTCATTCCCGTAAGAGGGTGGGAAAGGTCCAACAAAATCTATGCCCCAACAATCGAACACTTCCACTTCTTGGATATTTTGGAGAGGCATCTCATCTCTCTTACCTATCCCACCACTTCTTTGGCAACTGTCACAACTTTGCGCATGGGTATGTGCGTCTTTAAAAATAGTTGGCCAATAAAATCCCGATTGAAGAATTTTAGTGGCCGTTCTAACCCCATTATAATGACCGCCATAAGGCGAGTTGTGACAATGCCAAAGGATGCTCTGGGCTTCATCACCAGTTACGCATCTCCTTAACAGGTTATCGCTACCCAACTTAAACAAGTATGGGTCGTCCCAAACATAATACTTCGCATCCGAAAGGAACTTCCTCTTTTGGTTCGAAGTTAGATCGGCCGGCACACAACCACTAGCCTTGTGGTTTGCAAAGTCTGCAAACCACGGCCTAACTTGAACCTTAAACAATTTTTCATCAGGAAATTCTTCCCGGATTTCCTTTTCAGATGCGGTAACCTCGACATTCACCAAGCGGGATAAATGATCCGCTACCAAGTTTTCCGACCCCTTCTTGTCTTTAATTTCGACATCGAATTCTTGTAACAAGAGGATCCAACGGATGAGCCTTTGCTTCGAATCCGGCTTGGTCAGCAGATATTTAATCGCCGCGTGGTCGGTGTACACCACGACTTTAGACCCTATAAGATAGGACCTAAACTTTTCTAGCGCATACACTATTGCGAGTAGTTCTTTTTCCGTTGTGGCATAATTTATTTGAGCCTCGTTAAGAACCTTACTCGCATAATGTATAGCATGAAAAGTTTTGTCCTTTCTTTGGCCAAGTACCGCTCCAACGGCATAGTCACTCGCGTCACACATTAGTTCAAAATTTTCATTCCAATCGGGAGCGACTATTATTGGAGCGGTAACCAATTTTTCTTTTAAAACCTCGAAAGCTTGCAAACAATCGTCGGTGAAGAGAAATACCTGATCTTTGGCGAGTAAATTGCTCAAAGGTTTAGCCACCTTTGAGAAGTCCTTGATGAAGCGCCGGTAGAACCCCGCGTGCCCCAAAAAACTACGGATGCCCTTCACATTGACCGGAGGGGGTAATTTTTCAATTACATCAACAGAGCTCTATCCACTTCAAGCCCCCTTTTAGAGACTTTGTGGCCTAGCACAATCCCCTCGGTCACCATAAAGTGACACTTTTCCCAATTCAGCACCAAATTAGTCTTCACACACCTTTCCAACACCGTCTTCAAATTTGCCAAGCATAGACTAAACGTCCCACCAAACACCGAGAAGTCATCCATGAAGACTTCCATTGTTTTCTCTATTAGATCGGCAAAAATAGCTTGGACACATCGTTGGAATGTCGCCGGCGCATTGCAAAGCCCAAAAGGCATTTTTCTGTATGCGAACACTCCAAACGGACACGTGAAAGCCGTCTTCTCATGATCAACCGGGTCAACCGCAATTTGGTTGTACCCGGAGTAGCCGTCTAAAAAGCAGTAGTATTGTTGGCCCGATAGTCTTTCAAGCATTTGATCCATAAATGGGAGTGGAAAATGGTCCTTACGAGTCGCGGTATTCAACCGTCTATAATCTATACACATTCTCCATCCCGTGGCAACTTTAGTCGGGATCAATTCGTCTTTGTCATTACGGATTACGGTCATTCCTCCCTTCTTCGGAACCACGTGCACGGGACTAACCCACGGACTATCCGAGATCGGGTAAATCATTCCCGCATCCAAAAGCTTCACCACTTCCTTTCTTACAACCTCTTTCATCGTAGGATTTAAGCGGCGTTGTGGTTGAGCCACCGGCTTGAAATCCTCCTCCATCAAAATCTTGTGCATACAATAGGATGGACTAATTCCTTTAAGATCGGAAAGAGTCCAACCCATAGCTTCTTGATTGGTTTTGAGCACAATGATTAGACGGGCTTCTTCTTCTTTTGTCAAGAGGTTGCTTATGATGACCGGCTTTGCCTCGGTCTCATCTAAAAACACATATTTCAAAGTCGAAGGTAACTCTTTTAATTCAATTGGCGCTTTCTCATCAATTACCTCCTTCTTCACATTTTCTTCCTCTATTTCCCACGGTTGTAGGTCTTCCAAGCTATCAAGTTCCTTCAAGCATTCCTCAAGAGCTAGCTCCTCTTCAACAGTGAAAACCTCCAATGAGTCGTCGAGAGCTAACTCCATAGGAGATATCTCGTGAATATGCTTTGAAACTTCCATAATAGCGTCTTCGATCACATCGATTCGAAAGCCATCATGTCTATCTTTGGAATGCTTCATCGCCTCGAATAGATCAAAGGTGACCTCCTCATTTTGAACACGCACCTTCATTAAACCGTCATCAACATCAATCATCATTCTTGCGGTCTTCATGAATGGTCGGCCCAATATGAGCGGAGCATCATCATCTTCCTCCATATCAATTACAATGAAATCCACCGGGAAGAAGAATTTGTCGACCTTCACCAACACATCTTGGGCTACGCCATGAGGATGGGTCGTCGACTTATCCGCCAATTGTAATGTCATTCGGATGGACTTGATCTCGATGTTGCCAAGCCTCTTGATAATTGACAAAGGTATAAGATTTATGCTCGACCCCAAGTCAATAAGTCCCTTTCCGACATACACATCACCAATTTTAACCGGCAATGTAACTCTTCCCGGATCAACCTCTTTCTTAGGAAGCGTCCTTTGAATGATGGCACTACAGCTCGCATCAAGGACGATGGTCTCCGGTTCCGTATACCTCCGCTTTTTGGTTAGTATGTCCTTCATGAACTTGGCATACTTTGGCATTTGTTCCAAAGCTTCAGCAAACGGAATGTTTATTTGTAATTGCTTAAAAATATCCATGAACCGGGCGTAATGCCGTTCATTCTCCCTTTTTGACGGGGCGTGAGGGTAAGGAAGGTTTTGGACAGGAGTAGCGCTCACTACCTCCTTCCCTTTCGCTATTCTAGCGCTTTTCCATCTCGGCTTCTTCACTACCTCCCTTATTACCTCATCATTTTTATTCTCCTCAATCTCCACATTTTTTTCATTTTCAACTTCACCATTATTTTTATTCTTTTCAACTACTTCCTCATCACTCCACACTCCTACTTCACCATCAACATTTTCTTCCACTATTTCCTCCTCAATCTCCTTCTCTTTCTCTCTTTTTTCACTCGCCATTCTTTTTTCGTTTTCACTACCCAACTCCCTTCCACTTCTCGTCACAATCGCCTTACAATGCTCCTTCGGATTTGTTTGCGTATTGGCCGAGAAAGAAGGACCGGTTTGTTGTTCAGCTAGTTGCTTGGCAAGTTGCCCCACTTGAGTTTCAAGATTTTTTATGGCCGCGTCATTACTCTTTTGATTGGCCATTGACATTTGCATGAATTGCGTCAATGTCTCTTCCAATTTAGAATTGACTACCGGCGGTTGTTGAGATTGATACGGATTTTGGGGAGGATTTTGACGGCTAGAAGAACCACCTCCATAACCTTGGTTATGATAATAGTTGCTTCTAGGTTGGAACCCTTGGTTCCCTTGGAATTGTTGTTGTTGTTGTTGTTGTTGAGGGTGCGGTTGATAAGGTTGTTGTTGTCTTGGTTGATAGTCCCGTTGATTTGCCATGTAATTTACTTCGTCAAAACCGGGAGGTGGACAAAATCCGGTGTCATGTTCACCTTTACAAAGTTCACAACAAGCTATTTGTTTAGCTTTTGACGGTTCTCTTAACTCTTTGATTTGTTGCGTTAAAAGTTCCACTTGTTGTGAGATGAGCTTGTTTTGGGCAAGTATGGCATCATTCGTCCCCAACTCAAGCACTCCCGCCTTCTTCAAAGAATTTCCACGACTTTGACTTTGAAGATCATTCAAAGCCATACGGTTGATAATGTTGGTGGCTTCTTCGGCACTCTTTGACATCAACGAGCCACCCGAGGTGGCATCCAACAACGTCTTACAGTTTGGTTGAAGTCCATTTCGGAAGATATGGATTTGAGTTAATTCATCAAATCCATGCCCTTTACATTTCCTTAGCATGGACTTGAATCTCTCCCACGCTTCATTCAACGATTCACTGGTTCCTTGAGCAAACACCGAGATGGCCGTCTTTGATTCCATGAATCGGTTATGAGAGAAAAATCTTTCAATGAATTTCTCCTCTAACACATTCCAATCTGTCATTACGGCAGGTGTTTGATCGAGATACCAATCCTTTGCTTTTCCGAGCAAAGCGTGAGGAAATAAACGTCTGAACAACGGAAGCTCCTGAGCCTGATCCACTCCGGCAGCCAATGCTATCTCATAGAATTTTGTGAGAAAAGCAAATGGGTCTTCATGGTCCATTCCGGTGAATGGACTCCCATACAATAAATTCAGAGTTCCCGTCTTCATCTCAGCTTGCCTTCCAGTTTGGTTGGCAAACTGAGCGGTGTTCCTTGGACTGTTGATACATGGAGTAGAAATCGGTGGTGGTGGTTGTGGCTCCATGTTTGGAACGAATGTGTGTGGATTGGTGGTTGAAGAACTTTCTCCTTGCTCTTGGCGTTGCCTAGCCTGTTGCCTCCTACGTCTTGTTTTGCTATTGAGCCTCCTTGCGGTTCTCTCGATCTCAGGATCAAAAAGAAGTTCGTCCACAGGGATTTTCCCTCGCATAAAACGTAAGCTGCACACTAAACCAAACGAATTACAAGCACAAGTCAAAAATTCACAAGCTAAAACTTAAACAACCAATGCGATGCTCGCAATATCAATTTACAATCCCCGGCAACGGCGCCATTTTGTTGAAACAGTTTTTAAGTGTCGGGTTTTGTTATCGTATCCACAGAGATTGTAAGATATGCTTGCCGTTCAATGGTTGAATTAATCTTAACTTAATGTAACACTAGGGTTTTGGGTTTTAATCAAGTTATATTGCATACAAAGTAATTAATTGCGGTAAAAGTTACGTTTTGATTAATATGAGAAATATTGTCAAAGTTAGGTTTCAATGATTACATTTGCTTTGCATGTTTTTGCACGGTCAACAATATTATAAACTCCTTTAGATGATAAATAATTTCACAAAGTCCTCTCAATGCGTTTCTCTCGAACACCCATTGTGAGTTTTGTCATTTTGATCCATTGTTTCTCTCGAACACAATCTATCAAAAAGACAACGTTTTGGTTCAACCTTATGGTGAACAAAATCATTCGTTACTATCTCTAGCTAACAAACAAGTTTGGATGAAAACCTAGGTCAAGAATCGGTAAACATCTCTCGATCAAATACCAACACAAAGAGTTTTAAATAGAAACAAAGTTTTCATCATATATTTACCGTTAAAGAGTTTACAAATGAGGATCCTTACATTTACACACAAAGCTTGGAAATCACCTACATCTAACCTTGACAAATGGAGACTTAGCTACTCATTTTCATGGTAGCTTGGTCGGCAAGTAAGAAAAGAGGGTTGATCAACATCCAAGTCGAATGATCGAAGTTGGATGGGAATCCACCTTCTTTTTGTGGAAGATGGTTGCTAGATGAAAAAAAAATGAGATTAGGGCATCCAAAAATCCCTCCTAACAATGCTGTAAAATATCTAAGAGAAAGTACAAAAGATGGAAAAGTTGGTAAAAAGTGGTATGGCCTCAAAAAGTGGCACCTGCTACTTATAGACAAGTGCAGAACTGTCACGTTCGCTAGGCGAGCAGAATGGCTCGCCTAGCGAAGGCCAAAAATGGGCACAAAATGCCCCTGCGCCCAGAGAAAACTGGGCCTGTGGAACTGTCATGTTCGCCTAGCGAACAGACCTTCGCCTAGCGAAGAACTCGCTTCAACCTTCGCCCCAGCGAGGTTGAGAGGTTTTGCTACTGGAATGCTCGCTGGGGACTCGCTAGAGCCTCGCCTAGCGAGCTAGTGCTGGCTGCTCATTTCACCAAAACAGACTGAATTCGCTGCCACTTCGCCTTCAGTTCGCCTAGCGAATTAATTAACCAATTTACTGGAGCCTTTCGCCAGGAGCTCGCCTAGCGAAGGTTTTGCTTCGCCACATCCTCGCCTAGCGAGCTGGCAGATGAAATGCTCCTTTGCTTTGGTTCCTTTGCCAATTCTCTTGTGTCTTTATTATCAATTAATTCATGCCTTTCCTGCACAATAACAAACACATCAAAGGCACCAAGCTTGTTTATCAATGTACGCATTCCATGTAAAATAAATGTGATTTTGGCAATTTTAGCAAGGCAAAAGAGTGAACGATGCCCACATATGATAGCTCAAATAAGCACTTTTGGGCATCTAACACCTATCACATGAGGACTTCAGAGGAACCAACAAACACAAGAAATGAGCAAGATCCAGGGAGTTTCGAATCAAAAAAGTTTGAACAACAACCTCTGAAGTGCAGCTTTACAAGGCATGATCTCTTCCAATTCTTTGATGCAGTGTGATCTTGAGATGGCAAAGTAGCTAGGCTAAGGAATTGAAGCTCAATGATCACCCAAGGAAGTTGAAAATTGAACTGAAAAATTGAAGAAGAAAACTCAAAATTCCTTTGGGTGAAGGGTAGGGATTAAGTTTTGTAGCAATTTAGGCGCCTTAAGGTTGGAATTGAATGAAGCCAGGCATGTGTATTTATAGTAAAAGCTGATGCAAGCAATGCAAAATTCGTGTGCATGTGAAATGAGGGCCTCCATGCATGGGCCTGTACAGGCGCATGGGAGGCCCAAACTTGATGGCAAATGCAAGCTGAAGTGTAATTTGAGTGTTTTGGACGTGCAAATTTCATAGCATTAGCTTGTGCACAAAGTTTTGATATGGTTTCCATAAATGAACATAAATCTTTACCTCTTCGAAAATGCCACTTACCAAATTGAAACATAGCCATGTGGGTAATGGTCGGAAAGGTCTTGACATGAGGAATAAATGTTATGTTGAACAAAAATCCATTTGGAATTAGGAAACTCATGAAAATAGGCCATGAAGTTCAAGGTGCAAAACATGTGTATGTGAATTTAGCCAAAATAGACCAACTTCAAGCCCTTCTTTTTCAATGATGAAAGCCTCAAATGACAAAACCTTAAACATCAAAGTTGTATATCTTTTCAAGAAAATAAATTTGGACTTAAAGTTTTCATCATTTTGATTTTTTATGAGAAAGTTATGGGCACTTAAAGTTGGACTTTTTCACATTTCAATGACTTTGGTCCAAAGTGGCCTATAATATTTTGTATTATCACATGTGTTTATTTTAGGATTATGAAATTTTTTCCAACATAAATATTTAATTAGACATCTTAAAATTTCCAATGCATTTGATCCCACCTAAAAATCATAAAAAATGAGTGAGTTAGGTCTTTGGGAAGTTGACCCAAAATTAGGGTTTCAATCAAAATGACCTATAATGTTTTGAAATGAATGATGACCTTCCAAGTTTCAAATGAATTTTTGATGAACATGAAAGTTGTTCATATGGTTCTTAAGAACAGTTGTTATTTTGGGGTAATCTTCATTTGACAAACATATTAAAAGTTAGGTCTCAATGGATTTCAAAATAGTTAGATGAATTGACTGATCAACTTCTCAAGTCCAAACTTCAAATCTTGATGAATGGATGTTGAGGACACTCGCATAGGCATATATATATGCATAAAATGATGAATGAAAGAACTTCCCTTGATTGTATTTGGTCATGGGTTGAGGTTGCTTCATGAGCAAGGCACAGTCAATGCATAGATGAATTAGGGTTTCCTTGGGAAACAATCCTCAAGCCCCTTGATTGATCTTGATAAAATTGACAAATTGAGATACTTGGGAGGCATATATGATGATTGAGAGCTTTGTGAACCATTATCATGCTTGCTTTCTCTTTCATCTGGCCACTTCAATGGGCATAAGGGTCTTCTAGGAGCCTTGGGTCACATGCTTGCTCAAGCTACAAAACAAACAAAGTTAGTGACATATTTTTGTGCTTTTGGTTAGTAAATAAAATAAGAAAAGCAATAATGTACAATTCAAGCATGCTTGGTGGTCTCAAACCAACTCACAAGTCCCACCCTAGGGTAAGGAGCCAAGATGCTATGATCCTTGAGGCAAATGCAATGAGCAATGTTATGATGCCATGAGGGGTCTTAGGGTCAAAATTAGGGTCTTACACGAACGTTCACCTATTACTCTTGGTGACGGCCTTAGAACATCCTCACCCCAAGGTCAGTCAGAAGGACGTCTCTTCTTCGCCATTTCGGATAAGGGATGGCTGTAGAGGCCTAAGCACCAAGATTTCTAAGGAGAGATCTTTTTCTAGAGTATGTGCGATCACAATCGTACAAGGAAATAATGTGTTTATGGATTCCCTCCTCATCTGGAGCGTCGCTTTATAACAATCATCTTATATGCAAGAAAAAAAGGCAAGTAAAAATACGAAGAACACCCATTCTGGAAAATAAAGGTGAAAGTGAGGAAATTCCTCCACTCTCTTACCAAATATATTGCATCTCTCCTTTTTGATAGCCGTCTCCACTAATAGACAAGTTTTTATGTATGATCTCTTATACTTCCTTAATAAAAGAGTTGAAGACCCATCGTTGTCAACAAAAAACATAACTTCCCAAAAGGCCAAAAATATATTCTTCAAATATGTCTCATTTTAGAAAGGTCATCAAGAAGGTAAACATAATTTCTTGGGATAGCCAAGAAATAGTTTTTCATCAGTATTTATGGAATCTTTTAGAGCACCTTGGAGGAGCACCAAATTGAGTATCATAAATACTAACGCGAGAGACCTCAGTGAGGGACGTGACCAAGTAATATCAACCCTTAAAAGTACTTATTTTATCGACAAACTCTTAGAATATATTCCTACTCTGGTTGAGAGAGAGAGAGAGAGAGAGATAAATAGAGATAGATAGAGAGAGAGTAAACCCTGATCCTACTCTCGGCTAGTTAAAATATGTTGAATGTTGAAAAGACGGAAGATGAGTGTCAAGGTTAGCACATTACTTTTGTATTCATACTAATACTGAAATACTTTGACACATGACCACCTCACCAAATGGAATTGCAAAGGGGAAATGGTGATTAATAACCCTCTACCTTGAAGTCCTTGAAGGGAAGCCAACAACCTATATCTGAGAATAAACTCTCATTAAGAGGAAGGATGCATACCTCATATGAACTACATAATCTTTTGTCATCTTCCAAGGAGAGCACCCCCCCCCCCCCCCCCAATCTTAAAAAGAGCCCACATCTGTGAAGATAATGTCCAAACCTCATTTACAACCAAAGAAAGAAACAATATCTAACATCTCTTGATCCACCAACAATGATGGGTCTTAATTTATACACTCTAAGTCGACCTGGTGATTATCCTGATCCATCCCATCTTCACTTCCAACAAGTAAAAAAGAAAGATCGTAAGTATAAGCACGTGAATGAGACTCTAGCCACCACTTTAATTCATTGTCAATAGGGTTACAATCGAAAGCATGCTAATGCACCTTAATGTAAGTTTAAGAATTTTGTTCTTGTTTGAAGTCATCATGTCAATTGGATTCGTTAGAGGAAAATCTGAAAAAGTGAATCCCCTAATGATCTCTCTGGGATCAAGACCCCATCTTTGGAAGCAATGTTTTCTCTCGAGTTCACAATCAGAGTATTCTCAAGAATTCTAACGAATGATAAGTAAATATTTTAAAAAGAGGGTCAGGGTCAATACTTTGCAAAGTTGGAATATTTGGAGCACTTAGGGGTTGAGACTCCTAAACATTGTGAAAGTCGTCGAAATAAAGGAGTGAGACTAAAGAAAAGAGGAAAGACAAAATGTATGGTTGGATACAGTGGAGAATAACACAATAATCCTTGAGTATCACAAGTGGTAAGGGTAAAAGAAGATTAGATTTACCTTTTGTCCTTCATATATGATAGATTAATTACAAACGACCACGCGATCAATAATCAGGAATCTAGGAAAACATGCCATTACCACTAACGACGCTCGAGTATCATAAAAGGGTCGAAACGAGAATTCAAGCAAGAATTCAAAGAATCAAAATGATTCAATCAAGAAAGAAGGTAGATATGAAAGAAGTGTAATGCTATAGTTGTAAAAAACACGACCACTATGCAAGAGGTTGTTACCTAAACAAGGATTCGAGGGAAAAATATAAGGAAAAAGTTCAATATGCATATGTAGAAAAGAGTGATTATGATGATGTGGTGCTAATAGCTAACAGTCAATTTAGTGATAATCAAACTAAGGTTTTGATATCTAGATTCAGGGTGTAGAAACCATATGACAGGTAACAAGAATTGGTTCATCATGCTAGATGAATCAGTAAATAAAGTGATAAGGTTTGCAGATGATAAACATGTCACATTAAAAGGAAAGGGAAACATAGTTGTGGTGAGAAAATATGGTCAGAAGGCTACCATTTCTGATGTACTATATGTACCCACTATGACAAGTAACTTGATAAGCATATGTCATTTACTTGCAAATGGCTACAATATGAAAATGGAGGATAATCATATGAAATTATATGATGGTGAAGGAAGATTGATCTTGAGATCACCATTAGCAAACAACAAAACCTTCAAGATAGAGATCAACATGTTTGATCATCAATACCTTGCCTCAACTGTGAGAGAAAATAAAGACTGGTTATGGCACTACAGGTATGGACACATGAACTTCAGAAGTCTAAGTATGTTTAACATGAAGAAGATGGTGTGTAGTCTACCTCATATAAAAGAGCCAAGTCAGATATGTGAGTAATATTGCAAAGCCAAACAAGCAAGGAAGTCACTCAAAAATGACTTGCCTATGAACACTACTACGTAAAAGCCATTTCACCGTGGTTGGAAAAAGGATACCACCATTTTTGACCAACCTTGGTAAGGTAGGGGTGGTTGTAAGTATGATGCTTTCCACCACGGTCGTGTGATCGTAATTATAAACTAAGTTGTGTGCTACCTATCATAATGGTTACATTAAACAACCCTAGTGAAATTCTAACGCTTGACATTTAACAATGGTTATGCTAAACAACCGTTGTGATATATACACCTGAGTGTATTATAAATTATATGGAATGCTTATTTTATCAATACTCACTAAACATATAACATTTCAATCTGATCTAGAAATTGATAATATGACAAGTTAAGTTATATTAGAAGAACAAGTTACATTAATCAATGTTATACAAGATTTATTCATTCCATTATTTGCATTTCACTCTTTAACAGTTATATTTTGTTTCAATACTCCTAGTTCTTAAACCTCCCCTTCCTTCACCTTTAGTTCTTTTTGAAAAATATTATTTATTTTGCAAACAAGTTAGAGGTGGAGAAATGAGCGGTTGAAGAACTAGAAGCATTAAACCAAATTCTAATCGTTAAAGAACGAAATATGAATAATGTACTAAAGAAATCTTGTGTAACATTGATAAGTGTAATTTTTTTTCTAATATAACTTAATATCTCATATTATAATTTTCTAATTCACTCCGAAAAGTTATATATTCGGTAAGGGATTGGAAAAATAATCAAACCACATAAGATATGATAAACTCATCTTCTAAACAAACCTTAACAAGAGTATCCACAAACAACATACAAGATACAACAAACAATTTTATTATCAAAAAAAAAATCATCAACAACATTCCATAAACAACATACAACTTATGACTTTTATTACTAACAACATACAATTTTTATCAATAACAACAACATATCAACTCATAGAATGTTTCATGAACGTACTTGTCCCAGACTGACATCCAAAATGAAAGGAGGATGAAGCCGAATTGAGAGCTACAAACTTGTGTTAATTTGAATGAATGTCATTATGGGTCTTTCACACAAGTTTGCAGCGCTCAGTTTAACTTCATCCTCGTTATATTTTTTCTTCATAGAAACATAAACCCTTTGTGAACCACACTCATTGTATGGGATTTCTTAAGTTAATTTTTTTCGTTCACCTTCCCTACCTACAAGTCAAAATGTATTAGAATGACATCGTAATTATAACATATTTAGAAAGTTCACTTCTATAATCCATACACTTCTATAAATCATAAACCAACAGAGAATTCACTCATCTTAAGTTATGAATGTCATATCATCCTACAAACTGAATGAAAGAAGCTATTGAAACATAAACAATGATACATAAATAACATAGTTCACTTCTTAGGTTATACATTCACTCCTATTAAGTTAACTTTCAAACAGATTTGGAAACATAAACTATTTAACCATATAAGAACTTATATTATATATTGTGAAGACTAACATATAACGTAACCATTTTCTAAGATTCGATGGAGTTAAATCACATTATGTAGTTTTGATGCAACAAACGTAACCATTCAAAAAGATGAGTTAGCTGCATGAGTTTGGTGTTTCCATGTTGCATGTTTGTGAAGAAAGGTTATCAAAACGTTAATAGAGATTCTGATATATGAGAGAGATGAGTGAGAAAGATGTTATAGTTTTGTTTTGAGAGAGACGGTTGTTATGTACTGAAGTGAGATAACTTTAATTTTATATATATATATATATATATATATATATATATATATATATATATATATATATATATATATAAAATACCTTTCACCATGGTTGATAATAAATACCGTGATAAAATATAAGGCAAGCCATTTTTGTAACAAAAAAAAATAGAAAATTGATGGTGTTGAAATTCAAACCCTTACACTGCAGGTACATTTCACCACAGTTGTTAATAGTGACCGCAGTGAAATGTATTTTGGTAAATAGCAAAAATAAAAGGCACAAGTAAAGTGAATGCAATATTAAGAAATTGAGAATTAGTGGTGGAGGTGAATACACCTCTATGAAATTTGCAAATAAAACATGAGATCATAGCATCTTACACACTAAATAATATGGATTCGACTTTGCATTTCTCTATCAACTAAAATAGATTAACAAAATTTTATTAATTATAATTTTATTTGAGGCGTTTCATATGTTAAAGGTAGATATTTTTGTAAAGTTCAAATATTAATTTAAAGTTTAAAGTTTAGTCTTTTCATTATAATCAACGATATTTAAAAAAAAAATATATGTTAAAAATTTGGAAACAATTTTTTTAAATGATTGATTAGTATATAATAATTTTTGTATATTAATATTCAAATATAAATAAATAGAATTATAGTTTTTTCTCTAAATTGTATGTGATTCACAAAATTAATTCTCTACGTTAGATTCAAACAATTTTAATCTCCCTCTCACGTTTTTCATAAATAATTTTTTAACATATATTTTTATATATAATGTTCCACCATATTCAATAATTTATTATATTTCACAAAAAAAATATTTAATAAATAAAAACATCGTTAATTTCAAATAAAGAATACGAAAGAAGGATAAACAATGTTTAAATTTAAATAGATAATAAATTTTATAAATCAGATAAAATAATAAAATCAAAAATATAATTAAGTCAAATAGATATTATCGTTAAAAATTGAATTTTAAATCAATAATTTACATTTATTTAATTTAACTAATGCATACCGATGTATTTTATTTTACATTATTTTATGTGATACTAAATATTATGATAGTGTAAAATATAAATTTATCCTTCCTTTCTATTATTTAAAATCTCTCTTTTTCTTTTACTCAAATAGACTATTATTTATCCTTTTTATTTTTCGCATAAATGTTTCCTTCCTTTCTATTATTTAAAATCTCTATTATTTAAAACTAGTAAAAAAAGAAAACAAAATCTGTGTGAATAGTTCATATACATAAATTTCATGTGAGCTTCCTATTATGGATTAAAACCAAACACTGTTTTCTTTTTTTAAGTCACTCCACTTATAGGTATCATTGCCTTTGAATGTGGAAAAAGTGGTATAACCTATGATAATATTCATGATTCATGAACCCAGTTTTATCACATAAAAGGTATGAGAAACCAATCTCTTTTTCCAAATATAAACGGTGTGATTCAATAGTAAAAAAAAAATCACAACCATAATCAATAAAAGAAGCAAATCATACCAACCACAAAACTAACTTTCCAAAAGCTCTACTATTTTGAATTTCAAATGTGGTTGGTCACAAAACAACTCATAAATATAAGAACATGTTGAAACCTAAACTCAACATCTTGTCTCACTGACCTTCTCTGTTTCTATGATAATACTATTCAAAATTATGCTTCTTTTTTTTTATCTCTTATTGTTTTCAAATCTTCAAAAATTTTAATGTGCCCATTTCATATTTGTTGTTGGGTTGTTGGGAAAATTTAATGTCACTATATTTATGTCTCTGATATCTCTGTCTCTTTATTGGTCCCTCCTCTCTCTCCTACATTAATTTTAAGAATCTCACAGGACTTCATAGTTACTCCAACAAAAAACATGCCACCTTCTTTCTTCACCTTATTTTGGTTTTCATGGGTCATGCTAACCCATCTTTGCTTGTTCTTCTTTTTGTGTATATAAATATTAAAGTTGCCATATGATAGTAACTAGCATAAGCTTTTCTTCTCACTTAGATATATATTAATATTTCATTCATGAACAATATTTGTTTAGATAGGTGAGGAACATGGTCCGGAGAATTAGGTTAGAAAGCGGCATGAATTTTTATTGTTGGGTTTTACTTATCTTCTGAAGAACTTGGATTTGTTAGAATGTGGATAGTGCAAGAACTTTCATGGCTCTATGAGCCTGAGATATTGGTGCGGTTCAATCGGAAGGAAGTGTTTTATGATTATAAAACTTTTTTATTTGATTGAGCCGTGCCAATATCACATGTAACTATCTATCTCATCTTTATCAATATTGCAGATTAATCAAAGAGACAAAGGTTATGATTTCTTTTGTTGATTATAATTTTTTTTGTTTAATGTCTTTTTTGTTTAAAAATAGGTTTAATTAAGGTTTTTGTTTTTGCAGATGAATATGGATTTTGATGTCATGATCAATTTCTTGGTAAGGTAGGTATGGAATTTGTTTACTTTTTTTCTTTTCTTTTTTTGAGGGTAGGGACTTAATTAAAGTGACACCACAAACCAATCTTTATTGTTTAGTTTGATTCTATTTAAAGGTTCATCTCTTTTTTGCTATGGTTGTATTCTAGTTATAGTTGGTAACAATATCTGAATCTTGCTTTTGTGAACAGAGAACTTTCAATGTACCAAAAAAAGAACATAGAACTTTCAAGATATGTACATGCTTTCTTATTTTTGGGAAATATTTGGATAACAATGCTAATTTATTAAAAGAGAAATGATGTTTCAACATAAAAAAATAATGTCAAATACCATGTCTAGTGGTTTTTTAGATGTATTTTAAAATATAAGAAAAATATAAAAAAATAAAAAGTATGAAAAAAAAGTAGATATAAATATATAAACTTAAGTATTTTGATATTCAAATTACCTTTGTTTTTAGGTAGTTTATTTTTCCAGCTCATAATTCTAACTTAGTTCTACTCATAGGAAAGAAAAAATCATTTTCACAAATTATTATTTTTTCTATTGAAAATGACAACTAAGAAGGAGGGAGGAATTAAAAGAAAAAGTGATATGTAACGTAGCTCTCTTGTTTTTTTATGTGCAATGTTGTGATTTTATTTTCAACTGACCATTTAATTTGATATTCTTCAATTAAATTTGTCATCCTCCATTTAAAGCATATTTATCATTATTTTATTTTTAAAAATATTCTTTTTTCTAATTTACTATTTTTATTGGAAATTTGTAATATATATCAGAAATTTTTGAATTTTCTATTTTTTATCAGAAATTCAGAAATTTTTAATAAAAAAAAATATTTTTATCAAAAATTCGGAAGTTTTCAATAAAAAATATGAAGAATGCCGAAATTTTTTATAAAAAATTCCAAAATTTTCAAAAAAAAATTTACGCTACCGGGAGTTTCAAATTTTCAAGTATAGTACCGGAAATTTTAAAATTTTCGATAATGTTAAATTTTATTTTTTAAAATTGAATATCAACTACCAAAAATTTTATTTTAGTTGAAATTTATGGTATAAAATGGAACATTTAAAATTTTCAATAATCTTTCTAAGTTCCCGTAAATTTTAAAAAATTTGTTATATCGGAAATTATAAATACACTATTGGGCCAAACCCATTACTCTAACTCAAATTTTAATTTTTTTTTGGGAATTTCTCTTCTTATTCTAAGGGTTCACCCTATTGAAAAATTAAAACTATTTTTAGGATTCAAAAATGTACTTTTGAACGCATTTCATTCACACATAATTCATTCATAAGTGAGTCAGACCTAATTTATGAAAAAAATTGAGACGAAGACATATTTTCGTATAAAATCTGGAAGTGTAGTTCTGAAAACTACTGTAGCATAAATAGATGCAGAAACGAAACAAAAGTAGAAACAAAGATACATTTACATCAATAATTATTATGACATACATACAAAATGAAACATTAAATAGATAATCGTTAACATAAATCGAACAATACATTTCATCATCAAGTTGGACGTTCCAACATTTTTAGCATATCTTCGGTCGATCTCGCAATCTTCATATCCAACTCGATCTGACCGTTTATTCTGTAATAGGTAAAGTACTCCATATAAATGTTAAATCTTCATTCGTCTTCAGCTTAAACTCGCTAAATTGTATCTTCTCATTACTGTCAATTGAGAGTGAGTGTTAATAGAGCTTCACAATTCTTTGATTGTCTGTGCATAAATTTTCTAGTTTTGATTTTAGATCGACAAGACGGGTGATCTCTGAGAACCTAAATTGAAGATGGGACTTCTTCCCGTTGAAGTAGACAAGCGAGGTATGCATACTAAGACATTTTATTTGTGCTAACAGTTTAGTGACACCCATATTTATACAAGTTTTAGAATAACATGGATCTTAAAAACTCAATCCTCTCTCAAGGAATATTCTGGAGACGTACTTCCGGATACACCCTGCTTCATTTAGTGAAATTATGGTGAGTCCGAAAATGCATTTCCGAATAAACTCCTGCTATCTTTTTTTTCAACAATATAGGGTGGGTACGAATGGAAAGTTTCGAATAAACTCATGTTATCGTTTTTTAAATTGGAATGCTTTCGAATAAACCCCTATTATTGTTCGCACAAAACCTATTTTATAAACAAAATATGATTTATAAACAGAACTTGTTATAACACACAACAATGTTGAAAATGTTAGAAAACATAAACATATATGAAAAAAATATGAAAATGTATATATTTGACATCTTTAATATTAATCTAACATTACATGCAAAACATGTCTAACCACTTAAATGCATTTTTGGAGAAAAACTAAAATATATCGAAACATGTGTCACCACCTAAATCTGTATCTATTGGTGATTTTTCCTTTGAATTTTGTTTATTTGATTCTCTTTCAATCTTGCTCAACTTGGTGAATTCTTGCATCCTATCCATAAATAATTTAGCCAAGTTTCAGCTTCCTTTGTTGATTCAGATGTCCACTATGTAAGAATAAGATTTTGTTCTTCATTTGGCCTTTAGTTTTGATGATAACAATAAATTGTTTCTTAGAGAACAATTTTTTACTCTAATGGTTTTGTCTAGTGTGTAGCTTTTGCTAACAAGTTCTGATTATGAAGATTTGGCGTGTGACATCATCAGATTCTGGACTCAACACACTTTGACTCTGAAGAGATACAAAAGTGTGCTTTACAAGATTATGTCAAGTTCTGGAACGCTCTTAGACAACGATTATGATGAACATTTATGTTAAAGCTTCCGACTGTGACTCTAATAGAAGAGCCTCTGAAGATTTGTCAAACTGTCAAGATTCGGCGTTCTCAAGCTCTGAAGACTCTAAAGACCAGGTTCTGAGGAACCGTGTCAAGACTCTGAAGACCAAGATTTTAAAGTTTCTTTCAACTAGATTATTGATCCTTCTAAACATAATTCAACAACATTCATTCAAAAGCTTCTGAAGATTAGAAGATAAGATCAAAAGGTTTTATGTAAGGAAAATAATACACAATACAAGATCAAATACTCCTTCCACTACCTGATTTTATGGACTAAGGATTGTACTATTGTACCATTTTGCAAACCGTTATGCAAGGATATAGCTGCATTTTGGCATTCCAATTCTACCCTCCAACGAATCTTTTCATTGCCTATATAAAGGAGACTTGGAATAATAAACAAGCTGCCAATTCACGTTACTACACACAACGATTTTGTTGAACTAAATGTTATTCTTGTGTATAGAGAAAAGAAAAACACATAGAGCTTTTATTCGTTATTATGTGATAAATACTTTGTACTAAAATTTGTGTAATCTGCTTTCTTAGAAGCAACCTTGTAAACACATTTCCTGTAATCTCATTGATTGAGTTTGTATTCCTTGAATGACTAGGGTCTAGTCGGAATTACTTGAGAAGACATTAACAGTTAGTTTTTGTGTGTATGTAATTATTTTTGTTATAGTGGATTAAGTCCTTGTTGATAAGGAGAAATTACATCGGCGGGTGGATTGGAGGTAGCTTAATTTATAGTGAACCAAGATAAAAAATAATTGTTTCGTTATTTTTATTCTTTATTTACTGTTTGTTGTGTTGGATTGAAAAGTATTTCATTTTTAGAAACCCAATTCGAACCCTATTTCTTGTGTTTCTTGCTACCTTCAGTTAGCATCAGAGTTGCGGTTCTGCTATTTATAAGATTATCAAACACTTAATTGTGTCAGATGAAGATCCAATTTATGAAACACAATGGTTGCTATCCCACCTCCAGTTGCTCCTATTGTTGATATAGATCACTATAACGCTAAGCCTCCTATTTTTGATGGAGAAAGATTTGATTATTGGAAATATAGAATATAAAGCTTCTTTATAGGTCATGATGTAGACCTATGGGATATGGTAGTTTATCGCTACATACATCCTGTAGATGGTAGTGGAATTCTAGATGGAAGACGATGAAACTGTTGAGAACATGTTCTCAAGGTTTCAAATTCTTGTTTAGGATTGAAGGTCCTGGACAAAGGGTATTCTACTACTGATCATATAAATAAGATCACCAGAAATCTACCTAAAAGATGGATACCTATGGTAACTGCGTTGAAGTTATCAAAGGATTTGAACAACACCTCTCTTGAAGAACTTGTTAGTTATTTAAAAGTTGATAAAACCAAATTAAACCACTATTTTGACTCATTTTGTACATGTTTGGTTATCGTTTTATCTCTATTTCCATTATTATGGGGGTACTTTGTCTATATTTCAGGTATTTAATCATATTGGGACCATGTGCGAAGAAAGGAAACAATTCGATGCAAAACAATGAAAAAATGGAAATTTACACTCAAGGCTACCTACACGGTGTTCACCATAGAGGTAGCCACAAGGAGAATGACGTGTCCCACGTTTCAACGGTCAAAAGACTTGGTCTCGCCCACGTTACGAAGATGGCACTCGACATGTAGGGGTTAGCGTTCGCCATCCTTTGTTTTGCGCTGCAGTTGGAAATGGGCTTTACTTGGTCTTCCACCCAACCCTTGTTCCCCTATTTTTTCTCCCACAAACCAAGAAGGTTTCACTTGATATTTTAGGGCTTAGGATCATTATAAATAGTCGTTTTGCTCTTCTTTTTTAGGCATCCAAGCTTAGTACCAACATAAGTCATAAATTCAGTATCATTAGAGCTTTAACTCCTTACATCAAAGGGTTATCACATTTTATTCGTGTATCAAGCTTGGAGCACTTTTATTTTGAAGTTATTTATCTTCCCACATTTACATTCCATCGAAGTTTATTTCTGTCTACCAACATTGTATCAGATTCAAGTCTCCGATTGGAGCAGGTTCTTATTTTATTCATCTTTATTTACGCTTTAATTGCTTTATCTATTTAATATCTTTGCTTTATTTTCCCGCACTTTATTTATCGCATCTTATTTCCTCGCCTTTGTCTTTAAACCGCTTTACTTAAATTCGTGGTTATGTTTAGATCTAAATCTAAACCAAATGCCTTTTTATTTACCGTAATCATGTATAGCTAATTTATTCGTACTAGAATGTGAAGACCCTCATTTGACGGTACTCTATCTGTTATTTCTTTGGGATTATAATTTTGGGTTGTTTTGGTTTTAACGCAATTTTTCCTAACTTAATCAAATCCACTACTACGAACGTAGGATAGTGATAACGTCAGATAAGATCGAAAGCCGTATGACACTAAAGATTAAAATATGTTATTTTTGGTTAGTAAATACCGCGAAAGCACTTCATTAATTACTTAGGAGATTTAATATTTCTAGAAGAAGGTTTTTAAACTATTTGCGAATGCGCACGCCTATAGGGTTAGGACCCGGTCACCTGAGCGGAAGCTGGAGACCCTTTTTTTTAAGCTTACCAATCAAAAACACTTTTCAACTAATTAAAGAGTCTAATTCCTTAAAATATGATTTACTACTTTGACGCAATAAGCATCGGTCGTATGTGACAATGGACGGTATAAATTAAGGAGAAAAATACCGTTATGAATACGCAAAAGCGACAGTTCCTGTTTAATTGAATTATTTTCAAGGTAGAAAATATTTCCCTGTACAGTGATCCCATTAGAAGCAATCAAGAGTACTGTTAATTGATGTGAACCACGTTCTAGTATTACTTGTCTAAATTTATTAAAGTTTTTTATTTCATCTTGTCCCATTCTTAATTCTTTCGCCTTAGATAAACACCATAACAATTAGAAACGATAGACTTAACTATTGGTCTCTATGGGATCGATATCTTTTAAAACTACACGATAGATTGTACACTTACATTTAGTTGTTCTGATAGACTCGTAATATCGCGAACAAAAGTCACGAAATTGAGCTTGAAGAAGATGAGCCCCAGAGAAAGAGGAAGTCTGTTGCTCATAAGTCTTTGGGAAAGTCTAAAAAGACTAGAGCTTTTCAAGCTGAAGAAAAGGAAGATTCTGAAGAGGATTAAGAAGAAGAAGATGAACTGTCTCTTCTTTCTAGACGTGTCAATAAAATCTAGAAGAAAAGACAAGGCAAGTTCAGAGGCTCCATAAGGACAAATGGACGTTATGAGTCTACCTCTAGACAGAAGAATTCATGTGTTGGCAAGGAAGTTATCTGCTTTGAGTGTAAGGAGCCAGGTCATTACAAGAATGAATGTCACAAGTTGAAGAAAGATAGACCTAAGAAGAAAGACTTCACAAGGAAGAAGAAAGGTTTGATGGCTACCTGGGATGATTTAGAATCCTCAAAATATGACTATGAGGATGAGCAAGCTAATATGGCATTGATGGCATGCACATAAGCTTCTGCTGAGAAGATCTAATCAAATCAGAATCAGAGTCAGATTCTGAAGAGGTATTCGTTGAACTCTTTCTCTTTGTCTCTGAACTTGAATCTAGTTTAATAAAAGTTATGGATAATTATAAAAAGCTTTGAACAAATACAAGGATCTGAAAAAGGTTCATGTATCTAAGTCATAAGCATATTGTAGGCTTAAGAAATATTTCTCAAGTTTAAATGAAGCAAAATTTATTTTGAAAAAAATAAGTCTGTGCTTCAAAGCAAGAGTTCCAAACTTGATAGGGAAAATCTTTCAGAAGCCTCTATAGACTCTAATGATGTCATTAAGAAATATGAAAAATCCTTCTAGAAATTTCTTCCTAGAAGCCTAAATAGCAACATAATGGCTTCAATTATTTATAGCGTTAGTAGAAACAGAACAAGAGGAATTGGTTATGATTTGATGAAGAATCTACTTCTGAAAAATATGATAAACCAAAAACTCTTCATTCCCATTTTGTCCCTTCTTCTAAACAAAATGGTGTTGTTCCTAAAGGTAAAACCTTTTCAAAACCTAAGGCTAAAGCAAAAGTTCATTCCCATTTTGACTATGCTTACATGTATGATTATCCTGCACAGAAACCCAAGTTTGTTAAAAACTCTGAGAAGACCAACCAAAAAGGACCCATAAAATTGTGGGTACCTAAGGATAAGATAGTTTATGTTGAATACATCCTTAGCAACACATTTAAGACACCAATCATGGTATCTGAACTATGTATGCTTGCGGCACATGATAGGAAGAAGGCATATGTTCCAAAGCCTGGAACTTAAGCCTGGAGGCGTCGTTGGTTTTGGAGGTGATCAGAACGGGAAGATCATTAGCTCCCAAATAGTAGGTAATGGTTCTCTCCCCTCTATTAATAATGTTTTATTAGTTAAAGGATTAATTCATACCTTTTTATCCATAAGTCAATTAAGTGACAATGGTTATGGAATTATTTTTAATTAAAAGTCCAGTAAAATTGTCAGTCAGAAGGATGGCTCAGTTCTTATCAATGGAAAGAGGAAGAACAACATTTACAAAATTGGATTTTCTAATTTAAAAAGTCAAAATGTAAAATTTCTAATGTATGTAAGTGAAGAGAAATGGATGTGGCATAGGCGATTGGGCTATGTTAGCATGAGAAGGATTTCTCAAATAAATAAGCTTAATGTAATTAGAGGCCTGCCAAATCTGAAGTTCTCTTCTGATGCTCTTTGTGAAGCATGTTAGAAAGGCAAGTTTTCTAAAACTTCTTTCAAAGCAAAAAATATTGTTTCCACCTCCAGACCATTAGAACTTCTGCATATTAACCTTTTTGGCCCAGTGAAAACTGCTTTTGTCAATTATAAGAAGTATGGACTAGTCATTGTTGATGATTATAACATATGGACATGGGTTGAGTTTCTAAGACATAAGGATGAGTCATATTCTGTGTTTTCTACCTTGTGCTTTCAAGTGCAAAATAAGAAAGACTTTAGAATTGTTAAAGTCAAAAGTGATCATGGTGGAGAATTTGAAAACAAAGATTTTGAAAAACTTTTTGATGAAAATGGAATTTCCCATGATTTCTCATGCCATAGAAATCCACAACAAAATGGAGTTGTAGAAAGGAAAACTTAGACTTTGCAAGAAATGGCCAGAACCATGATCAATGAGACTAATATGGCTAAGCATTTATGGGCAGAGGTAGTTAACACAACGTGTTACATTCAGGATAGGATCTCTATAAGACCTATTTTGGGTAAGACTCCTTATGAATTGTGGAAGAACAGAAAACCCAACATTTCATATTTTCATCCTTTTGGATGTGACTGCTTTATGTTGAACACTAAGGAAAATCTGAACAAGTTTGATTCTAAGGCACAAAAGTATATTATGTTAGGATACTCTGAACGTTCTAAAGGCTATAGAGTATACAACACAGGAACACGAACTTTTGAGGAATCAATTCATGTTAGATTTGATGATAAGCTTGACTCTAAAGAGTCAAAGCCAATTGAGAAGTTTGCAGATCTGAAGATCACTTATTCAGGATCTGAAGCTAAAACTTCCTAAGCAAAAGATGCTGAAGAAAAAGACTCTGAAGATACTCAACTAGAAGTTGTTAAAGTTCAGACTCCTCTAAGTAAGCACATACAAATATCTCACACTCTGAAGAATTAATTATGGGTGATAATCTGAACCAGTCATAACCATATCCTCATTCAAACCTTATGAAGACACGCTTATGGGTTTGGTTCCCTTATAGAGCCTATATCAGTTGATGAAGCGCTTTTGGAAACAAAATAGATTTTGGATATGCAATAAGAACTCAACCAATTCTCTAGAAATGATGTATGGGATATTGTGCCAAGACCCAAAGGAACTCATGTATTAGGAAAAAGTGGGTCTTCAGAAACAAGCTGAATGAACAAGGTGAGGTAGTAAGAAACAAGGCTAGATTGGTTGTACAAGGCTATAGTTAGCAAGAGGGGATTGAGTATACAAAAACCTTTTAACCAGTTTCCAAGTTAGAGTTTATTCGTCTCTATGTTTCCTTTGTTGTTAATCATAACATCTTCTTGTATCAGATGGATGTTAAGAGTGCATTTCTGAATCATTACATAACTGAAGAAGTATATGTACACCAACCTCCTGGTTTTGAAAATCATAAAAATCCATATATTTTTTTCAAACTTAAGAAACCATTGTATGGTCTTAAACAAGCTCATAGAACATGGTATGAAAGACTAAGCAATTTTCCTTTAGAAAATGATTTCACCTGAGGGGAGGTTGATACAAATTTGTTCTGTAAAACATTCAAAAATGATATCCTTGTTATTCAAATATATGTGGATGATATCATATTTGGTTCTTATAATGCCCCTTTGTGCAAGGAATTTGCTAAGTCTATGCAGGCAGAATTTGAGATGAGTCTGATGGGAGAACTCAAGTTCTTTATGGGAATTTAGATTAATCAAAGTCCATAAGGAACATATATCCATCAGAGTAAATATACTAAAGAACTTTTGAAGAAGTTTTACATATCAGGATGCACGATATCAAAGACTCATATGCATCTTACATATATCCTTGAGGCGGATGAGGTAAGTGCAAAGGTAGAGCAAAAGGTATACAGAGGTATGAGATATTCTCTCTTATACTTAACTGCTTCTAAACCTGACATTTTGTTTAGTGTTTGTTAATGTGATCTCTTCCAATTAGATCTTAGAGAATCCCACCTAACAATTGTTAAGAGGGTCTTCAGGTATCTGAAAGGTACTATTAACCTTGTCTTGTGTTATAGAAAATCAAAAGAGTACAAGCTAGTGGGTTATTATGATGCTGATTACACTGGAGATAGACTTGAAAGAAAAAGCACTTCTGGAAGTTGCCAATTTTTGGGAGACAACTTGATCTCATGGTCCAGCAAGAGGAAATCAACCATAGCACTATAAACCGCTGAATTTGAATACATTGCAGCTTCTAGATGCAGCACTCAGATGCTCTGGATGAAAATTCAACTAGAAGATTTTCATGTATATGAGTGTAACATTCTTATTCTCTGTGATAATACTTCCTGTAGCGGGGTATTCGTTACCATTAGAGATATTGACTAAATCCAAGGTAAATCATACAAGTCGAGTCGCCACCGCACTTCTATTTATCCAAAGGAATGGTTAGAAAGCGAACAAAAACCTAAAAGTTTTATCGAATCAAAAACTAGTAAAAATGTCAGAGATCTAGGTAAGGGGGTTGGTTATGCAATGGGAAGGTATTAGGCACCCAAAACATCCTAGGTACTCCTAGGGAGCCCTTTTCACATTTGTTGCAAAGGTTGTTGTTTTTTGTGAAAATTTATTTGTGCAAACATGATTGAAGGGATGAGAAAAGCATGTATGTTTATCTAATGTACTACTTACTAAAAGAAGGGTCAAAAGAAAATGACTCGCACGGACGTCGCATCCACTGCATACGTATCTCATATGAATCTGAGAATCAGAGTCTTCGTAGCTCGGCTACCTATGGATTAAAGAGGAGTGTGCTCGCTAAGACATCGCGTCTTATGCCTACGTATCTCATCTGGGATGAAAATCAGAGTAAAACGTAGTTCGACCACCTATGGGGTAAGGGTTGTGTTTTGGGGTGAACGACGTTACTACGCAATCTACCGGATGCTCGACCTTTGGAGACTTACTCGCCTGTAGTGGAAGGAGATAACGTGTTCTTAGGAGAAGAAAAATCAATGAGTTTGGGGTGTTTAGGGATGCTCATGCAAAAAGGAAGTCCTAGATGAAGGAACCGCGCTACCTTAAATGACATGCCACGGGAGGCTATACGAAACCTAAGAAATCGGTAACATGCGGGAAAAGTAAAGGGATCGAGAGATCTACCGTACGGATAAAGATCCGAAGTAACAGCAATTAAAGAGATAAGAAACCCAAATATCTCTCAAGCTAGCACCATCAAAGAAAGTGAGTCAGTACAGGTAATCGGAATAAACCTCCAGGTGGTATCCCACAAATAAAGTGGAACACCAGGCAAGCCATCTCTGCAAGAGTCATATGAGCCCTCACAAAACAAAACTCAACAAACAGGTTAGAGAAACAAGATAGGGTAATCAAGAGTTGCCCCCAAATCAAAATGTAACCACATGAATCATGCCATTAAAATTCACAAAAAGCTCACAAAAAGCAACCAAGGGTAGGAGGCCTAAACCTCTTGTCAAACACATGCATCAAAAGGGTATCAAATTCACCCATAATACCTCATACATTTAGAGCATTCAAATTAAAAGCATAAAGTAATGGGAATAAGGGCAAACCTGATTGGAGAGACCGATGAAATTGAATGACACGGTTGTGTTTGCAAAGCACTCTTAGGGTTTATATGAGAGGGAATTGGTTCTTTGCAGATGAGTTCCCTTCAGTCTCTGGAGGTTGCTCTGAACTCTGTTAGCTCTTCTCTCACTATCTTTTTCCCTGCCAGGGTAATAGGAATAGAATTGAATTTTGTTTCACTGAAACTCTGAATTTATAACCTGATTTTTGTGGACCTGTGGGCTCAAATGAGAGAGGCCCAAGTCCAAAAATTTTATGTTATATTTTATTTATTTATTTATTTTTATTTTTTTTAACACGTGGGCTTCGCCTAGCGAGCATGACAGTTCAAGAAATTCCTCTGAGCGTAGGTCATTCTGGTGGCTTTTCTTGGGACTCGCTAGGCGACCCATTCTGCTCGCCTAGCGAGCATGACAACTCATGAACAAACTTTTGCTCCTTCAAGATTAACGTTTGACTGACGAATAGACTCCATTTGAACCTGTTGGAAGTATCTCAAGCCATTCCCTTGTGTTGACTGATCATCTAAATAGAACTCACAAAGTGTCTTGGATGATACTCAAGCTTCAAACAAAAGATGTTAGTGACACATTTTTGTGCTTTTGGTTAGTAAACAAAAGTAAGAGAAACAATGATATATAATTCAAGCATGCTTGGTGATCTCAAACCAATCACAAGGAGTCCCACCCAAAGGCAAAGGGAACCAAGATGCTAAAGATCCTTGAGGCAATGCAAATGCAATGTTATGATGCCATGAGGGATCTTAGGGTCAAAATTGGGGTCTTACACTTCCGTTATTTGTTTATCTAAGAATCCAATTTTAAATTCTAGAGCTAAACATATTGAGATTAAACATCAATTTATACGTGACTATTGTCATACCCAAAATTTTGCCCCATGTTTTACTCTTTATCTGGATTACTATTGCATTCCTTTGCATACATAGTTCTCTTTTTAATCATTCATCTAGATATAATCATTCACTTCATCTGCATACATTCACGCCAAATACATTTATATCATCCATTTGCATTAACAAGTATCATGGATTCAAAGTTATGTTACTTGTAGGTGACAGGAAATTAGGGTTTTTCCAAGAACTAACCCTAGGTGTCTTGGGTGGTGTACTTAAACGGAGAAGCTTACTTTGTGAACCAAGATACATGAAACCCTAATTGTTGATTCCTGACACTTGTGGATCATGTGATTTGAGATTGATTGCAGAACCTAATTCTTGGTTTGGGATCTTTGTTTATGTGGATTGCATCATGGTTTTGAACTTGGAAGACTTTCCTTGGCTTAAAATTTGGTCAACTAGAGAGGGTTGACTTTTGTTGACATATTATGCTTGTCCATTACTATAATTCTTGCTACAATTTGGACATAATCATTGGCTATCATTCAAAAGAGTTTATTTTCAAACACATTTCAAACTTTTAAATTTAAGTTTTTTTTGGAGGGAAACCATTTCTTTCTTAGAACACAAGTTACATTTTCATTCATTTCAAAAATAGTGTCATTTCATTACAAAAACATTAACATTCCATTACTAATGGTCCAAAATCAAGATTACACAAAAAAATGCACTTTAAACCTAGGGTTGACTTTTGGTTAATTAGTTGACAAAAGTCAACTTGACTAGTCTTAATCCTAGTTACATCTCTTTATTCATTTATAAGCTATCCATAACGTTGTTCTTCATAACTCTTGATTTTCTTACCAAAAGTTCCAAGTCTTGATTGATTTCCTCAAGGCACGTCCAACATTGCATAGGCCAAGTATGACTCTTACCTACAAGAACAAAATCAAAGCATCATTAGATTCACCAAGTTTTAATCAAATACCAAACAAAACAATTCCATTTCATATCATTTATAATTCAAGCATATTCACGAATTCCAATTAGCATCCATTCATTTATTAATTAATCATAACACCAATACATACTGACATACATTCAAGCCAAGTACGTAACTCCAACAAGTAACTCTAAAAAAAATCAAACATTCAAATGTAGTCTAACTAAACACATTCCCTAATTCTAATTTCCACTCAAATGCATATAACCAGTTCAAAAAAAGGGCATCACATTAGCACATAACCATAACAGCCTGAACTCATCCCTTTTCACTATTCCTAGTTCAATACCACTATATAAAATTCAACAAATAACTGTTTGTTAATAATCATCCAATCCAATTCACATAACTAAACATTGAGAATTCAAATCCCTCACACATTTTGACCTATTACTAACAATGCATACATCAACAGTTCCAAATGTAATAAAATATTGCAGCTTAAATCATACATGTAAGTAGCACATGCAATCCTTCCTTTTTCATAACAGACCAAACAATCCCAATTCTAAACAACAATTAACTTTAGCATAGTGTTGCAAATCCATTAACTTTTTTAACCAACTTTCAGACATAGCTTAAGCAATTGCAAATAATAATCCATAGCATTTCATTCTAAAAATTCCAACATTCATCTAAAAAATCATAACAATACAAACCATTGTTAACAAATTTTATAACAACAAAATTTCATAACAGTTTTCCCGAACTACTAACATTCAAAAAACAACCTAACATAACTACCCTATTTCAACTTATTATGTTTCTAACTGACTGTTATAATTAACTAACCAAACCGTTTTTTTCTAACAACTTGACATATATTTCTAACTTCTAATCTATCTAACTAACTTAATTATCAAGTCCCGTTATACTAACTTCTAACTAGTTAATTAATGTACACCAACTGCCAACTTAACTAACCTTCTTCCCTAACTAAAATTTAAAATAATTCAACTAACATCTTAGTTATAACTAACTTCTAACAGACATTCATAACCGATTTTTTTAAAACCAAACTAACTCAATCCATTTCTAACTAACTATAACAAAATTATTTAACAGTGTGATAACACCCAACTGATTGGTACTTGAGAAATCTAACTAAAGCCTAACATAATTAACTTCCAAACTCTATAAATTCGCCTTACCAATCATTAGCACATAGGATATATACACACAATCATTAGCATAATCATCTTCATCTCTCTCATTCACTCTCTCTTTCTCTGAAATCCTCACATATACTAAAGCTTTGAATCACCATTGTTGTTAGAGTTTCAACGTCTGAAACTCTAAACAACCGAGTTAAGCTTCTCACTTTCCCAAAGTCTATCACGTTTTCACTCACACTCTCTGCACTCACAACAACAACAAGCACACAACAAGCATATTTTTGTTCCTACACGCTAAGAACAGAGAAGGAGAAGATTTGAGAAGAAAAAGATTTAAGAAAAGAAGAAGATCCAAGCTAAGAAGCAAAAATTGTAACCTGAATTTCACAACTCTCTCCAAACTATTTGCTTGTGATTGAAATTCAAATTTGACTGAGGAACGTCTCATCCTCGTAGGTAAGCATCTTTTATGTAAGATCCCTAAGATCCCTCATGATATCCCATCATTTGCATTGGCTTTGGGATCACATCTTGGTATCCTTTCACCCCTCATTCATTGAGTTTGAATTGGGAGAGATCACCAAGCATATTTTATTGTATCATAATTTATTTTTCTTTTTTTAATAACCAAAATATCAAAAATATGCCTATGTATAACTTTGTTTCTTTTGTAGGTAGTGTGTGCATCCATCTGTGCCCTATCAAGCTCACATCTAGGGTTTGAGATTCTCAATGCAAGAAATCAATTAAAAAAAGGTTCACATTGGTTATAATAATAATATATGAATCCCCATGTTCTTAATTTATCATTTTGATCAAGAATTCATCAAGAGTTTGAAACATGTTTGCCTTGGAAACCCTAATTCATCTAGGTATTTTGTGTTACTTCCTCAGCAAGTTTCTTCATTATTTGATAAAATATATCAAGGTATACTTCATTTTACATCATATTATGAATATATGATCCTCCATGAGTCCCAAAGATCAAGAGAACTTCAAGTTTGCAAGGTGGTTCAAAGAGATTGATCAGAGAAAGACAACTGATCAAAACTGGGGTTCCCTAGACCCTATCTCCTACAATTTTTGTCATATGAAAATTATTCCAAGATAAATGTTACTCTTTATGACATTCCAAACAACTTTAATATTGTCATCAATATCTAGTTTTGCTTGGAAAGTCATTTTTTATGGTGAAAGATTATAGGTCATTTTGTTTATGCCCTAGTTGGAGGTTAACTTCCAAGGACCATAAATTGCTCAATTTTTATGATATAAAGACTACCCAAGTTTCATGATCAATTTCAATATGTATTCTCCAACTTTTAGCCTTTTATAAATGTCAAATTCAACTTGAAAGGGCATGTGCCATGAGGAAACATTATAGGTCATTTTGGGTCATCACCATTGAACAAGCAATTTTCCTCAACTTCTAAAATCCATAACTCCATCATGCCAAATCCAAATGATGTCAAATTTGGTACCAAATTGAATAGAAATGGAAGATATACAACTTTGTTGAAGAAACCATTTTCATTTTAAGCTCATAGCAAAAGTTATTCAATATGGAAGAAGTGGTCATTTGACTTTGTACTTAGAAAATTTTCAAAATTTTCAATCATGTTTGATTTCTCCAACTTCCACCTTAAAATTCATTATGATCCAAACTCCAAATGGAAAAGTGTTCAACATAAAAGTTGTTTCCCTTGATCAAACCTTTCCAAAGCATCCAAGATCACTTCATTTGGACAATAATTGAGGGACTTGCGTATTGTTCCTTTGTTTGGTTTGGTTTGGAAACTTTTGAACTCAAGTGATTAATTCCTTTTGCATGCTTCCATGTAATGACTTCGACATCAATTGCACACGAATTGGAAGTGGATTGCATCATTGGTTGGGCCTAATTCCTTTCCCATGCACCCATGCACAACATTGCTATTTTTGGTTAATTTTCAAATGGTGCAAAACTGAATTCCATAGCCTATAAATACAAGTGCATTACTTCAGAAATGATACACACACCTTTCCCAAGCCTTTCCAAGCCAACTCAGAGCCCTACACCATAGAATTTTGTGAGGATTTCATTGAATTTGAGTTCTTGATTCCACTTCTGTTTGGGGACAAGAACTCCAAGAATTCATAGTCATTTTTATCTCAATTGACCACTTCAAGCAAGAGGAGGAAGAACCAATTGGAATTGCATCAAGATCTAGCCAAATCACTACAACCCGAAGGTGATTTTTCCAAAACTTCAAGCCTTCGATTCTCTCTCAATTCTCCACTATTCTACTTGTTTATTGGTTGTCTGAAGTCCTACCAATGTAGGCAACAAGATTGAGTTGCTTTGAGGTCAAATCGAAGTAACTCAGATCGTGTACCTCAAAATTCAATTCCTGATATCTCTCAATATATCTGGAATTATATGAAATTAAGGCCAAATTCGAGCTCATGAGTTTTTTCTCTTTAAAATAGTGTCCTTACTTTTCATTTTCTGTATGGTTGGTGGTGGACCAGTCCGGTGAGGTCCACAGGAGAAGACAACCGGAGCTAGGGCTCCGGTGATGGTTGGCGTGCATACTGACCATCTGATCTATTTGAAATGTTTTAATCCTAGCGTTTCCTTTTGATTACCAAGCCTGCAGCGTATTGGCTAAGGACTTTGGTGGAACGCGTGCGCTTGGTCGTCATATCTTCCACCTCAATTAATGAGGGAGATTTGATGGCCCTCGTTTTTTCTATTTTTCTTTTTAATTCTGATTTTTCATTTAATCCATTTATTTTATTTTATTCATATTAATTTCATTTTTAATCCAAAAAATATGGGACTTTCACCAAAAATCTTTAAATATTTTCCACTTCCATATTTTGAATTAAAATCATTTTTTGGATTAGTTTTGATATTTTTCATGAATTAAGTGATTTTAACTTGTTTTAAATATTTTTAAAATACTTATGATGTTCCAAAAACCATGAAATTTTTTGTCTAAGGTCATTTGACCTTGTTTGACCTAGGATAAATCCCTTGGACATTTATTTGGTGTTTTGAAGGGATTTGAGGTTTTGTCCATTTTAAAATGCATTTTAATTCATTTTTAATTTGATTTTTAATTGTATAATTGTTTGAAAATTATGTTGAGCCATCTTTATGGTCTTATGATGTTTGAATTTCTGTTTGTCATTGACCATGGTTGATTTGACTTTCATTTGACCAATACTATTGGATTTAGGGGATTGATGAAATGTACATTTCATCTCCCAAAATGAATGGATAGTATTGATCAGATGAAATTCCTCCTATGATCAATTTGGGTTTCTATTTCCCCTTCCCTCTTCATCTTCATCTCTATTCTTCCCCAATCCATCATTGACCAGTGATTTCTCTAATGTCTAAATGCTAGTTGATTCATCAATGACCTTGTGTCAGATGAATCAATATGAGCCAGACTGAGATAGGTCCATCCCTTTTTTTAGTGTGTCGTATGTTTATAGGAGTTTGGTTCTTTGTACCAAATCTCTAACATGCATTAACACCTATATTTTATTGCCCGACCTCAGATAGTTGTGACTTCTACATAAGTCCAATTACGATTGCTTAACATAAAGCTAAATTTTTTCCCTCAAGGCATATCATTCTAGTAAGTGAGATTGTAAGTCTCTCATTCTTTATGGCATTGTGTGGAAACTTGACCTTTTTTCCATTCATGAGAGCTAGTGGCATACTTGTTGATTTATCCAAGTTGGAGCCTTTCTCATGGATGATGTCTTGGTTCATGGATTGATACTTGTGAATGAATGGTTGAGTTTTATCCAAAGAATGACTTAATCAATTAAAACTCATCACTAACATTTGACTAACCATTAGCTAACTTCTTGATTAATGTTGTTTTACTTTCAAGTCATTTACTTAATACGGTTTAAATTTTAGTACCTTTATCATTCATTTCCATTTACATTTTATGCAACCTGTTTATGTTTCAAGCCCTCTTCACTTTGCTCATTTGAGTCATATCTTGTGATTGTATATAATGTTTGCTTATCTTTGTTTTTACTGTGGTATTAGGACCTTAAAACACCTAATAACAACAAAACCCCTAAAAAACATCTTGGTGGACTGTTGGACTTGATCTGAACTCTTGGACTTAGAAGTAGGCAACATTCCCATGCTTTGAAGGACTTGGCCAATGCCACTATATAAGACTGAGATATCTTTGAATATGTCTTTCATCTGATGCAAGACCTTGAATGTCTTTGATTCATCTGTTACTCTGCCTCTGTGCTTAATTGTCATACTGTTATTATTATTTATGTCTAATGATTGTTTCTGCAAGTTTGTCAAAGGAATATTTTCATCTGATACATTGGAAGACATTGAAGGCTGCTAGTTATTGGACTGCATGCTTGGATATTGTGTCCATCTTTATTTGATGTCTTTGTCTTCATATGGTTTGCTTAGATATTGCTTATACTTGTTGCTTGCTATAGTCCAAAGGAAAATGAGTTTCTATATGACATCATTGTCTGTTGGATTGCATCCCATTGGTTAGATCTTTTCAACTCTTAACTTTTAATTTTTGTCTAGGATAGTCCCTTCATCTCCTCCCACTTCTTTAATTTCAAAATCTCTCCCTCTTTTCAAAAACTTATTTTGCTTGTGATTTCAAACTTAGACATGTTTAATGATTAGAACTTTGGCCTTATGCCATTGAACTTTCAAACTTTTTCTTAATCAAATCTGTGAATGAACTTAACCATATTAACTTGAATTTCAAAGAGACAAAAAGAGCTAACAAGCTCATTCAAATCTTTGGTCTTTTGTGCCTTTTCTTATTAAACTTTTGTTAAAATTAATTCACCAACTTTTTTGAAATTTTCATCACGAACTACGTGGTTTTGATCCCTCATTTTTATGTTGGTACGTAGGCATAAGACCAAAGGTATTGTCAAACATAAAAATATAATTAATGAATTATATTTCTCATCTCCTCACTATATATTTTATCAAACATCATTTAGACCAAATCACTTGCACACAAAAAAGGGCTCCCTAGGAGTACCTAGGATACTTTGGGTGCTAACACCTTCCCTCTGTGTAATTAACCCCCTTACATGTAATCTTTGGAATTTTATTAGTTTTGATTTGAAAACTTCTTATATTTGAGTTTTGTTCATACTTTTTCCCTTTTCCTTTGGAAAGAACAAAAGCGCGGTGGCGACTCTGGTTTTATTGACGTTAAGTTTACCAATAACTTGATGGTCATGAATTTACCGCTACACTTTCCTCCTCTATTTTTCTCTAAATTGAATACCATTATGTAGCCATAAGTTCCATGAATCAAAGCCCCAATATGCTAGGCTTTGATTCCCCCATTCGAGCATTTAAAGTTGGAAACTTGTATTTAGGGTTCATGACATTTTTACTCCGGTCTGATCAATCAATTAAGCATTTTGAGAAATTGATGTGATGTTGCGTCAAAAGACGGTTAGAATGATGTGAAATGGATGTTGCTTGGACATGCGCCGCCGCCGGAGGCGATTTCTGATGCGGCGTGGTTGTGGTTCAGAGGAAATCATCGGTGACCTAATGAGGCACGCGTTTAGAACGAGGAGTAGAAAATGTTTTTTTCTCATAACACTTCTCCTTTCTCTTTGTCTGGTATCTTGGGACCAAGGCTACTTCAAGCCCACACCAATTGATGTTCATACCCTCAAACACTCTCCACACCCCACCTGGACCAAACACAGGACTTTGGGCTCGTGCCTCAAGCCCATGCAATTCTTCTTCATACACCACCTTTGTAGTGTTGCACCCCCCTACTTTCCTCATTTTTCATTTTTTTTATCTTTTGTTGTTTGCTTTTCTTTTTTTCTTTAATTGTTGATTAGATCAATTTTTGATCCTATTTTGTGATAGCTTTTTGTTGCATTTTTTCACCATGATTAATTAGGAAGTAAGCAATGTGATTTAATTAGATCTTAATTCATATTTTATGAATTTGAGCATTAATTTCTAGGATTAACTCTTTTAATTGGAATATAATCAATTATGGTCTTTGGAAAACCCGCCACAAAATCCTTAAAGATGTTATCCCACTTCCACCAGGCATACTCAAAGGTTGCATCAATCTTGATGGCTTCTGATGCTCGATCTTCGACTTTTGACAAGTCAAACAAGAATACACAAACTTGGGTACACCCTTCTTCATACTTGGCCACCAGAACATCTTCTTAAGATATTGGTACATTTTAGTAGCTCCGGGATGAATACTCAAACTGCTCTTGTGACCTTCTTCAAGAGTTCTCTTCTTAAGCTCTGGAAAATCTGGCATACAAACTCTGTGTCGGAACCTCGTGACTTTATTCTCATCTATTATAAAGTCTACCTTTTTTTACCTTGATTTATTTACACTAACCAGTCAATCAATCCCAAGTAAAACTTCTTACCTTCTTTGACCTCTTCCAACACACTACAAGTTAAATTTAACATACCCAACATTACACTTCTCGGCAACATCTCACACACCAAGCTAAGATCTTTAAACCGCTTGATCAAATCCATCTCTTTAACCATAAGCGCTGACATATGCAAGGACTTTCGACTCAAAGTGTCTGCTACCACATTAGCCTTACCAGGATGGTAACTCAAATCGAAAGCATAGTCCTTCAAAAATTCTAGCCACCTCCTCTTCCTTATATTCAACTCTTATGATCGCTGGAAACTTTAAACTTTGAACCATACAGATAGCGCCTCCAAACTTTAATCATAGAAACTACAACTGCCAACTCCAAATCATAGGTAGGATAATTCCTCTAATGAGTCTTAAGTTGTGTCGAAGCATACGACACAACCTGACGACTTTGCATAAGCACACCACCTAAGCCCATCTTAGAAGCATCACAATACAACACAAAGGATTCTTTCACAATTGCTAAGATCAACAATGCACCATCGTCAACCTCTTCTTCAACTCTTGGAAACTTTCTTCACACTCAAAATCCCACATATAAGCTTGTCCTTTCCGGTTCAACTGAGTCAAGGGAAAGGATAACTTCGAAAATCCTTCTTTAAACCTTTTGTAGTAACCAGCCAAACCCAGAAAACTCCTGATCTCTGTAACTGAATTAGGAGCCTCCTACTACAACACTGCATCTATCTTAAATGAATCAATCTCTCTACCACAACTAGATATTACATGACCAAGAAAACTCACTTTTCACAACCAGAACTCACACTTGGACAACTTGGCATACAACTTCTTCTCTTACAAAGTTTGTATAATAACTCGCAGATATTTTGCATGCTCTTCTTCTGATTTAGAGTACACCAAAGTATCATCTATGAACACCACAATGAACTGATCCAAGTAAGGATGGAAGATCTTATTCATATACTCCATGAACACACCTGGGGCATTAGACACACTAAACAACATCACCGAATATGATGATAGCCTTCAGAATATCTTTAGCCTTCACTCTAATATGATGATAGCCTAATCTCATATTAATCTTGTTGAACACACAAAAACCCATCAACTGATCCATAAGGTCGTCAATTCAAAGAAGAGGATACTTGTTCTTGATAGTAACCTTATTCAGATTCCGATAATAAATATATAACATCATGCTACCATCCTCTTTCTTAACCAATAATATGGGTGTTCCCCATGATGATACACTAGGCTTGACGAACTTCTTCTTTAGCATACCTTCTAATTGTTTCTTCAACTCGCAAAACTCTTATGTAGACAATCTATATGGTGCCATTGACACATGTCTATTACTAGGTACTTGATCGGTCACCATTTTTACTGTATTTTTATCGCTTATTCGATAAGAAGCCAAGGACTCTGTAATACTTTGTTCGTATTATGCTACCTTTTGAGTCAATTTTAGTGTCCATAAGTTATTTGCGCGTTTTATCATTTTTGAGTTTTATTTCTTGTTTTCTGCATTTTATGTTTTGGTTGTCTATTTTGAATTTCTTCAGGTCCAAGTAGAATACCCAAAAGACTCAGTGCGAGAAAATAGAGGAATCTAGTGTTTCGGGAAGGAAATGGCCAAGCTACAAGAGGCCTACCACGGCCACTTGACACTGGTCGTGGCAGGATGATGGCTTTACAAGCTACAGGATAATGGAACAACCAGTGGCGCAACACGGCCACCCGTGTCAGCTTACTTGCACTTGAAAGAGAAGAAATAGGAACAACCAGTGGGGCAACACGGGTCGTGTTGCCCCAGGTGCTAGTTCTTTCTGCTCTTGTGTTTTTTCTCAAGTATTGAGCGGAAAAGGGTATTTTAGGGATTTCCAACCAGTGCTAAGGGATTTCTACTATTTAGAAGAGTTCTTACGATGAATTGAGGGACTTTTTGTTGGACTGAAGAGAGCATGAAGAGTTGTGATACGATCAAGAATTGGAGAGATCAAGGAATTCGGAGAGCGGAAGATTTTCATGAGTAGACGCAATTGAAGATCCAAGTTATCCAATCACTTGTAATATCTAATTTTTATCTTGAATCTATTTTGAACAATATGAGTAGCTAAACCCCCAAATGCAAGGGGAGTCCCTAATTTATATTTGTAATGACTTTGAGTTTGTGATTGCAATGACAATATTATTTTTCATAATTACCATAATCTTTTGATGTGTGTAAACTTTTCTCTTTTGGAACAATTGAGATTGAGGTACGATTATCAATTAGGCTAGATCGCCATTGATGAGGTTTTCATAACATTACTCTGCAATAGATATCACCTAGGACTAGGGATACCCTGTATGAACCAGATTATTCTTGATATATTAAGATATAGTTTCACCGGTAATTTTCTATGGACATAAAGATTAGGGTTGAACGATTAAAGATTTTCTCACCAAAGCCTTGGGAGAAAATACCCTTGAGAACAGGTAGTAATTAATTGATATTTGTTGATGCAATAGTAACTCAGAGTTTTATAGGGACAAATTATACATCTTCCATAGCATGTTCATTTTTCCTTAAAAACCTTGTTTTACTGTATTATTTATTTTATTTGCCCTTATTTTTATAAGTTTGAATCTAAAACCCCAATACTAGTTTTTGTTTAATTGAATAGTTATTTGAACTCAATATTAACACGCAGTCCTTGAGATCGACATTCGGGGGATTTCCCATTTATTAATGCAAAAGGCAAAATAATACACTTGTTATTTTCCAATCAAGTTTGTGGCGGTGTTGTCGGGGACTGCTAAAATATAGAGTTTGATTTTAGTTCAGTTAAAATTTTATTGCTCTGCAATAAAGTTATTTTTCTGTCACTTATATAATTTCATTCACTAATCTGTCTAATCTGTTTATGCGAGGAGATCCCTCAACTGAATTTCTTTTTGACACAAAAATCGAGAGAACTCTTCACCAGAGACTCAGACACGCTAGATTGGCTAGAATGAATTCCAAAGAGGAAGTTCCCTTCGTTCACTCATATTCAAACTCAGAAACATAAACAATGGCTGAAGCTCCTCCACCTCCACCTCCAGAAAGGCTCCTTGGTGACTATCGAGATGCAAATGCACTAGGTGGTAGATTAACAATTGTCAACCAACCGGTGAATGTGGATAATTTTCAACTGCATCCAAGCACAATCAATCAACTTGAAAGAAAACATTTCACCGGAAAGGTGAATGAAGATGCAAACAAGCACTTACAGAGATTTATGACCATGAGTACTACTTTGAAAATTGATGGTCATACTAATGAAGCAAAGAAGTTAAGAATGTTCATATTCACTTTAGCTGAAGAGGTGGAAGAATGGTTCTATTCTCTCCCATCTGGCAGTATTACATCATGGGAAGAGATGGAAAAGGCTTTCTTAAATGAGTATTTTCCAGCATCAGGATTTCCGAGAAAAAGGTATGAAATCTTGAACTTCAAAAAGAAGGAGGGTGAGCCTTTGGGAGATGCCTACAAAAGATTCAAAAGGATTCTTATGGCTTGCCCAACTCATAATATGGATCAGACTGAAAAGATGCAGATGTTTGTTAATGGTCTCAAAATAAAGACAAAATAGTTTATCGATACAGCAGTCGGTGGCTCAACCAATTTCTCAACAGCCACCAGTATTAAAAATATCATTGAAGCGATATCTGCAAATGAGCATCTGGAGTTGTATGATAGGTGTATAAGCAAACCTGAGGAAGTTACTAATATGAAGCTGGAAACTAATAAGATTTGGTTGGAAGATACAGTAGTTGCTGAAGTGGAAAAGAAGTTGAAAGCTATGAATATAGGTACTCAACAGGTAGCTCAAGTTCAACCTGCTCATACTATCACTTCTGAGATTTGTAATGGACCTCACCACACGGTGCATTACTTTGCAACCCCTCAACAAATTGAAGAGATCAAATTTTTGAAGCAGAGTGATCCCTACTCTAACACTTACAATCCAGGTTGGAAGAATCATCCAAACTTCTCCTGGAAAGATCAAAGAGGGAATGTTCCACAACAAGGTCAAGGTCAATATCATACTCAATATCAATAACAGCAGCAATGACAAGCTTCAAAGAAATAAGACTGGGATATTTCCATTGAAAAAATGGTCGCTCACAATATTCAGAAGAGACTAGAAACAATCAGAAGAAAAAAAACCACCGCCTCTATAAAAAATCTTGAAGTTCAGATGGGTCAGATAGCGCAACTATTGGCCTAAAGTTCTCAAGCTCCAGGTACCTTGCCTAGTGGCACATTGACAAATCCTCGTGAGCATAATAATGTTAACACTGTGGTGACCATAAGTGGTAAGTCTACTGAGAAACCAGAAGAAAAAATTACAGAAGAAGATGGGTGTTGGAAGTCGAGTTAGAAATTAAAGAACCGAAGAAAACGGAGGAGGATGTTGTGATAATGCCTATAGTGGAGAAGGAGATGGAAAAAATTGTCAAGCCAATCATTAAACTTCCTTATCCTCCTAGACAAAAGAAGAAAGACCAACATGAGAAGAATTTTGAGAAGTTTTTTGAGATGTTTAAGAAACTTGAGATAAACATTCCATTTTCTAAGCTCTGGAGCAGATGCCAATATATGCCAAATTCATGAAAGACATTATCTCCAAAAAGCGCTCCACAAATGTAGACCCAATCATCCTCACTGAAACTTTCAGTGCTATTCTCCAAGGTATGAAAATTCCTGTGAAAAATAAAGGTATGGGTTCTGTTACTATTCCTTGCACTATTGGTGATAGAAAATTCATGAAGGCTCTGATTGATTTGGGAGCTAGTGTGAGTTTGAGGCCGCTGTCCATTTATAAAAAATTGGGCCTTGGCATCGTTCAAGACGCTAGGATAACTCTTCAGTTTGTTGATCCGCTTAGTTAGGAGACCTTATGGAATTATGGAGATGTTCTAGTAAAGATAGATAAATTTGTGTTTCTAGTTGACTTTGTCATTCTTGAGATGCCTGAAGATGAGGGGATCCCTCTCATATTGGGCATACCATTTTTAGAAATAGGAATGTGTATGATAGACATAGAGGAAGGAACAATGACTCTCAAAGTCTATGATGAAGAATTGAAAATTGATGTTCGGAACATTGTGCAATACAAAGATGATGTAGGCACGAGTCACACTGTAGAGGTAATAAATCAAGTGATTTCTAAAGCAATTGAAATGAAAACACCACAGTTACCTTTAGAACGTGTTTTGAGCTTGTAAATTTTTAAAAGTGATGAAGATGAGAGAGAGTCAAAAGTGCTAGCCATGATGGAAGCACAACCTCAGTGGACTAGATCTAAACCACGCTGGTGGGAAGATTTAATACCACCCCAATCATCAGAAAATAACGAAGAGCCTAAAAAGGGGGCAGAGTTGAAACAACTACCTGAGAATCTGAAGTATGTGTTTCATGATGCTGAAAAGAAGTGTCATGCCATTATCAATTCCAGTTTAAAAAGTTTTCAAGAAGAAAAACTCATCCAAGTACTCAATAAATGCAATAGTGATATTGGATGGGCGATTAAGGATTTGAAAGGTATTAGCCCGACAGATTTCATGCACAAGATTTTGATGGAAGATAATCATAAGTCGGTGGTTCAACCACAACAAAGAATTAATCTAGCTATGAAAGAAGTGGTTCACAAAGAGGTGGTAAAGTTGTTAGATGCAGGGATGATTTACCCCATATCTGATAGCCCGTGGGTTAGTCAAGTGCATGTGGTACCGAAGAAGGGAGGAACTACTGTGATAAAAATGAGAAAAATGAGCTGATTCTAACAAGAACTGTTACAGGTTGGAGAGTATGCATTGATTACAGAAGGTTGAATATTGCAACAAGAAAGGACCATTTCCCTTTGCCATTCATTGATCAATATTGGAAAGGTTGGTCGGTCATGATTACTATTGTTTCCTTGACAGATACTCGGGGTTCAATCAGATTGCAGTGGCCCCTGAAGATCAAGAGAAGATCACTTTCACATGTCCTTATGGTATTTTCGCGTACAGGAGAACTTCATTTGGGTTGTGCAACGTACCTGCCACATTTCAGAGGTGTATGACATCCATATTCGCTGACATGCTTGAAAAACATATGGAAGTGTTTATGGATGACTTTTCTGTTTTCGGTTCTTCTTTTCATAAGTGTTTAACTAATTTGTCTCTTATGCTAGAAAGATGCCAGCAAACAAATTTGATCCTAAATTGGAAGAAGTGCCATTTTATGGCACGTGAAGGCATATTATTGGGACACAAAATTTCCAACAAAGGCATAGAAGTAGACAAAGCAAAAGTGGAGGTAATAGCTAATTTACCACCACCGGTGAATGAAAAAGGTATGAGAATTTTCTTTGGACATGCAGGTTTTTACCGTAGGTTCATCAGAGACTTTTCAAAGATCGTCAAATTGTTGACTAGCTTGCTTATGAAAGACACGCCTTTTCTTTTTTTAAAAACTGTAGTGAAGCTTTTGAAATCTTGAAGAGTGGGTTGGTGTATGCTCCTATAGTGATTTCCCCTTATTGGTCTCTTCCTTTAGAGATCATGTGTGATGCAAGTGATACTGCAGTAGGGGCAGTGCTAGGACAAAGAGAGGAAAAGCTCTTGCATGTGATTTATTATGAAAGTTATGTGTTGAATCCTGCCCAAATGAATTATGCAACCACTAAAAAAGAGTTGCTCGCTGTCATACCCTTATTTTGGTCCTGATATTTTTTTCATCAATCATTCATTTTCTTTCCTCCTCATGACCATTTCATTCGGTCATGAATCTATCCACCTACACTGATTGTTTAGACATTGCCACTACTTGCCATTCCATGACTATTAGATTTTTACCTCTCTATTTGGCTTTAGATGTTTGATATATTTTGATAGAATCAGTTGGAATGTCATGACTTTCATTCTCATGTCTAAATTCAATCCATGTTTTGTCTCTCTCATAGAACATCATTTTCCCTTTCGATCTTAATTCAAAGAGATTCCATCTATATTCCATATCATATTTCTATATATCATGTTCAAATTTGCATTCACATTTTTTCATTCACATTGGAAAGCTTCCATTCATTCATACGCATACTCATTCATGTTTCAGCTACTTCATTCATTTTTATCACATCCATCCACTCACAACCGTCATTTTCATGAAAGCATCATTTTCTTGCTCATTCACAATGAGCGTTTTGTTCATTTCAAGTCCAAAAAGGTTCTAAACTTGTAACCTTTTACACACTTCAGTGTGTCTGCTGCAAAGAAAGATTGTGTTCCGCTTTGCATCCTAGAAATACAAGAAGTTGATGAAATAATGTGATGAGTTTTCTCAAACACACTGCTGCTTTGGAAGTTTTGGTGAGTGATGTTGAAGCAGAGGATCCACAACAAGTTATTGACCGCACTCACAGTCAGCAGGAAACGGCAATGTGTTTCATTAATTAGTTGATGGATGACTACTCAACATTTAATGACATTATTCAACCAATTCAAGTTGCCGTGAATGAGCTGAAGTTTGGGTTATCACTTGTTCTATCAAGCACTTTAGAAAAAAAGAATATTTGAGAAAAGTTGGGCATGAAAACATTAGCCTTGTTTATGATAACAATGGTGTTCTAAATAGTAACTAACTGATCAATCAAAGAATTCAGAGCCGACTGTTTCTTGCCAAGAGATTAATATAGTTCAGTGCAAACGAAATGAAGTCATTGCTTTGCAAGATTACAATTGCATGTTTACGTTATACAGTTGTTGTATGTCTGAAGTCATTGCCTTGCAAGATTACAATGCTATATAAAGTCACACTTCATGGCTTATCCAGATAGGTAACATACTCAAAGCTGTGGATTTATTTTCTTTAAAGTCTAAAGTGAATGTTGCACTTTAAAAAAGAAAACACGAAGCTGTAACTATTAGTCAAAAACTCAGTTCCAAGGTCGTTACAAACGTGCATGCATTTTATCACATTATCAAAGTTCTTAAGGAGTGGAGCATCATCATGAATATCAACAATCTTCTATGCATTGGCTTGCTTATGGATCTCTGCAACCGATCAATATCTTCAAGACTTCCTTCATTGATGGTCTACCGGCTGACAATTTTTAGATTAGTTTCTTTTCCAGTTGTCAGTTCCAATAGAACTACTCCAAAGCCGTAAACATCTATCTTCTCATTGACTCTAATTGTTTGAGCATATTCTGCAATTCATACACGAAATAAACATTGAGATCTAATAACTTAAGATAGTCGAATTTTATGAGAAAACAGGAATTCGAAATTGTTTTACCTGGAGCAATATATCCAAATGCGCTAGCCACAGCTGGCATGGTGGCAAGTTCTTCTGGTTTAATCAATATCCTGGCGAGACCGAAATCAACAACTTTTGCATTGAATTATGAATCCAAAAGAATGTTACTTGTTTTCACGTCTCGGTGAACAATATGCGGCGAGTAATCATCATGCATGTAGCATATTTCCTGCACCAAAAATGGAATTGTGAGAGGAGACAATAGTTGAGTCGGAGAAGGAACTGTCATTTGCCGAACCAAAAACTGATCCAATGGACGCTGATAGCAAAAAAACAAAAAGTAATAATGCAGAGGAAGTCGAGCAAGCATATAACAGGAGATATTGGAATGCAAAGTATGAAGCCACGGTTCTCTCGGCTCTAGCGACGTTTCGTATTTTGCAAGAACCGCTTTACAATTTGCTTGAATTTATTTCCATGATAAGTCAAACAAAAGTTTCGGTTGATCGAATTCAAGAATTCCTACAGGAAGAAGATCAAAATCAGTTCATGAATAAGCATGTTTCCAAAACTTCAAGAATTGCTATTGAAGTAAAACCAGGAGAACTGCCAAAAGTATGTCGCAAACCATGAGATGTACACTTAACCGGAATTCCACTGAATATCAGATGGAAGTGTTAAAACCGGCATCTGCAAAAGGTCAAAAAATGTGCATGAGAAATCTGAAATGCAAGACATTATGGCAATGGTAGCTAACTGTAGAAGATTGGCCATTGAAATGAAATCACAACATTTAACACAAAAAATCAAAACCAGGCTCAATCAAAGACCTGCAATAACAACTCAGTTCAAATCACCAAATACATCAAATCATCCAATGTCAAACAATTTAGAAAGGAGGACCTTACCAGTGTTCATCCCAAATCGCTTGTTTTTGTTTCTACTCAACCGGAACTGTCCAAACAATACTGTTAGCTATCATAGTTCAAAAAGGAATCAAGGTGATAGGTCAAGGATGAGCGAAGGTTTTAACCATGTTTGCTTCTCCAATAACCGACAAGTCAGAAGTAGCTCCCAATGTTCCTTTCAACAATTATGACAACAGAGCATACACCACAGCATCAACACAAAAAAATCAAAGCCATGCTCGCAAGTTCGACGTTTTCTCCTGCAGACATGAAACCAATATTTCGGTAAATTCACAATGATAAATAGCCCTTTACCGGCGGTAAAAGTTCACAAGTGACCCAGAAAGGAATTGAGTAAAATTTAAGAGAAGAAAGTACAGGGGTCGTATTACCTTTTCCAGATCAAACACCAAGTAAGGCAGACAAAACTGGAGTACCTCAAAGGACTTCCAAAGGGATACCCCTTTTGATTGCAGTAAGCCAACTCAAAACCCTAGTAGGGTGAGTATAAAGAAGGGGGCAGCCACGATTCAAGGAGGTAGCGAAAAAACCCTAATAATTTTTCACCGAAAAAAGAGAGCCGCCTCCTCCTCCACCAGGTCGCAACCACGGAATCCCAAGGATCGGCAACCTCAAGCTCGCGATCAGCTACCGACACAACAAACCCTTCTGCCGTTGATGGCTTTCGGCGGCCACCAGCGATTGATGAAGCATAGAAGATTCGTGAGAGCAGGAGATTCGTATCAAAGCGGAGACGTCTGAAGAACAAACGAGAAAGGTGAGAGTTTTGTTGATTTTGGAAGCATTCGTTTGTCTGTATTTAGAGAGAGATCGAGAGAGTGGAAGTTGTTCTTTGAGGGAGATGAACGAATTTGTGGTGATTTGTTTCACTTTCCTTCAGTTCTTTTTCTTTTATTTATTTTAAGGCATTTAAAACCCATTTAAAACCCACCTGTGAGGGTTATTGTGCCATTTAATTACCGTTTGGTTTTTCCTTGCAACTTCTCGTTAACTACTGCTGGCATTGATGATGATTAAGCTTTGTTATCTCCACCCAACAGCCAGGCGGCTAGGGTTGGCCTTTGGGATTCTCTCACCATTTTCGTGGGCTTTAGTTGCCCATTAGCTTAAACAGCCCATCTCATTTTAGTTAATTTTTATTTTAATTTATCTTTATCTATTCTTGTTTATATCTTTAAGTTGTTGTTAAGGTAACAGAATGACCATAAGTGGCCGAGTGGAGAGAAAGCAATTTCATCTTCTTTTGTGGGATGGGTTCGATACTTGGGAATAACATATATCTTCATATTTTTATTTTTATGCTTGCTATTTTATTTAAAAAATTTATAACTTCTTACTATTTATTTTACCATTTTGTACCTTTTATCTAGTCCTCTTTTTTACGCTTGTTGATTTTATTCTTCCGGTTTAATTTTTAATGTGTTGTAAATAACTTGCTTATTTATTTATTTCGTTCGGCTTACTCTCGGGCATATTCTCCACGAACTCATACGCCATATCAACTTAATTGACCAACACCTCAAACATTCACATTAATCCTTCTATTCAAACGTATCTTTTTTATTAAAATTTGAAGAAAAAGATTATCCTGGATGGAATATCCAGTTATAATCCCAAATATTGGGCTCAAGCTGTAAGAGCTTGTAAGCCATAAATATTCGTCTCCTCTACAAAACACCTGTAAATATCTCAAACCATCTTCTTAATAAAATTTGAAGAAATTATCCTGGATAGAATATCCAGTTATAATCCCGAATATTAGGCTCAAGCTGTAAGAGCTTGCAAGCCATAAATATTCGTTTTCCCTCCAAAACACTCATAAATATTCGAACCATTTCCTTAAGCAAATTTGGAAGAAAAAGATTACCTGGGTGAAATATCCAGACGTAGTCCCGAGTATTAGACCCAAGCTGTAAGAGCTTGCAAGTCACAAGTACTCGTATTTCAAACTCCAAAATACTTAATTCCTATCTTAACCCCTTTCAATGAAGATGGAAATGGAACATGGTGTATACCGTGCACTCCTGAGATTAAGATTCGAGGTGGATGCCTTGCCTATCTTAGCTCTCGCCATCATTTAAAATTGTCAATGCGGTTTCTTCAAACCCCTTTCTCAATCAAACTTCAAAACACTTAATCCTTATTAAACATTTTTGCAAATAAGATGGAAATGGAACATGGTGGATACCGTGCACTCCTGAGACTAAGATTCGAGATGGATATCTCGCTCATCCAAGTTCTCGCCATTACTCAAAATACATCCAACCAATCAAACTCTTTCTCGCCGCCGTGCGATTAATCAGAAAACCTTTTCATAAACGAAAGACATCTTGTCTTAAGATGATGCAAAGCAATGTTTCGGCCACGGTTGTTGAGTTGAGATAAGAGACGTTTTTCCGAATGTTGATTTGTAAATCCATTCGATGTGTGGTATACGTCTGCTCCTCATCTGTTTTGGGTAAAACAATGTTTTCGTCGATTAATACAATATAGCTTTCTCTAAAATTGACCAACAAACAAACATTTTTCTACCCAAAACTACGTAAGCCTTGATTTCTCTGTTGAGATACGTAGGAGCAAGATTTATAAATCTTGTTAGGCCTACTAATAAAAAACTTAGGTTTAGTCCTTTGTTAAAAAATCTAAAAACATTTTCCTCTTTTTTACTCTTTCTTTCCCACTTAATAACTTGAAAAACCTAACATTTCAATTAACACTAACGCACACAACTAACCTAATGGTTCCCGTTGAGTACAACGGACGTGAGGGGTATTAATACCTTCCCCTTGCGTAATCGACTCCCGAACCCTGATTTGGTTGCACGACCATAATCATTTTCGTTTCTTTCTTGGGTTTTATCGATATTTCCCCTTTCCTTTTTAGGAATAAATAGAGTTCGGTGGCGACTCTGTTCAGTCCATCATTGCGAGCGTGCGATTGCGCCTCACTAAGTCATGCTCTCATTTTTTCGAGGTGCGACACTCGCGGTTGTGTATGCTTTTGACAAATTCAGGTCTTACTTGTTAGGGTCGAAGGTAATTATTTATACTGACCATACTGCTTTGAAATATCTTTTTGCTAAACAGGAATCTAAACCAAGATTGCTGAGATGCATTCTACTTCTACAAGAGTTCGATCTGGAAATCATATACAAAAAGAGATGTGAAAATACTATTGATGATCACTTATCTCGGATGTCCCTAATAGAAAAAACATAGAAGAAACACCCAATCAAGGATGAATTCATTGACGAACGAATCCTAATGGTTATTGGTGTTACATGGTTCGTAGACTATGCGAATTGTTTAGTAGGTGGAATAATACCTGACGATTTTGATTCTAACAAAAAGAAAAAGTTTTTGCATGATTGCAGGTTTTATTTGTGGGATGACTCGTTCTTGTACAAAAAGGGAATAAATGGGTTGGTTCGAAGGTGTGTTCCGGAGGAAGAACAGAGGGACATCCTCAAAGCATGTCATGACTCAGAATATGGAGGACACTTTAGTGGAGATAGGACAACAACAAAAATCCTCCAGTCTGGGTTGTACTGGCCTACACTGTTCAGGGATGCTCAAAGCATAGTGAAGGAATGTGACAGATGTCAGAGGACGGGTAATATCTCGAAAAGAAATCAGATGCCTCAAAATGATATGTTGGAGGTAAAGTTGTTTGATGTATGGGGAATAGACTTCATGGGACCATTTCCATCTTCATTTGGAAAGCATTACATTTTGGTCGTTGTTGATTATGTGTTAAAGTGGGTAGAAGTTGTAGCATTACCCACAAATGATGCTAAAGTGGTGGTCAATTTCCTCAAAAACTACATTTTCTCTAAGTTTAGGGTACCAAGAGCATTAATCAGTGATGAAGGTACTCATTTTCTAAATAAGTTGATGGAGAATCTGTTGAGGAAATACAACGTGAAGCACAATATTGCCACACCTTATAATCCTAAGACGAGTGGGCAGGTTGAAGTATCTAACAGACAGATAAAGCAGATTCTGGAAAAGACTGTTAGTGCTTCTCGAAAAGATTGGTCAATAAAGTTAGAGGATGCATTATGGGCGTACAAAACAACATTCAAAACCTCAATAGGCATGTACCCTTATCAATTGGTTTATGGTAAAGCATGTCATTTACCACTCGAACTATAGCACAAATCATTTTGGGCCTCCAAATTCTTGAACTGTGATCTTTCAAAAGTCGGTGAATCCCAGATTCTTAAACTACACGAGTTAGAAGAGTTTAGAAATCAGGCTTATGAAAATGTTGAATATACAAAGAGCACAAAAAATCACATGACCAAAAATTCAGAAGAAATAATTTTGGGAGGGTCAATTGGTTTTGTTGTTTAATTCCAGGTTGAAGTTGTTTCCTAAAAAGTTGAGGTCAAGATGGTCCGGACCTTTCGTGATTCACAAAGTACTCCCCCAAAGAGCAATCGAGCCCTAAAATCAAGCAAACGAGGACACCTTTAAGGTAAGTGGACATAGATTAAAACCATACTACCAAGGACAAGAGAGTGGTCTGGTTGATGATGTTCGTCTTACTGGGTAAGATGGACGACCGTCGAGCCATGCAACGTTAAACGAAGCGCTTCATGGGAGGCAACTCACGCGTTTTATTTCTAATTATTGTCTTTGTTTTTGTTTGGTGTTTTAGGTTTGTTCAGGTATGCATAGTGCCTTACACAAAAGGGCGGAGGCATTCAAGGAAAGGCAAATATTGAAAAAAAAGGGAAAAATTGAAGAGAAACCAGCCACCTGACACGGCCACCCGTGTCATATAACACAACCCGTGTCAGGAGGCCTGAAGGGAGCACAGAAAAACATAAGGGAGGACTTACAAAAGCCTGACACAGTCACCCGTGGCCTGTGACAAGGCTCGTGTCAAGAGCCCTGAAGTAAGCTATCAAATTGGAAATTATAGAAGCCTGACACAGCCGGCCGTGGTGCTTGACACAACTCATATCAGGTCTACAAATTTGAAATTTTGAATTTTTTTTCTTCTCTTGTGGACCCCACCTCTCATTAAAGCCTATTCACCACCCATTATACCCACTAACCACAATAAAAATATGATTTTCACTCATTATTTCTCATAAACCTCATCTTCTTCACCACCATTCTCTCTCATAAACCTAAAAACTTCATTAAACACGCCTATAAGACCATAATTTTGACCCTAAGATCCCTCATGATATCTCATCATTTGCATTGACTTTGGGATCACACCTTGGTATCCTCCTCACCCTTCATTCATTGGGTTTGTATTGGGAGAGATCACCAAGCAATTTTGATTTTGTATCATACTTTATTTTTCATTGTTTACTGATCAAAATACAAAAATATGTCTAGTATAGCTTTATTTTCTTTTGTAGGTAGTGTGTATGTCCATCTGTGTCTCATCAAGTCCATATCTAGTGTTTAAGACCCCAAATGCAAAGAGATCAATCAAGGAAAGGTTCAAAATGGTTCTAACCATTATATATGGATCACCATGTTCATTATTTGTTAATTTGATCAAGAATTCATCAAGAGTTTGAAACTTGTTTGCCTTGGAAGCCCTAATTCATCTGGCTATCTTGTGTGACTTACTCAACAAGTTTCTTCATAAATTGATCAAATATATTATGGGATACTTCATGATACATAATATTATGCATATATGATTCTCCATGATCCCCCAAAGATCAAGAGACCTTCAAGTTTCCAAGCTGGTTCAAAGAGGTTGACAAGAGAAAGTCATTTGGTCAAAATTGGGGTTCCCTAGATCCTATCTCCTACAATTTTTGTCATATGAAAATGATTCCAAGAGAAAATTTACTATTTATGACATTATTGTAACACCTCAAAATTTGCCCTCCTCTCTTGGGACTAGCTTAGCATATTGCATCTCATTTTTAGGACATTAGTCCTTGCATCTTTGCATATCATGTGGCAACATCAAGCAAGTCATACTCCTAGGTCTTGATCAGAAGATAAAGAGGTTAAGATGCAAGCTGAGGGTTTCATGAATTGATCACTAGTCATCTGAATGTTGGTGCTTCAAATTAGGGTTTCTTGGTTCCTCAAGGAGATTGATCATCCTCTTGGTTGAAATGGTACATCATCATCCTCATGGTTTTATCATCATCAAGAGATTCATTATAATTGATCAGATGCCTTGGGATTAGGGTTTTGACCTCTGGTCAACCCTGATTGGCACAATGCAGATGATTATGGAAGCTAGGGTTTCATGTTTGAGCCATTTCATCAGGGGATTGAGGCTCAAGTTCATCTGTGCATAGCCAATTCATCTATCATCTGGAAAAGTCAACCAAAGGTCAACTGATGGATTTGGAGGTGGGAGAGGGTTAGAGACACTTCATTCATGTCCAAACAAGTTTCGTGTGACATTTCAAACATCAACAATGAAGAAAATAAAGTCAGATGAAAACTTTCCAAAAATAGAAAGTGACTTGTAATTCAAAATTGCCAAAAATGGAAAGGTTTTCTCCTTAAAATTACATGTCCAAAAATGCTTCAAATGAAATTTTGTCCAACATGAAAGTTGAAGATATTGCTCTCACCTTTCCAAAACGTCAAAGAACATGAATTTCTCATGTGTGGTTGAGAAATTATGGATCAATCATTGTCAATGGATTTTGAACTTCAAACTTGGATAACTTTCACACCACAAGGCCAAATGGAGTGGGGTTTTTTTGCTACAATCTTGTTTCAAAATGCTCTATCATAATCATGCATTACCATTCATCAAATCTCATCACAAAAATATTGGATTTTTCACTTGATTTGAATTTGAATTTTGGTGGGAAAAGTTGAAGTTGAAAAATATACATTTTCCACACTTCCAATCACTTGCACTTGGTCTTAAACCACATTTGGAGTGTGTTTAGCTGAAATCTCGTTTACTGTAGCATTGTTTCCATGCACATGAGGGTGGATTGACCAATTTAGCAAAAAACACTCATTTCACTAATTACCAATGCATTTGGCTAATTGTGATTAGCATCTTCATTAATCCATCATATATATTAATAATGCTAACAGAATTTGGATTAACATCTCATAATTTTCCAGATCTAGATCCAAACACAAAATTGCACAAACTTTTTCTCTCAACTTTTCATCCAAATTCTCCAAAAACCTTGCCTAGTTCTTCATAGATTCATCATTCACAAGCACTTTGGAGTTGAATTGAAGCCAGAATTCGTCACTGTTGAGCAGAATCGTGGACTGTTGCATCAAGCTTCATCAATGGCAGCTATTGATTTGAGCTACTTCAAGCATAATTGAGCATTGGATCTTCATACATTCATCTACCTGAGCATTAAGGAGTTTCTGTTTCACCATTACAAGGCCAGAAAACCTCGAATCCAGATCTGCAATCCTTTGAAGGTTAGAATTCGATCCTTGCAATTGTTGAAATTAGGATATGCTTCTTGTAGATCTTTGATTGTAGAGTAGCCTGAGCTTTGTGGAATTGATTTTCATCAAGAATTAAGAGAGTTATCACGATTTGAAGTTTGGATGTTAAAACTTATTTTGCTCGATGCTTTTGATATGGTTAGAATTAGATGAAATGGATGCTGGATTATTGATGTGTGTTGAATGATGATTCGATTGATGTATATTTTATGAATTTCTGGAATGATTGGATCTTGATCATGATGAACACGTGATGAACTTGATGAATGTCTAGGTTTAGCGTTTCCAGAAGCATTTTGATCTTGTTCAGCTTGTTTTGCATGTTTTTCATTGTTTTTTCCCCATGCAACCAATAGTACCGTGCCACCTCACTTAATGAAACGACACGTTTCATTAAGTGAGCGCTGGATTTGAATTCTTCAGCGGTTCGATCCCGCTCCAAAGCACATTCACATGTTGCCGTTCATTTATTTCCATTATCATCTTCCATGTTCATACCACTTGTTTCATGCATTTTTATTTTTTTCACACCATTAAAAAATTCATAACTCTCAAAATAATAATCCAAATCACATGAAATTTTTTGTGAAATGTTCATCACCATGTCTAATTTTTTATGGATATTTTTCCAGATTTTGTGCTCGGTTGGATTTAAAAATTGCCTAGGGTTTGTTCTTGCATGTCATTCATGGCACATTGCTTGCCATTTCTTTTATGAAATCATGATGCTTGATCCAATAGAGCTGAAATTTTACATGTGTAATCTAGACATTTTGATGGATATTTTGGCTTAGAGTTTGCTATTTTTGCATTCCTGGTTTGTGAGATATGATCTGATCAATATAGGTGTGACAATGTGTGTCACACCATTTCTTATCCAACTTGTGGATTTTCATTACCATGCCATATGAACTTGAATTGATGTGAATTTTTGCATGTTGACTCTTCTGGATGTTAAGTTTGCTCATGAATTGTAGTGGATTTTTTGGAATGCATTTCCAATTTGTTTGAGATTTTCTCTTCTGGCTTGTCATTTGTGGACTTTTTGGGAGTCATGATCTTAGATGATTTGTGAAATTCTTGATATGTATCATATGAACTTGAAATTTTGTGGAGTAATTCTAGACACCTTGAAGTTTGTCATGGCTTTGGTTTGATGCATTTATCTTGTGTCAATTCTGTTTTGTGCTTGCTTGAAGTTGATGCATGATTTTGTGCCTTGTATGAGCTTGTTTTGCCTTGCCTTGTCTTATGGATTTTATTTGACATGCTTCCACTTGTCCAAATGACCTGAATTTTGGTATGATGATCAATTGATGGATGCTGTTTAGACATGGTTTTTATGGAGATTTATTGAATTATTTTGGATTTAGTTTGGATTGATTCATTCTGTTTGCTTCAATGAGCTTTGAATTTGCATGCTTTGCACTATTTGTTTTGTGAAATGAAATTGGTTGATGATATGGATATGAGACCACTTGGATTTGTTTCTTATTTGATTGAACTTGATTTTTGATAATTTTCATGTTCTGTTTTGGTTTATTGCTCCCATTTTGACCCTAGGCCATGTCCTAGTGGTTAGTGCTTAATGTTTGAGCTTTGTTTCAGGTCAAAGAGCACAATTGCTTATACTTGATGATGTGCACTCAATTGGAGTTGGTCCATTGCTTGTTTATGACTAACCTTGAGCTTGTTTTGTAGGCTTTGAGACTTGTACTTAGGCCTTGTGGATTGCACCTTTGTGCATTGCTTTGCTTGTTTGTCTGTTTATGTACAGTTGACTGTTGACCATTAGCTTGTCTATTTGACTGTTTGAGCTGTGTACTGATTATGTTAGATTGATTTCAGGTACATTAGTTGCTATAGTTCATTGTGAACTTGCTTTTGCTGTTGCTTGGTTGCTTAACCAATTGAGGTATAGCATCACTAACTTCATGTAGTCTGGAAGACCTGGCCTGTTATTTGGTCAGGCACCTGTCTGAAGTCCTCCTTAAGAGGCAATGCTTGTGATTGTTTATCTTTGTCCCCAAGCAGGAAAAGACCTTTGTTAAGGCAATTGGCAGATACAAGAGATGTGCAATCCATCTCCTGCTATTCAGTTGAGTCATCCCTTTGCTCACACAACTGGTGTTGATGCATTGTGGATATTAACCCAAGATCCATGTTGAGTCAGTTTCATAAGTGTAGAAGGGTTCCCACTTTCTGAACCCACACTTCCTTTGTCTACAGCTCTCCCAGGCCAGGGATAAGAGCTGTGAGGCACACCCCTCACTCCCATTTCATCTGCTTCACCCTAACTCTCAATGTTAGGGTTAAGAGCTAACATCACCCTGATACAGTTGGCTTGCTTTTGCAGCCTAACCCTTGCGCGAGCCCACTTTGTCTGTATATAGTGTGTGCTAATTGTGTATGTTTGCTTTGTTTTGATTATGCTTGCATGCTTTGCTTTGCCTGTTTAGGATTAGCTTGCTGCTGTGCAAGTAGATAGAAAACTCAACCTAGGACCATTGTGGAATACATGATAACTATTAGGCTCGAGTCAGTCTCCCTTCTAGTTGGTCATTTCCCAGTCTCTGGTTAGGAGAAAGTTTCTCCCCTGTTAAGGGGAACTACGTTGCCCTGATCCTCATACCAGATGAGGTACGTAGGCAGGAGGTCGTACGAGATCTCTCCGGGCACCCTTTTTCTTTTGTGTGTGTTTGCTTGACAGTTGCTAGGCTCGAGTTCCCGACTCCTTAGTAACTTGTTGCTTGTTTCTTCTTGTGTGTGTTAGGAGATGGATGTAAGCCCAGCGATTGGCATTCCGTATCCTATTGTTGTGTGCTTGGAGTCCGATGTAAGTCCAGCAATTGGCATTTGGTTTCCAGTGTGGGTTTGTTTGGTTCGGAGTCTGATGTAAGTCCAGCGATTGGCATTCGGTTTCCATGTTTGCCTGTTTGTGTGTGTCTTCTTTCGGCGTGCGTGAGCCGAACTACGGTAGCTCTGATTCTCATTCCAGATGAGATACGTAGGCATAGGATGCGATATCCTAGCGAGCCCGTTCCTCTCTTCCCCCACCTGTGTTGTGTTCAGTGTGTGTGTGTGTGATGTTTGTGAGTAGTTTTAGCAACCTTATCCTATTCTTTTGAGCGTGGATCCCGTCGAGTACGACGGATGCGTAGGGGTGCTAATACCTTCCCTTCGCATAACCGACTCCCGATCCCATTCTCTTTGGTCGCGAGACCATGTCTTTTCCAGGTTTACTTCGAGCGTTTCCTTTCCCTCTTTTGGGATAAATAACGCACGGTGGCGGCTCTGTGTTGTTTTGTTTTAGCCCGCCGGTTGTTTTTCGCGGATGCGACAGCTAGCGACTCCACTGGGGACTCAGAAGTTGACCTTTTGCTGGTCCATCTTCCCTAAGCGAGTCTCTCCTAGCGTTCTAGGATAGTGTAGGTTGCTTGTGTGGCTCTATTTATTGCATTTATTATTATTCTGTTGTGTATATATTTGCATAAATGTTTACATGCATCATACTATCATTGTGTTGTCTTCTGTACAGGTGGTTTCTATGATTTGGGGTGGGTGTTCTGAGTGGGGCTAAAACCCAGGCCCGAGTATACACCTAGGATTAGTGTGGTCTCATGTTGCCTCTCATGTTAGGTCAACATGTTTTTGGCGACGTGACATACCACAAGCCGGACGAGGTTCTTTTGAGGGAGCTTTTCCTTTGTGGAGTATCCACTTTGGTTAAGTTACTTCATCTGAACTATTGACTTCGGTGACCGATCATTCCCGGATCTTTGGTTTAGACGATCTTAAGGGAGCTACAACGGCACACCCGAAAGGGCAAACCCGTTGAGTATCTTTGCCCGATTGTCGAGACTATTATCCGCCTTAGGATAACCTGATTAGAATTTACCTATGAGGGGAGGGTTGATTCTTACAGATGCATGTTCAGATGGTGACTTTGATGGTGACTAATGGTTCCGTTGATCAGAGTCCTATTTATAAGTCGGATTTATGGATTTATTTCCGAGACGCCAGAATGTTGTCCGTGGTATTTATCAGTGGGGATCCGTTTATTTCAGGATTCCCTGGGTTGGTTCAGATGATTTTGTGGTTATCAGATCAGAGAATCTCAGGGGATGATGATGATGTATCATTCCGTTCCGTTTATTTCGGAACCCCAAGTCGGATTTGTGGTTACATATTCCTTCAGATGGTGGTGATCAGTTTAGAGGCTGTAACTCAGTGCAGTAAATGTTCAGATGACTTGGAGGATGGCACAGTGCATTGCATTCACGCATCAGTATCATCAATATTTTGCATTCATCGGCATCTAACTCATGTCTATCCATACTCAGGGTACATTCTCGATTGAGATTCTGGTTGAGAGACATCCTGATGTCAGAATGTTATTGTCGAAATATTATCTGTCTCGATGAAACCAGGATCGAAAGACAGAAGCTTCCTCGTATGGATAGACGTTGCATTCATGCATATTAACCTGTTTGCTGTTTTGCAGGTGTCGGGTTTTAACGTGCTTGATTGTTTCAGGAATCATTGCTCGAGCGCGCAGAGTTATACCCTTGCACACAATACGTCTGCACCGATACTTCACCAGGCGCAATACACCTAGGCTGATGGATCTACCAAACGCTGATGTTCTCGAGCTGAAGGATAAAATGAACGAACTGATCAACATCATGCAGGGTTTTGCAGTTGGTCAGAAAGCATTGGCTGATAAAGTTGAGAAGCTCGAGCGGGCTTCAGCTGCCCACAACGGTGTCAACCTGGATGGTGTCTCCAACCAGGGGCTGGGGGGTTCTAGAGACGGCGGAAAGAGGACGACTGTGGGCGTAGTAAACAATGCTGGTGGTTTTGGTGCTGCCACAGGTGGTGGGCCCGGTCAGATGAACAATAACATGAAGGATAGTCTGTTTCCTCCGTTCTTTGGGGTTGAGGATGATAGGGAGGAAGACAGAGAAGCCGATCAATTCTCCATGCATAATGAGCCATTTGGGCAGTATGGTGTCCAACAACCTAACAAACAAATTCAGTTGCTGGCGGAAAAAATCAGGGCTCTTGAAAGCTATGCCACTCCCGGGGTCGTAAATATGTCGAATATGGGGCTGGTTGAGGGGATTGTCATCCCACAGAAGTTCAAGGCGCCCGCATTTGATAAATATAATGGGAGTTCCTTCCCGGAAACTCATCTTCAAGCTTTCGTCCGTAAGATTTCTGCGTACACGATGGATCAGAAGCTGTGGATGTACTTCTTCCAAGACAGTCTGTCTAGAGGATCCTTGGAGTGGTACACCAAGCTGAAATCTTCTGACATTAAAAGCTGGCAGGATCTTGGTGACGCATTCTTTAAACAATACCAATTCAACGCTGACATGGCTCCTAGTCGTACCCAGCTGCAGGGTATGTCTCAGAAGTCAAGTGAAGGGTTTAAAGAATATGCTCAAAGATGGAGGGAGTTGGCTGCCAGAGTGCAACCTCCATTAGTGGACAGGGAGATGTCGGATTTGTTCATGGGTACCCTGCAGGGGGCATTCGCTGAGAGGATGGTCGGTTGTCCGGTTACCAATTTTGCCGACATTGTCGTGGCCGGTGAGAGGATTGAAAGTTGGTTGAAGCTCGGAAAAATACAGGGAAATGCTCCGTCGTCTGGAGTAATGAAGCCATTTGGGAATGGTCAGCGCAAGAATGAGGGTGAATCGAGTGCCGTGTATGCCCAAGTGGGACACGGTAGGGATCGTTACTACCAGCACACTGTTGCGGTAACAATTCCTGCTGGTAACAAATCGGTACAACGGCAATGTCAGCCACCCCAACAGAGAGCACAAAGAGATGGGTACCAAGTGAGAGGAAAGGGGATTGATCGTCAATTTGATAGGCCACCCGTGACATATGCTTTATTGTTTAAGAAGTTGAGGGATCTTGGGTTGGTTCAGCCAAGGACGATGGTTCCGTTAAGATCAGATCAGAGGCCTCCTAATTATGATGAGAACGCCCAGTGTGAATTCCATTCTGGTACACCAGGGCATAACATTGAGGGTTGTAGAGCTTTTAAGCATGTTGTCCAGGACCTGGTAGACTCCAAGGCCATCAATTTTGCACCATCACCGAATGTTAATGCTAATCCCATGTCGGCGCATGGTCAGGTGATGGTGGGTGCAATTGCTGAAAATTCGGATCACGTCTTTGCGGTAGGTGAAGAGACTGACAGTGACTGCGAGTTTGATGGTTGGATAAAACCGTGCGTACCAGGGATGGAGATCCAGAACTGGAAGGCCTAAAAAGATCATCACTGTCACTCCTCCGGAAGAGTAATATTTCTGTTTTTCAATTCTGTTTGCATGAAAGCCATACGTTTTGCCCGAAACGTAATGGTTCATTGTAAGGGCCACCTCATATGTTTCATTTTGCAAAATTTGCATCATTAATAAATGGATGTTTTTCACATTAAAAGCGGTGTTCCCTGTTTTTCATTTATTTTTGCAGTTTAAAAACAAATAAAAATGGCAATGTTTGTTTTCATTTTTCCCCTTTTTGATTTGTCTCGTTCCGACTTCGAAAAATAATTCTCCTGATCTCGTTGATAACAATTCGGTTACACCTCTGTATGACTTCGACAATCCGATCTATCATGCCGAAGAAGAAGGCGAAGAAGATTGTGATCTGCTGGAATTAGCCAGGTTGTTGAAACAAGAGGAGAAGGTGATTCAGATGCACGAAGGGCAAGTTGAGCTTGTTAACCTGTATACTGCCGAGGTCAGAAAGGAAATGAAAATTGGGGCCGCTTCAGAGGCAAGTCGAGAGCAGAATGGTAGCCCTGTTGAAAGAGCATGTGGATACCTTCGCCTGGTCGTGTCAGGATATGCCAGGGTCGGATACCGATGTCGTTGTGCACAAGCTACCATGGAGAGAAGACTGTCCTCTATAGAAGCAGAACGCTTGTGCTACTTATCAGAGAGCCATGGTGACTTTGTTTCATGATATGATTTATCATGAAATTGAATGCTATGTTGATAACATGATAGCAAAGTCCCAAACAGAAGAGGGGCATCTGGTGGATCTGGCCAAGCTGAGTGGACCAGTTGAGACAATTCAAACTGAGGTTGAATTCAGATAAGTGCACTATCAGAGTGCGGTCCGGTAAGATGTTGGGGTTCATTGTAAGAGAGGAATCGAGGTTGATCCTTCTTAAAAAAATGCCTGAACCGAGAACAGAAAAAGAGGTTCGTGGTCTGTTAGGTAGATTGAACTACATGTCATGGTTCACATCTCCTCTAACAGTCACGTGTGAACCTATACTCAAGTTTGAAAAAAGATCAAACGGTCAGGTGAAATAATGATTGCCAAGGGGCATTGAAAGATAAAAGAATAAGTTGCAGGAGCCTCCGATTCTGTTGCCTCCCTATGGAGAGAGACTGTTAATCTGTACTTGACGGTCCTCGAGGGGTCTATGAGGTGTGTACTGGGGCAGCATAACGAGTCTGGTTGAAAAGAGCATGCAATTTACCTTAGCAAAAAGTTTACCGACAGTGAAACAATACATTCACTGTTCGAGAAAACTTGATGTACTTTGGCATAGGCTGCTCGCCGACTGAGACAGTATATGCTGGTTCATACCACTTTGTGGATTTCGAGATGGATCTGATCAGGTAGATTTTTGAAGAGCCAGCAATGACCGGACGGGTTGCGAAAGGGCCAATGATTTTGATTGAATACAATATTCGATATACCTCTCAGAAAGCAATCAAGGGGAGTGTATTGTCTGATTACCTCGTCCGGCAACCTATTGAGGATTATCAACTGAGGAAGTTTGAGTTCCCTGATGAGGACATCTCGAGGTGCTCGAATCGAAAGATTATGAGGAACCGATCCCGGAGGAGGGGCCTGACCCTGAATCCGAACGGATTCTGATGTCTGATGGGGCCATTAACATGAACGGAAGCGGAGTTGGTGTCGTTCTGGTTGCGCTGAAAAGATCCCATATTCCTTGTGCTTCCTGACTAGCATTTGAATGCGCCAACGATGTGGCAAGAATGAAGCTTGTATCCTGGGTATCGATCTTCGGTGCGTGAGCCTACTGGGGCAAAGCCTTTCTAAGCTGGTATATGGAATGGAAGTCGTGCTACCGGTTGAGGTGCAAATTCCCTCTTTGAGAGTCCTGATGGACGTGGAATTGTAAGAGGCGGAATGGGTAAGGACCCGGTATGAAGAGTTAAGCCTGATTGAGGAAAAGAGGCTGGCGGCCATCTGTCATGGGCAGTTATACCAACAACGGATGAAGCGTGCTTTTGACCGAAAGGTACGGCCTCGTGTGTATCATGTGGGAGATCTGGTGCTGAAAAGGATCCTTCCTCCTCAAAACGATCGAAGGGGCAAGTGGACACCCAATTATGAAGGTCCATTCGTGGTCAAGAAGGTTTTCTCTGGCGGAGCCTTGTTGTTGACGACCATGGATGGCGAAGATTTTCCATCCCCTGTGAATGCAGACGCAGTTAAAAAATACTTCGTATAAAGAGACCCGCTGGACGAAAAAAATAAAATAGTCCAGGCAAAAAAGGGGCATCCCGGCGAACCAAAAACAAAAAGAAAAGGTTCGGGCAAAAATTAGGGATATAAAAAGAAAAATGTACACCCGGCAATTCGAAAACCTGAAAAGGCGACTTGGGCAAAAAAGGGTATCCCGGTGGACTGAAAACCCGAAAGGGCGGTCCAGGCAAAAGAGGGATTGAACGAACAACTGCGTCCAACATGATCGTTTGCTTTGGTTAAGGCACATGGATAATCCCCGGGAGGGATCAGTCAGAAGCGTCTTGTTCAGAAGGCAGAAAGCACGGAGAGTCTGAGGACATATGGGGTGTAACCGAGTTGGAACTCGATGAGATCACGGTTTCACATTGCCATTAGGATAGATTTTTCCTTTTGTGCGCAATTACCTCTTTTCAGGAATTGCTTCCTTTGTATTGCTCGGTTTTGAGCCACACTTTTCCAATCAATAAAATGCATATTCAGTCAAATAATTTTGTTTTTGTTTTCATTACCGCTTTGATTGCAAAAACATCTGATTATTGTGATAAAGAATCTTTGCATTTTTAAGACATACAGGTCCTTTCCAATGCGTGTTTATAAGATTGAAAGCTTGAAATCTTATTCGGAAGGTTGAGTGACCCAAATGTTGAAATTTTGACACGCTTGGGGCACGTTTTTATCTAACGATCTCTTTTGCAGGAACTGTTAGGTATTTTCCCTCACTTGCAGGTTGTGATGTGGAAGCTTTTTGACAAAACAATCCCCACGGAGTCCAATCAGGGACGAATGAATTGAAGAACGGTGAAAAGGCGACGAAGGACGTACGAGGATCCTTGGAATTAATCAAGAAGACTCTTCAAAGTCGGAAGATTGAAAAGTCTGTATAAATCCCAGGAGATCGCTCTTCGTCGAGTACGGAGCGGTCGAGAATACAAGGTGATGAATCAGAAAAGTCCAAACGAGTCTGGGAGTTCTCAAAATTGGAAAGCGGATAGTGGATTTGGATGTGGAATACCAAGGTTCGACGAGTCGACGGGTGTTCAATACCAGACTTTCCTCATTTTTCCCAAGCAGAGTAGGGATGTATAATTCCCCAGCAGATTCGAGGTCTGTGGCTTCCCTAGCAGGGTCAAGATGGTTATCTCCCCAGCAGGTTGTAGATTGGTATTTCCTCAGCAGCCAGGCCTGAAGGTTGCTATTTCCCAGCGGAGGTATCTGTGGGTGGTGGTTTACCAAGCAGAGTCGGGATTGTTATATCCCCAGCTAGTCAAAGACCGTTGTTTCCCCACAGAGCGCTGGTGGTTCTTTCACCAGCGAAGTCCCCAAGCGGATCGGGTGCAGAGGAGGTTTTCCCCAGCAAGGGTTGCCTTTTTCCCAGCAGCAGTGTTATCCCCCAGCAGGGTGGAAATCGGAGTGTTGTCGAGTTCTTCAGCAGAGTGCCTCAAGCTCCCCAGAAGAGTCCCCTGAGGGGGATGTTTTTTATACATTCATCATGTAGAATAAGCATAGCATATTGCATAAAATCGCGTAGCATTTCCATGATTATGGAGCATTACACAGAAAAATCAATCATGCATCATCATTGCAATCATAAGCTGGTCTCAAACCGTGGTTATTGTTTGAGTGGTGGTTTCGCCAGAAGGTGAAGGTGTTACTCCGAGGAGCTTAGCATCCTGATTGTGAACCAAAGGTATTCCCCAGTAATGCGATATTGGAGGAAGAGTTTCTGTCGAGCAGAGATGGGAATGTTAATCAAGAATTTTCGGGGTCCAAAAGGAAAAAAAACGAGAAAGAGATAATCCCCAGCTAAACGCAAAATGTTCGTTGGCTAAGGGTGAATAGAGAATAGCCGGTTCGTGGCTTGTTATCCCCAGCATGGGTCGTTGGCACGCGTGCTGACTCATTTATCACTGTGTTTCTTTGCCGATGCTGATAGGCATGAAGGGTTTTCCGGTATCCAGACCGAGGTGGCGTTCAGGCCAGTTGATGGGTAATCAGACCAGTTTTCCGGTGTCCAGACCGAGATGGTAGTCAGACCAGTTTTCCGGTGTCCAGACCGAGGCGGCACTCAGGCCAGTTTCCGATTTCCAGATCGAAGAAGTTCTCAACAATCAGGACGAAGAACTTGCGGCACTCAGGCCAGTTTCCGATGTTCAGATCGAAGAAGTTTCCAACAACCAGGTTGAAGAACTTGCAGCGTCCAGGCCAATCTTCCGGTGTTCCGACCGAGGCGGGTATTCAGACCGAAGCGGCACTCAGGCCAATTTTCCGATTCTCAGATCGAAGAAGCTTCCGAAGTTCAGATCGATGCAGCTTGCGGCAGTCAGGCCAATCTCCCGGTATCCAGACCGTAGTGGTATCCAGACCCAAAGAGGTGTTCAGACCAAAGTGGTGTTCAGGCCAATCTTTCGGTGTTCAGACCGACGTCAATACTCTCAGATTTCTGTTTCGGTGATCAGGCCGACTTTCTCCGTACCAGACGGGTTCTTCTTTCAAGATTTCTTCTTTGCCGGGTCTGACAGGCATTGTTAATTATTTTCCCATCAGAGTGCAAATTGTTCGTCTGTTCTTGGTATTCAATCACTCTTCATCCTGATCATCTGAAAGTCGAGGCTATTCATATCGATAGGTTCACAGTGGATTGAACAGGGGCAGCTGTAACACCTCAAAATTTGCCCTCCTCTCTTGGGACTAGCTTAGCATATTGCATCTCATTTTTAGGACATTAGTCCTTGCATATTTGCATATCATGTGGCAACATCAAGCAAGTCATACTCCTAGGTCTTGATCAGAAGATAAAGAGGTTAAGATGCAAGCTGAGGGTTTCATGAATTGATCACTAATAATCTGAAGGTTGGTGCTTCAAATTAGGGTTTCTTGGTTCCTCAAGGAGATTGATCATCCTCTTGGTTGAAATGGTACATCATCATCCTCATGGTTTTGTCATCACCAAGAGATTCATTATAATTGATCAGATGCCTTGTGTCATACCCCAAAATTTTCCCGTTAATCTTACAAAACATTTTTCGAAGCACTCCAACTCATTTTTCAAGGGATTGACCTTAAAAGAACAAAGGCCCAGCTCACGAGTGGCCCAATCCAGAAAATGGCCCAAACTGGCCTGCTCGCTAGGCGAGCAACTCCTTCGCCTAGCGAACCCTTCGCTACACACTCGCCTAGCGAAGCTTGCGAATATCAGAATTTTTGGGCTTCATTCTGAGCCCATTAGGTCACCACAATCACTATAAATACCGACACTTCAGTCACGAAAATGGACAGACGAAGACGGACAGAACCCTGGCATAGAAACCCTGGAGACAAACTCAGATAATTCCGCACCGAAGTTACCTCCGCCCAACTCCATCTGATACCAAGAGTGGTCAGTCCCTTCAACATCGCAGCTCAGTTGCAAACAGGTTTGCACATCACTACTGTTTTATGCTTTTAATCGGTAATCTCTACATACATAAGGCATCATGATTAAATTTTCGGATATGTAATTTGATTCCACATGTGAATTTAAGTATGCCTGAATATCCTGAATGTTTGTCCATGCTATTCCTGTAATTAAATGCCATAAAGCTCAGGGTTTCGGAGATCATGCTGCTATCAAACTCAAAACCCGTAGCCGCTCCCTAGCACATCGCTAAGCGAGCCTATAGCGAGCACTCGCTAAGCCTTCGCTAGGCGAAGCAGGAGCAAACGGGACAGTGGCTGTTTTGTTTCTTTTCTGTTCTGCCTTATGTTTATCTAATCAAGATTTATTATAATTCTGCATTATTTGGCCTGGCCTTATGACTGTTGTGTTTATTTTGTGGTGCAATTTTCAATTGTACTTTATCTCGATGTTCTAACCCGTGTGCTGAATTGTGTAAAGGCTTACATATTCCCGAAGAAACGGCCGGCTAGGTATTCCACTTTATTTGTGGGATACCCTTATGGAGATGGATTCTGAATTACTTAATTTTAATGTGGAGATTCATCCTAATTGCCTAATTAATTTTAATGTGGAGATTCATCCTAATTACTTAATTAATATGGACCTAATTACCTAATTGATTATAACTATCTAATCGATTGCAAAATATTGCCTTTGAATATGTGATCTTGGACCTCTCTTTGTTGCCTTACGGTATTACGGTCATGTCCCGCGAATGTGGGGATACCCTTAGCCAAGACCCTTCGATTAAATCATCATGTCCCTCTAAAATAAACCATAGCCCCTCGGATGTTGCCTTCGAATATATGATTTTGTCCCTCGATGACCCTTCGGTGTAGCATACGGTTAAATGATGATAGTCCCTTCGAATGCTAAGGTATCCTTACAACCGTTGCTTTCAATGACCAATCGATGACCCTACGATGACCCTTTTACATCCAAAGGATAAAACTACTTATTTCTCAATAATAAGGACGGTTTTACCCTCACAAGGATAGGAAATGCCCATCAAGACCTTGGGTAGGTATAACTCTTAATTGCTTACTCACAATTTAAAAATACTTTTCACACTTCATAAATACTAGAAAATCACCACTTGGTATACATTCATACTAGAATCATTACTGAGTTATATTTTTCTAAACCATTTTCAAAACTAAACGAGATAACCACTTTGTATACATTCATACGAGAATCATTACAAAGTTAAATTCTTTTTTTTTCAAAACATTTTCTAAACAATTCACGAACACTTTTTCAGACAAGAAAAATAATATAAGTGATCAAGCAATTAAGAGCCCATGGATAACCATGGATACAAAGGGTGCTAACACCTTCCCTTTGTATAATGTACCTCCCGAACCCAAAATCTAATTAAGGTCTTTCCTGTTCTTTTCCACCTTTCCTTATTGGATAAAAGAAAAGTCGGTGGCGACTCTTGCTAACCGCGACATTTGCTTTCCAAAGCAAAACACACCAAAGTCAGTTCACCGTATGACAGAACTGGCGACTCTGCTGGGGATAATGGAAAAGAGAGGTTACCTTAAAAACAAGATCACTTATTCAAATTGTCGGATTTACTTTTAAGGGATTACTTGGGTATTTTATGCTTGAGTGAAAGATCCTACACCCGGATCTAGTGTACCTTAGGTAAGTAGCAATAAATCATCGCGACTATCCGGCGTATACTGGAATGGTCAAAATGATGGCTACGGTTAATGTGACACTTTGGATGTCCGGATGTTCCTCATGTTTACTTGAGGAAAAATTTGGCTTCCGCGTGGTGTCATCAAAGCATTAACCAGACCTTTAGAACCCTAATTGACTCATCCTAGCCATTAGAAAGTAGTGAGATAACTGACTTCGGTTCCGACTGGGGTTGGTTGAGACTCGATACTACACTCTTTGAGATTGGACTTTAGGGAAGCTTCGGTCAACCACTTGGTGTTGCACTGAGGTGGACTTAAAGGAAGGTCAATGATTTGAGATCCTTCTAGAACCCGGTTACTATTCTAGGACAGGTTGAACCAACCAAACTTCAGTGGGGAGGGTATTTACCTATGGAACTCATGCAAGCCTTAAAACCTAAGGATGATTGTTGTGTGACTTGTTTGTGCTTGTTATCTATTTAACATCATAACATCATAACATCATAACATCATAGCATTGTACTAACCATTTCAAGGACTTAGGGATTTAGCTTGCTCTGTTAGACAGGTTATGGCTTCCAGGAAGACCATTCGGATCAATTTTGTAGCAATCTCTCCTCAACTCAAGGATTTAGTGTCAGAACTTCTTGATCAGACTCAGTTCGTCAAGAGACATGGTTCTCTCCTCAATTTGGTTACCACTGGTTTCAAAGAAGATATGATGAGGATTCTATTCCAGTTCTTCGATCCTAAACATCATTGCTTCACCTTCCCAGATTATCAGTTGGTACCCACATTAGAAGAATTCTCCAGGATGCTTGGGATACCTATCCTTGATCAAACACCTTTCAGTGGTTTAGAAAAGATTCCGAAGTCTGAAGAAGTTGCCGCGGCTTTACACATGACGAAGTCCGATATTGAAACCAATTGGGTAACAAGAAGTGGAGTTAAGGGTTTACTTGCCAAGTTTCTGATAAATAAGGCCCGAGAATTCTTAAAGGCTATGAATGTCCATGCTTTCGAAGACGTTCTAGCATTACTAATCTATGGTTTGGTGTTATTTCCTAATCCAGACCAATTCGTAGATATGAATGCTATTAAGATATTTCTCACTCATAACCCTGTGCCTACCTTGCTTGGAGACATTCTGCATTCCCTTCACACTCGTACTATGAAAAGGCAAGGGACTCTCATGTGATGCATACCTTTATTGTCTAGGTGGTTTATTTCACACCTTCCTCAATCAGTCTTGAAGAATGAGCAAAATCTGAAATGGTCTCAAAGGATAATGTCGCTCTCCCATTCAGACATCCGTTCGTGTCCTCATCTCAAAGAGAATGTTATCATCATTGACCGCTGTGGAGAATTCTCTAACGTACCACTCCTGGGGATGAGATGAGGTATTACTTATAACCCAGCTTTAGCCCTACGCCAGTTTGGTTATGCTCGAAGAGACGGTCCACATGAAAGAATTATTCAAGGTACTGTGTTTGATTATGACACCGATTCCCAAGGTCTCCGTCAGAGATTTGTACGAGCCTGGGGCATGGTGAAAAGAAGCACTTTAGGACAGAAAAACTCTATTCCTATGGAACCTTATCTCAGATGGGTACGCGCCAGAGCTCGTGAACTTGTCATGCCATACCTTGCAGTCGGACCGCTGATTGTTGAACCAGAGGTTGAAGGAGGTACTCCTCAGATCATTCCTTATCCAGATATGCCTACCGATGTGGAAGAATTAAAGAGATCCTGGATCCAGTTGAGAGAGGAAAGGGATACTTTTGAGATTCAGTTCGTTGCAGAAAGGAAAAAAGTATTAGAGCTCACCAGCCAGCTTAATGAGGAACGAAGACTCAATACATATCTTCGCCCAAAAAGAAGCCGTCCCTGGGAGACTTGAGCTTTCATTGTATTTTTATTATTTCCCTTTTATAATGAACATTGATTAAGGAAATTATTAATAAAAGTTTCCCTCTTTTTGGTGGTTTACGCAAAGTTAAATTCCAAAAGTCCTTGAAAACATTTCATACATTGCATAGCATGACATAACATTGCATAACAGGTATTCTAAAAAATCAATATTCTCACGATCTTCCTTCCAAACAGAAAAATGGCTCTCAAACAAACTGTCAAAGATCTCCAGGCTCAGAATGCTCAATTCCAGGAGATGATGCTGAGCTTATCCAAAGGGCAGGAGGAACTGAAGGCTCTCTTGCTCGAGAAGAAGAAAGACCAGAAACCTGTGAGTTACATTAACCCGGGAAGAAGGCGTAAAGGACAGGCTGCGGGAATCAAGATTAGACTTCCGAAGGATCAAGAGGAGGAGACAGAAAATGATTCGGAAGAGGAGAATGCTGATCCCCTCAACCAGGAGGACGACGATGAAGATTATGAAGATGAACAGTACTCTCCAAAAGAGGATAAGTACAAGTTGCTGGAAGAACGTATGCTAGCTATGGAGGGTCAGAAGGCGCCCGGTCTGGATTTCGAAAGCTTGGGACTGGTCTCTGATGTGGTCATTCCTCGCAAATTCAAGATCCCCACTTTCACTAAGTATGATGGTGCGTCTTGTCCTCAGATGCATTTGAGAGCTTATGTGAGAAAGATTCAGCCGTATACCACTGATAGGAAACTATGGATCCATTTCTTCCAGGAGAGCCTGTCTGGCACACAGTTGGAGTGGTATTATCAGCTCGAGAGCTCTAACATCCGCACCTGGACTGATTTAGCGACAGCTTTCTACAAGCACTACCAATACAATTCTGAATTAGCGCCTACTCGGCTACAGTTGCAGAATATGACTATGGGATCTAAAGAAAGCTTCAAAGAATATGCTCAAAAATGGAGAGATTTGGCTGGCAGAGTCAAACCCCCCATGACTGATCGAGAATTAGTGGACATGTTCATGGGTACATTGACTGGTCCATTCTACAGCCATCTACTGGGAAGTTCTTCAACAGGTTTCACGGACCTTATATTGACGGGTGAACGTGTTGAAAGTGGCATTCGAAGTGGAAAGATACAGGCAGCTACCTCCGCAAGCACCAGAAAGACCCATCAGGGAAAGAATGAGTCAAATGCTGTGTATGGTGAAAGGGGTCATAACAAGAAAAGTCGTGACCATACCATCGGAGCAGTTAAAATTGCAGCCCCGCCAGCTCAAAACTTCCAGCACATACAAGACAGGCCAAGGAGGCAGTTTACCAAGATCAATATGACTTTAGCACAGGCACTGCAGGGTATGCTAAAAGCAAATTTGATTACCCTCAGAGGCCCTCCTGCGAATGTCAACACTACTTCTCCTCGTTATAATCCCAATGCCAGGTGTGCATATCACTCTGATAGCCCCGGGCATGATACAAACGATTGCTGGTTGTTGAAGAATAAAATTCAGGATATGATCGACGCGGGAGAAATTGAATTTGATCCTCCGGAGACTCCTAATGTCATCACTGCTCCTATGCCTAACCATGACAAAACTGTTAATTATGTGGATGACAATTCTCGCATTGCTAATGTGGCGGACTTAACATCTCCTCTCCTGATCATCAAGAAGAATTTATGGCAAGCTGGTTTATTTCCAGGTTGTACTGAAAGTTGCGACCTTTGTGTACTTCGACCCGATGATTGCCTGAAGTTGAGAGATGGTATTCAACGGCTGATGGATGATCGTACAATTCTCTTCGAAAAGATTCCTAAGGTGAAAAACCATGTGGAAGAAATATCTGTGATTGCCAGGTCCAAAGTTCCAGTGAAGATTACCACTACTAGAGTACCTGTGAAGATTACTGCTGAGCCCAAGGTAGCTCCCCTAATCATTACTGCACCTGGCCCAGTACCGTATTCCTCAAGCAAAGCCATTCCGTGGAATTATGGAGGTGATATTTACATCCATGGCGTGAAGCAAGTTGGTAATTCTGCTAATCCTAATGACATTGTTGGGACTAGTAAAGTTACTCGAAGTGGAAGGATCTTCTCTCCAGAAATCTCACCTCCCGCCCCTGAAACCCGAGGAAAGGAACCAGTTAACTCTTCTCAGTCAGGGACACCCGTCGAAGTTACTACCGAAGAGGTTGCCAAACAAGAAATGGAAGAAATGCTGAAAATCATCCGCAAGAGTGATTTTGATGTGGTAGAACAGCTGGGGCATACTCCGTCTAAGATCTCGATGTTATCCTTGTTATTATCTTCTGAATCTCATGCCAATGCATTGATAAAATTCCTGAAGACTGCTCATGTACCTCAGGAGACATCTGTCGATCAGTTCGAAAACTATGTTGCTCACCTGGCTGTTGACAATGGCCTAGGCTTTTCTGATGCTGACCTAACATCAGCAAGAAAGAATCACAACAAGGCTCTGCATAGCTCCATTGAGTGTAAGGGGATCACTTTGTCTCATGTGTTGATCGATAATGTCTCTTCTTTGAATGTGCTACCGAAAGCCGTGCTCGATAAACTTGACTGTAAAAGCATTGAACTGAAGCCTAGTGACATTGTGGTGCGTGCTTACGATGGTGCAAAGAGTGTTGTCCATGGTGAAGTGGTTCTCCCTATCAAGATAGGACCTCAAGTATTCAACACTATCTTTCACGTAATGAACATTCGTCCTGCCTATTCCTGCTTGCTGGGACGCCCTTGGATTCATGGGGCAAGTGCTGTAGCCTCGTCTCTCCATCAAAAGCTGAGGTATCCAATAGAGGGCAAGGTTGTCACTGTGTGTGGAGAAGAAGAATATATTGTCAGTAGTGTGCAGGCCTTCAGATACGTCGAGATGGATGGTGAATTCTTTGAGACTCCTTCTCAGTCATTTGAAGTAGTTCCTCCGACTAATCCTGTCCTTAAGCCAACTTCCTGTGTGCCCAAGGGTATTAGTGCTCCTCCTGCCATGATTTCTCTGAAAGATGCTCAAGCCATGGTTGAAAATGGTGGTCGTACTGGTTGGGGTCAACTGATCAACGTACCATACCAGTCTGACAAGTCTGGTCTGGGATTTAACTCTGAAAAGATGGTCAAAGATCAAATTAATGCTGTAGAAGATGCTGATAGCGATTGCGATCTGGATAGCTGGATTTTCCCAACAATTGGTGACGGACTCAATAATTGGAAGGCTGAAGACACTATCCCGATTTCCTTTAGTCAGGAGTAATTGTTATTGTCTGTCTTAGTGTTGCAATTTTTTAAATTTTATAGTTGAACTTCTTAAAGCATTGTGTCTATGCCCGGGGCACAATAGCTAATTTGTTAAGGGTTTTGTCATTTTCATAAGCATATTCATATTCAATAAATCAATGGACTTTTTGCATTCAAATATTGCGCTCTTTATCTTTCCTGTCATCTTCCAAAAAAGCTATGTTTTCTTACACACACTCACGTAACGAATTGCAGATCCATACCCACTCTGGATCCTGTTGATAATAGTTCTACTACTGTTCATTATGACTTTGAAAATACGATCTACCAAGCCGAGGATGGAAGTGAGGAAGATTGTGAAGTACCTGGAGAACTTGCCAGACTGTTACTGCAAGAAGAAAGGACTATACAGTCGCATGAAGAGTCAATCGAAATTGTAAACCTGGGTACTGAAGTGGACAAGAGAGAAGTCAAAATAGGAGCAGGCTTGGAAAACAGTATTAAAGAAAGATTGATTCAGATGTTACATGACTATGTAGAGATTTTTTCTTGGTCTTATGAAGACATGCCAGGATTGGATACTGATATAGTAGTGCATCGTTTGCCAACGAAGGAAGGTTGTCGTCCTGTTAAGCAAAAGGTTCGCCGCATGCGTCCTGAAATGTCTGAGAAAATCAAAGCCGAAGTTATGAAACAGTTTAATGTCGGTTTTCTAGCTGTTACTTCTTATCCTCAATGGGTTGCTAATGTGGTACCGGTACCGAAGAAGGATGGTAAGGTGCGAATGTGCGTCGATTACAGAGATTTGAACAAAGCGAGTCCCAAAGATGACTTTCCACTCCCGCACATTGATGTTCTGGTAGACAATACCGCTCAACACAAAGTATTCTCCTTCATGGATGGATTCTCGGGTTATAACCAGATTAAGATGGCACCTGAAGACATGGAGAAAACTACGTTTGTGACGCAATGGGGCACTTTCTGTTAAAAAGTAATGCCATTCGGTTTAAAGAACGCCGGGGCAACGTACCAGCGTGCTATGGTGGTTTTGTTCCATGATATGATTCATCATGAAATAGAAGTATATGTGGATGACATGATAGCCAGATCTCATACTGAAGAAGAACATCTCGATCATTTGTACAAATTGTTTGAGAGGTTGAAGAAATACAAGCTGAGATTGAACCCGAACAAATGCACCTTTGGAGTAAGATCTGGTAAACTCTTGGGATTTATTGTCAGTGGTAAAGGAATTGAGGTTGACCCGGCTAAGGTGAGAGCTATTCAAGAAATGCCAGTGCCCCGTACAGATAAGGAAGTCAGAGGTTTCTTGGGACGTTTGAATTACATCGCCCGGTTTATCTCCCATTTAACTGCTACCTGCAAACCCATCTTCAAACTACTGAGGAAGAATCAAGAGATGATATGGAATGATGAATGTCAAGAAGCTTTTGACAAAATCAAGAAGTATCTCCAGGAACCTCCGATCCTGATGCCACCAGTTGAAGGAAGACCTCTAATCATGTATTTGACCGTGTTAGAAAATTCAATGGGGTGCGTGTTGGGGCAACATGACGAGTCTGGTCGAAAAGAGCATGCCATATACTACCTTAGCAAAAAGTTTACCGACTGTGAAACAAGATACTCACTGCTCGAGAGAACTTGCTGTGCTTTGGCTTGGGCTGCTCGCCGACTAAGACAGTATCTGTTGAATCATACCACTTTATTGATTTCTAAGATGGATCTTATCAAATATACATCTGAGAAACCTGCTCTCTCCAGAAGAACAACAAGATGATTGCTGAACTCTGCACGCAGTTCAAAATAAAACACCATAACTCTTCTCCGTACCGGCCAAAGATGAATGGCGCCGTGGAGGCTGCTAATAAGAATATTAAGAAGATCATACAAAAGATGACAGTAACATACAGAGACTGGCATGAGAAGTTACCATTTTCTCTTCATGGTTATCGCACTTCAGTACGCACTTCGACAGGGGCAACTCCTTTCTCTTTAGTCTACGGCATGGAAGCCGTCTTACCAGTGGAAGTTCATATTCCTTCTCTAAGAATCATGAAAGAGGCAGGTTTAGACGAGAATGAATGGATTCAGACTCGACTCGATCAGATAAATTTGATTGATGAAAAGAGACTTGCGGCTGTTTGTCATGGGCAGATATATCAGAAGCGCATGACCCAGGCATTCAACAAAAAGGTCAAGAGACGAGTGTATCAAATCGGCGACTTAGTTATCAAGCGTATCATTCTACCACAAGGTGATCCCAGGGGCAAATGGACTCCCACATACGAAGGGCCATTTGTAGTTAGGAAGGTATTCTCTGGTGGAGCCATGATACTTGCTACGATGGACGGCGAAGACTTCCCACATCCCGTGAACGCAGACATAGTCAAAAAATACTATGCATAAAAGAGACCCGCTAGGTCGACGTACCTAGGCAAAAGTAAGGGCATCCCGGCGAACCAAAAGGGTTCGGGCAAAAATTAGGGATAAACATATAAAAATGTACACTCGGCAAGTCGAAAACCTGAAAAGGCGGCTTGGGCAAAAAAGGGTATCCTGGTGGACTGAAAACCTGAAAAGGCGGTCCAGGCAAAATTATGGATTAAAAGCGTATGACTATGTCCCGTTCTCAGACAGCTTCATCCAAGGTCAAGGGACTGAACAAGCCAATCAATTCTATCCGACAGCAGGAGATGAGACGCTTGAAGACATAATGACAGTAGTAGAATTAAAATCAACAGGGATTTTCCTTCATAGCTTTTCTTTATATTCTCGACAATTTCCTCTTACTAGGATTTCTGTCTCCATGTACACAAATTGCCTGTTTATAGGCCCTCTTTCAAAATCAATATAATTTTATTTCCAAAAAGATGCTTTTGTTTTACTTTTTCTATTTTGTTTGCATAAACATCCATTGATTTAATTTGAATTAATATGTGCATTTGAATATGATCGATGTGTACCAAAAATGCATGCATAAAATAGAAATAACAATCACTACGAGACTTCAGGATCGAGGAGAAGGTCTAACCAGGCTTTCCAATGAATCCATTGCTAATTCTATTCCCCAGCAAAGCCAGTTATTCCCCAAAAGCAATTGGCATTACTAGACAAATTGGTCATCTCTTCCACCCCCGGCCAGGCTTCTGTTAAATATTTCTACCATCAGACAGAAATCAAGTATCCCTAGATGAGAAGGGGTCATCAATACAAGTATCTCCAACCAGAAGATGGGGATTTATTTTCCCCAGGGGGTCGCCAGAAAAAAAAAAAACTTTTCAGACGCATAATTCATTCATTACATCATTTCACAGCATCCGCATGCATACATTGTTCGCATTTATAAACATAAAATATCTCATGCATCATGACATGGCATGAGACTAACTTTGTTTTTCAGGTTAATTATCCTCCTGATACAGTCAAAACAAAGGTCCATTCAGACGGACATCTTTATCAATTACATTCAGGATTCAACTACATCTCTCAGATATAATCCATATGAACATTCATTCTGACAAACACTCTGATATCCTCCCAATGGTGGCATCTTTAAGCCCACCCCAGATATTCATTGCAAATACAGCAAATGTTATCAGATACAGCCTAACGTACGGTTCATTCTGATTCGGCTCAACATATGACTCCTTCAACTCAGATGCGATCTAACGTACGATCCATTCTGACTTTCAGCAACTCCAATACGGTCTAACGTACGACTCATTTGGATCTTCAAATCCTCAGATACTGCCTAGCGTACGGTACATTCCGAGGTGTAGTCTAGCGTACGACTACTTTCTTCTTCAGATACAGCCTAACGTACGGCTCATTCTGCAACTCCAATACGGTCTAACGTACGACCCATTTGGATCTTCAACTCAGATGCGATCTAACGTACGATCCATTCTGACTTTCAGCAACTCCAATACGGTCTAACGTACGACCCATTTGGATCTTCAACTCAGATGTGATCTAACGTACGATCCATTATGACTTTCAGCAACTCCAATACGGTCTAACGTACGACCCATTTGGATCTTCAACTCAGATACGATCTAGCGTATGATCCATTCTGATTCTACCTTCGTCAGATACAGCCTAACGTACGGCCCATTCTGCAACTCCAATACGGTCTAACGTACGACCCATTTGGATCTTCAACTCAGATACGATCTAGCGTATGATCCATTCTGATTCTACCTTCGTCAGTCATCCGCCTAATGAACAATTCACTCTGCTATTCAGATACGGTCTAGTGTATGATCCATTCTGATCTCTTATCCCCAGCAACGTATAACACACTCTGACTCCCCAGCGAAGTCGACAGCCTAATGGATGACTCACTATACGGTTTAGCGTATGACCCGGTATGACTTCGTCTAATGTACAACGCACTCTGAAGCTCTCGTCATCAAACTTCCTGGATGGCATCTTTAAGCCCATCTCCATCAAGACTAATTGACAAGTGCAAATTTTTGGGGCATTCTAGTGTTCAATAATCTTCCACCTCCAGACCACGAATGGCATACATGCCATCCTAACTCTCTCGGTTCAAGAATATTGAACAGGGGCAGTTGTCATACCCCAAAATTTGCCCGTTAATCTTACAAAACATTTTTCGAAGCACTCCAACTCATTTTTCAAGGGATTGACCTTAAAAGAACAAAGGCCCAGCTCACGAGTGGCCCAATCCAGAAAATGGCCCAAACTGGCCTGCTCGCTAGGCGAGAAACTCCTTCGCCTAGCGAACCCTTCGCTACACGCTCGCCTAGCGAAGCTTGCGAATATCAGAATTTTTGGGCTTCATTCTGAGCCCATTAGGTCACCACAATCACTATAAATACCGACACTTCAGTCACGAAAATGGACAGACGAAGACGGACAGAAACCCTGGCATAGAAACCCTGGAGACAAACTCAGAGAATTCCGAGTAAAGAAACCCTGAAGGCTGCTCATCCGCACCGAAGTTACCTCCGCCCAACTCCATCCGATACCAAGAGTGGTCAGTCCCTTCAACATCGCAGCTCAGTTGCAAACAGGTTTGCGCATCACTACTGTTTTATGTTTTTAATCGGTAATCTCTACATACATAAGGCATCATGATTAAATTTTCGGATATGTAATTTGATTCCACATGTGAATTTAAGTATGCCTGAATATCCTGAATGTTTGTCCATGCTATTCCTGTAATTAAATGCCATAAAGTTCAGGGTTCCGGAGATCATGCTGCTATCAAACTCAAAACCCGTAGCCGCTCGCTAGCACATCGCTAAGCGAGCCTGTAGCGAGCACTCGCTAAGCCTTCGCTAGGCGAAGCAGGAGCAAACGGGACAGTGGCTGTTTTGTTTCTTTTCTGTTCTGCCTTATGTTTATCTAATCAAGATTTATTATAATTCTGCATTATTTGGCCTGGCCTTATGACTGTTGTGTTTATTTTGTGGTGCAATTTTCAATTGTACTTTATCTCGATGTTCTAACCCGTGTGCTGAATTGTGTAAAGGCTTACATATTCCCGAAGAAACGGCCGGCTAGGTATTCCACTTTATTTGTGGGATACCCTTATGGAGATGGATTCTGAATTACTTAATTTTAATGTGGAGATTCATCCTAATTGCCTAATTAATTTTAATGTGGAGATTCATCCTAATTACTTAATTAATATGGACCTAATTACCTAATTGATTATAACTATCTAATCGATTGCAAAATATTGCCTTTGAATATGTGATCTTGGACCTCTCTTTGTTGCCTTACGGTATTACGGTCATGTCCCGCGAATGTGGGGATACCCTTAGCCAAGACCCTTCGATTAAATCATCATGTCCCTCTAAAATAAACCATAGCCCCTCGGATGTTGCCTTCGAATATATGATTTTGTCCCTCGATGACCCTTCGGTGTAGCATACGGTTAAATGATGATAGTCCCTTCGAATGCTAAGGTATCCTTACAACCGTTGCTTTCAATGACCAATCGATGACCCTACGATGACCCTTTTACATCCAAAGGATAAAACTACTTATTTCTCAATAATAAGGACGGTTTTACCCTCACAAGGATAGGAAATGCCCATCAAGACCTTGGGTAGGTATAACTCTTAATTGCTTACTCACAATTTAAAAATACTTTTCACACTTCATAAATACTAGAAAATCACCACTTGGTATACATTCATACTAGAATCATTACTGAGTTATATTTTTCTAAACCATTTTCAAAACTAAACGAGATAACCACTTTGTATACATTCATACGAGAATCATTACAAAGTTAAATTCTTTTTTTTTCAAAACATTTTCTAAACAATTCACGAACACTTTTTCAGACAAGAAAAATAATATAAGTGATCAAGCAATTAAGAGCCCATGGATAACCATGGATACAAAGGGTGCTAACACCTTCCCTTTGTATAATGTACCTCCCGAACCCAAAATCTAATTAAGGTCTTTCCTGTTCTTTTCCACCTTTCCTTATTGGATAAAAGAAAAGTCGGTGGCGACTCTTGCTAACCGCGACATTTGCTTTCCAAAGCAAAACACACCAAAGTCAGTTCACCGTATGACACCTTGGGATTAGGGTTTTGACCTCTGGTCAACCCTAATCATCTGCATTGTGCCAATCAGGGTTTGTCAAGGAGATGAGGTCTTAATTGAGATGAGAGATCATTCTATGGTTTCATTGAGTTTATGGAAGCTAGGGTTTCATGTTTGAGCCATTTCATCAGGGGATTGAGGCTCAAGTTCATCTGTGCATAGCCAATTCATCTATCATCTGGAAAAGTCAACCAAGGGTCAACTGATGGATTTGGAGGTGGGAGAGGGTTAGAGACACTTCATTCATGTCCAAAAAAGTTTCATGTGACATTTCAAACATCAACAATGAAGAAAATAAAGTCAGATGAAAACTTTCCAAAAATAGAAAGTGACTTGTAATTCAAAATTGCCAAAAATGGAAAGGTTTTCTCCTTAAAATTACATGTCCAAAAATGCTTCAAATGAAATTTTGTCCAACATGAAAGTTGAAGATCTTGCTCTCAACTTTCCAAAAAGTCCAAGAACATGAATTTCTCATATGTGGTTGAGAAATTATGGATCAATCATTGTCAATGGATTTTGAACTTCAAACTTGGATAACTTTCACACCACAAGGCCAAATGGAGTGGGGTTTTTTGCTACAATCTTGTTTCAACATGCTCTATCATAATCATGCATTACTATTCATCAAATCTCATCACAAAAATATTGGATTTTTCACTTGATTTGAATTTGAATTTTGGTGGGAAAAGTTGAAGTTGAAAAATATGCATTTTCCACACTTCCAATCACTTGCACTTGGTCTTAAACCACATTTGGAGTGTGTTTAGCTGAAATCTCGTGTACTGTAGCATTGTTTCCATGCACATGAGGGTGGATTGACCAATTTAGCAAAAAACACTCATTTCACTAATTACCAATGCATTTGGCTAATTGTGATTAACATCTTCACTAATCCATCATATATATTGATAATGCTAACAGAATTTGGATTAACATCTCATAATTTTCCAGATCTAGATCCAAACACAAAATTGCACAAACTTTTTCTCTCAACTTTTCATCCAAATTCTCCAAAAACCTTGCCTAGTTCTTCATAGATCCATCATTCACAAGCACTTTGGAGTTGAATTGAAGCCAAAATTCGTCACTGTTGAGCAAAATCGTGGACTGTTGCATCAAGCTTCATCAATGGCAGCTGTTGATTTGAGCTATTTCAAGCATAATTGAGCATTGGATCTTCATACATTCATCTACCTGAGCATTAAGGAGTTTCTGTTTCACCATTACAAGGCCAGAAAACCTCGAATCCAGATCTGCAATCCTTTGAAGGTTAGAATTCGATCCTTGCAATTGTTGAAATTAGGATATGCTTCTTGTAGATCTTTGATTGTAGAGTAGCCTGAGCTTTGTGGAATTGATTTTCATCAAGAATTAAGAGAGTTATCACGATTTGAAATTTGGATGTTAAAACTTATTTTGCTCAATGCTTTTGATATGGTTAGAATTAGATGAAATGGATGCTGGATTATTGATGTGTGTTGAATGATGATTCGATTGATGTATATTTTATGAATTTCTGGAATGATTGGATCTTGATCATGATGAACACGTGATGAACTTGATGAATGTCTAGGTTTAGCGTTTCCAGAAGCATTTTGATCTTGTTCAGCTTGTTTTGCATGTTTTTCATTGTTTTTGCCCCATGCAACCAATAGTACCGTGCCACCTCACTTAATGAAACGGCGCGTTTCATTAAGTGAGCGCTGGATTTGAATTCTTCAGCGGTTCGATCCCGCTCCAAAGCACATTCACATGTTGCCTTGCATTTATTTCCATTATCATCTTCCATGTTCATACCACTTGTTTCATGCATTTTTATTTTTTTCACACCATTAAAAAATTCATAACTCTCAAAATAATAATCCAAATCACATGAAAGTTTTTGTGAAATGTTCATCACCATGTCTAATTTTTTATGGATATTTTTCCAGATTTTGTGCTCGGTTGGATTTAAAAATTGCCTAGGGTTTGTTCTTGCATGTCATTCATGGCACATTGCTTGCCATTTCTTTTATGAAATCATGATGCTTGATCCAGTAGAGCTGAAATTTTACATGTGTAATCTAGACATTTTGATGGATATTTTGGCTTAGAGTTTGCTATTTTTGCATTCCTGGTTTGTGAGATATGATCTAATCAATATAGGTGTGACAATGTGTGTCACACCATTTCTTGTCCAACTTGTGGATTTTCATTACCATGCCATATGAACTTGAATTGATGTGAATTTTTGCATGTTGACTCTTATGGATGTTAAGTTTGCTCATGAATTGTAGTGGATTTTTTGGAATGCATTTCCAATTTGTTTGAGATTTTCTCTTCTGGCTTGTCATTTGTGGACTTTTTGGGAGTCATGATCTTAGATGATTTGTGAAATTCTTGATATGTATCATATGAACTTGAAATTTTGTGGAGTGATTCTAGACACCTTGAAGTTTGTCATGGCTTTGTTTTGATGCATTTATCTTGTGCCAATTCTGTTTTGTGCTTGCTTGAAGTTGATGCATGATTTTGTGCCTTGTATGAGCTTGTTTTGCCTTGCCTTGTCTTATGGATTTTATTTGACATGCTTCCACTTGTCCAAATGACCTGAATTTTGGTATGATGATCAATTGATGGATGCTGTTTAGACATGGTTTTTATGGAGATTTATTGAATTATTTTGGATTTAGTTTGGATTGATTCATTCTGTTTGCTTCAATGAGCTTTGAATTTGCATGCTTTGCACTATTTGTTTTGTGAAATGAAATTGGTTGATGATATGGATATGAGACCACTTGGATTTGTTTCTTATTTGATTGAACTTGATTTTTGATAATTTTCATGTTCTGTTTTGGTTTATTGCTCCCATTTTGACCCTAGGCCATGTCCTAGTGGTTAGTGCTTAATGTTTGAGCTTTGTTTCAGGTCAAAGAGCACAATTGCTTATACTTGATGATGTGCACTCAATTGGAGTTGGTCCATTGCTTGTTTATGACTAACCTTGAGCTTGTTTTGTAGGCTTTGAGACTTGTACTTAGGCCTTGTGGATTGCACCTTTGTGCATTGCTTTGCTTGTTTGTCTGTTTATGTACAGTTGACTGTTGACCATTAGCTTGTCTGTTTGACTGTTTGAGCTGTGTACTGATTATGTTAGATTGATTTCAGGTACATTAGTTGCTATAGTTCATTGTGAACTTGCTTTTGCTGTTGCTTGGTTGCTTAACCAATTGAGGTATAGCATCACTAACTTCATGTAGTCTGGAAGACCTGGCCTGTTATTTGGTCAGGCACCTGTCTGAAGTCCTCCTTAAGAGGCAATGCTTGTGATTGTTTATCTTTGTCCCCAAGCAGGAAAAGACCTTTGTTAAGGCAATTGGCAGATACAAGAGATGTGCAATCCATCTCCTGCTATTCAGTTGAGTCATCCCTTTGCTCACACATGGTGTTGATGCATTGTGGATATTAACCCAAGATCCATGTTGAGTCAGTGTCATAAGTGTAGAAGGGTTCCCACTTTCTGAACCCACACTTCCTTTGTCTACAGCTCTCCCAGGCTAGGGATAAGAGCTGTGAGGCACACCCCTCACTCCCATTTCATCTGCTTCACCCTAACTCTCAATGTTAGGGTTAAGAGCTAACATCACCCTGATACAGTTGGCTTGCTTTTGCAGCCTAACCCTTGCGTGAGCCCACTTTGTCTGTATATAGTGTGTGTTAATTGTGTATGTTTGCTTTGTTTTAATTATGCTAGCATGCTTTGCTTTGCCTGTTTAGGATTAGCTTGCTGTTGTGCAAGTAGATAGAAAACTCAACCTAGGACCATTGTGGAATACATGATAACTATTAGGCTCGAGCCAGTCTCCCTTCTAGTTGGTCATTTCCCAGTCTCTGGTTAGGAGAAAGTTTCTCCCCTGTTAAGGGGAACTACGTTGCCCTGATCCTCATACCAGATGAGGTACGTAGGCAGGAGGTCGTACGAGATCTCTCCGGGCACCCTTTTTCTTTTGTGTGTGTTTGCTTGACAGTTGCTAGGCTCGAGTTCCCGACTCCTTAGTAACTTGTTGCTTGTTTCTTCTTGTGTGTGTTAGGAGATGGATGTAAGCCCAGCGATTGGCATTCCGTATCCTATTGTTGTGTGCTTGGAGTCCGATGTAAGTCCAGCAATTGGCATTTGGTTTCCAGTGTGGGTTTGTTTGGTTCAGAGTCTGATGTAAGTCCAGTGATTGGCATTCGGTTTCCATGTTTGCCTGTTTGTGTGTGTCTTCTTTCGGCGTGCGTGAGCCGAACTACGGTAGCTCTGATTCTCATTCTAGATGAGATACGTAGGCATAGGATGCGATATCCTAGCGAGCCCGTTCCTCTCTTCCCCCACCTGTGTTGTGTTCAGTGTGTGTGTGTGTGATGTTTGTGAGTAGTTTTAGCAACCTTATCCTATTCTTTTGAGCGTGGATCCCGTCGAGTACGACGGATGCGTAGGGGTGCTAATACCTTCCCTTCGCATAACTGACTCCCGATCCCATTCTCTTTGGTCGCGAGACCATGTCTTTTCCAGGTTTACTTCGAGCGTTTCCTTTCCCTCTTTTGGGATAAATAACGCACGGTGGCGGCTCTGTGTTGTTTTGTTTTAGCCCGCCGGTTGTTTTTCGCGGATGCGACAATTATAAACAAATTTCATGTTGGAATCAAGAGCTATTTTTGCTTGGAAAATCATATTTTATGGTGAAAGATTATAGATCATTTTGTTTGTGTCCTAGTTAAGAGGTCAACTTCCAAAGACCATAACTTGCTCAATTTTTATGATATGAATTCGATCCAAGTTTCATGATTAATTTCAAGATGTTTTCTCCAAATTTTATTCTTTGATAAATGTTAAAATCCACTAGCAATGGCATGTGCCAAGAGGAAACATTATAGGTCATTTTGGGCCATCACCATTGAACCAGCCATTTCCTCAACTTCTAAAATCCATAACTCCCTCATGCAAGATTAAAATAGTGTCAAAATTGTGACCAAATTGAAGAGGAATGAAAGATATACAATGTTGGTGAATAAACCATTTTTATTTGAAGCTCATAGCAAAAGTTATTCAAGGTGGAAGAAGTGGTCATTTAACTTTATACTTAGAAAATTTTCAACCATGTTTGATTTCTCCAACTTCAACCTCAAAATTCATCATGTTCCAAGCCTCAAATGGAAAAAGTCTAAGCATAAAAGTTATTCCATAAGATGATAGCTATCCAAAGAGCCAAAGATCACTTGATCTGGATGAAAGGTGAAGGACTTGCACATGAGTTATTTCCATAACTTATTTTGGAAAAATTCAAACTTCGAACATGGTACAGCTTTGTATGGCCTCATGTGTTTACCTCAGTAGCATTTTGACACAAATTGGAGTGGATTGCAAGCATCATTTGGGCCTACACACACGTCAATGCACCCATGCAACTTGAGTTGCTATTTTTGGTTAAAAATTGGAAGTGTGTAGAAATGAATGCAAGAGCCTATAAATACATGCCCTCCTGCTCAGAATAAGGGACATCTTGCCCAAGCTTTGAACTACAAAGACCCATACCCTCCATTGATAGAATTCCTTGAAGATTTCTCTTGAAATCGAGTTTTGATTCCCATTCTGTTTTGGAATTGAAACTCCAAGAATTCAATGCCCTTTTACATCCATTTCATCTCCTGCAAGCTAGTGGAAGAAAGCTCAATTAAATTGAGATCGAGATCAAGCTTCTTCACTACAAATAAAAGGTGAATTTTGTGAAACTTTCTCTCTTCGATTCTCTCTCAGTTCTCCATCATTTAAAGTAATTTTTAGTTGGATGAAGTCCTACCAATGTAGGCAACAAGATTGATTAACTTTGAGGCCAAATCGACGCAACTCAGATCATGCACCTCATACTTCAAATCCATGTATCTTTCAATATACTTGGAATTGGGAGAAATTGAGGCCAGATTCGAGCTCTTGAGCATTTCTCCTTTAAATTAGTGTATGCATTTTTTATTTTAGCGGATGTTGGTGGTGGACCAGTCTGGTGAGGTCCTTCGGAGTAGATGATCGGAGCCATAACTCTGGTGGTGTGGTGGCAAGGTCTTATCCATCAAATCATCTTTCCATGTTTTAATCTCATCTGTTGCTTCTAATTACCATCCCTACGCGTGCGTTGACTAAGGCACTGGGTGGATAGCGCGCGTTGGCCATCAGATCTGCCACCTCAATTAATGAGGGAGATCTGATGGCCCTTGTTTTTTCTAATTTCTTTTTATTTTTTTATTTTTCTTTTAATCATTTTATTTTGTTTAATTCATATTAAATTCATTTTTAGTCCAAAAATTATGCGACTTTCACCAAAAATCTTTAAATATTTTTCTCTTCCATATTTTGAATTAAAATCTTTTTTGGATAAATTTTGATATTTTTCATGAATTAAATGTTTTTTAACTTGTTTTTAAATATTTTAAAATACTTCTGACTTTCCAAAAATAGTATTTTTTTTGTTTAAGGTCCTTTGACCTTGTTTGAGCTAGGATAAATCCCTTGGCCATTTATTTGGTGATTTGAAGGGATTTGAGGTTTTGTCCATTTAAAAGTGCATTTTAATTCATTTTAAATTTGATTTTTAGTTGTTTAATTAATTAAAAAATATTGTTGAGCCATTTGATTGACTTTGTAATGTTTGCCTTTCTGCTTGGCCTTAATCATGGTTGATTTGAACTTTTGTTTGATCAATACCATTGGATTTAAGGGGTTGATGAAATGTACATTTCATTTCCCAAAATGAATGGATAGTATTGATCAAATAAAATTCCTCCTATGATCAATTTGGGTTTCCATTTCCCCTTCCCTCTTCATCTTCATCCCTATTCTTTCCCAATCCATCATTGACCAAGGAATTCTCTTTAAGTCAAAATGCTAGTTGACTCATCAATGACCTTGTGTCAGATGAATCAACATAAGTCTCACTGAGATAGGTCCCTCCCCCTTTTAGTGTGTGGTATGTTTTAGGAGTTTGGTTCTTTATACCAAATCTCTAACATGCATTAACACCTATATTTTTATTGCTCGGCCTCAGATAGTTGTGACTTCTATATAAGTCCAATTATGATTGCTTAACATTCTAGTAAGTGAGATTGTAAGTCTCCCATTCTTCATGGCATTGTGTGAAGACTTGACCTTTTTTTCATACACGAGAGCTAGTGACATACTTGTTGACTTATCCAAGTTGGAGCCCTTCTCATGGATGATGTCTTGGTTCATGTATTCATACTTGTGAATGAATGATTGAGTGTTCTCCAAAGAATGACTTAAACAATTAAAACTCTTCTCTAACAATTGACTAACTTCTTATTAACATTACTTTACTTTCAAGTCATTTACTTAATGCAATTTAAATTCAAGCACCTTTATCATTCATTGCCATTTACATTTCATACAAGATGTTTATGTTTCAGTCATTTTCACTTTGCTCACTTGAGCCATATCATTTGTGTTTGTATATATTGTGTGTCTTTGATTTTGTATTGGTCATGGTCTTAGGACCTTAAAATACTTAATAAACTACAAAAACCCTAAAAAATATGTCGGTGGACTGTTGGACCTCTGCCCTTGACTTGATCTGAACTCTTGGACTTAGAAGTAGACAATATTCCCTATGCTAAAGGACTTGGCCAATGCCACTATTCTGAGACTGAGATATCTTTAACGATACCTTTCATCTGATGCAAGCCTTGAGTTCCCCTTTGTTCATATGTCACTTTGTCTCTATGTTTAATTGTTATATTGATTATTTTGATTGTGTTTGATGATTATTTCTCTGAGTTTGTTAAGGGAACATTTCATCTGATACATTTGAAGACATTTGAAGACTGCTTGTTATTAGAGTGCTTGCTTGGATATTATGGATATCTTTATTTGATGCCTTGATCTTCATTATGGTGTGCTTAGATATTGCTTATGCCTGTTGCTTGCTAAAGCCCAAAGGAAATTTGGTTTCTATCTAACATTCTTGTCTTGTGGATTTACATCTCATTGGTCAAATCTTTTCAACTCTTAATTTTTAAATTTTTGTCTAGGGTAGCCTTTCATCTCCTCCCACTTCTTTAATTTCAAAATCTCTTCCTCTTTTCAAAAATCTTCTTTGATTGTGTTTCTTAATTCAGACATGTTTAAACAATTAGAAACCCTGGCCTTATGCCATTGAACTTTCAAACTTTTCTTAAATCAAACTTGTGAATGTACTTAACCATATTGACTTTAATTTAAAAAATACAAAAAGAACTAACAACCCCATTCATATCTTTGGCCATCTTTGTGCCCTTTTCTGTTTAAACTTTTGTTAAAATCAATTCACCAACTTTCTTTGAATTTTTTACCACGAATTTTCAAACTTGTCTTAAATCAAACTTGTGAATGTACTCAACCATATTTGTCGGGGAGTTGGCTAGTATTCTCTAACTCCCACTTTACGGACCTGGAGCGGTTCCTTAAGGATTTGTTTCGCATGATTTTTGGACAGCTATTACAGGAAGGACTGATTACACCTCCAAAGGTGCAAAGGCCTCGGGCATCCAGAACCCTTGTTTTCGATTTGCCCAAAAAGGCCTGGTTACACTCTATTTGGACGAGGTGATAGTACGGGCGTGAAAACTCATAGGAGTTATTTTTCTTGTATTCTATGGCTCATAATCAGTCCATCAATGTCGCCACCTTTGCAACTGACTATTTGGGAAGAGTTGTTCGGGGAGACTCCAGTGGTATTTCTATTGGGGGTATGATTACCTAAATTGCTAAGCATATTAGTTATAATGCGGTTTTTGCTTGATGAGATCCCTGTAGCAGGTGTTGTACCCTAAAATTTGCTCTCCCCTTTCTCACATATCCATCAAACCACTTGATCAGGAGATCACTTACATACATTCATAACTCATCCACATGCATCATTCATCATGGATTCAAAAGAAATTTGGGCTTATGAAGCTAGGGTTTGTGTAGATATCAAAGTTCAAAGGCATGTTCTAATCATACCATCAACATCGGGGATGTGAAACCCTAATGGTGATGGTGAAGGATTGAATTCAACAAAGTTGTGACCAGACAACCTAAGGCTTTCAAAGCCCTAATTTCTCAAGGCAGGATTTCTTGGAGCTTCCCTAGCCCTTATCTTGGTCTCCAAAGCCCTAATCAGGAGATGGTGAACCGGATGAACTTGGTGGCTTGTATGTGCATTCATGACCCCTAAATCTTCACACATTATCAAATTTATTGACCTAACCTTTCTTGGAGCCTTGGTCTTGGTTCAAAGTCAATGGTGTTATTCATTTAGTTGTGGGCACATCTTTAATCCTGGTCATCTGAACAACCAAACCCCTTGTATTTCAGGCCATTTGCTAGTCATGTTATTGATCCATGGATGTCATATCAAACCCTAACCTATTGGTCTCATTTCATGGCCTTGTTCATATACATTATCAGTCAAGTTATTGTGTTTCCAAAAGTCAAACATTCAAGTCATGATTAAACCAATTGTAAAACCAATTTCAATCACTTTTCAAACCATTTCAATACATTCCATGTCATTTTAAACCATTATATATGATTCTACACTAGAAAATACAAAATTTGACATTTTTGACTAGTTGTTGACTTTGGTCAACAATTGACTTTTTAGTCAACTTTGACTAAAGTCAACCCAAGACCCTAATGCCCTAAATTTTCACCCTAATCATCAATCCATTGTCCATTTACAAGAAAAACACAAAAAAAAATGAATTTTGACAAATTGTTGACTTTGGTCAACAGTTGACTTTTTGGTTAACTTTGACCAAAGTCAACCTTAGGTCCTTTGCCATCCCTAATCACTAAATGACTATTCCTAACTCTCATGACATTATCCATGTCCATGTTATCTTTAGTTTAACCACTTGTGCTTGGTTTCTTCACTTTAATGCCAACATGGTCATGCCTTGAACATTTGGAGTTTCTTGCTTTGCCAATTCACTTCCACCCTACTTCATTTACCCTGTTGCACCATCCTACTGCAATGCTCAACTTGCACAAACCAAGTCATGACCAACATAAAAGCCAAGCCATGAAGTAAAGCCATGAGTTTGTTGCCAATTTCCAAGCCAAAACCTGTTGTGAAAGTACAACCATTTTCATCCATGAAGCATGCCAAGACATGGTTTGAACTAGCTATGCATACGAGGTAAACCAACACCAGTGTAGCCAACAGTCTGTCTGCAAGAAGACCAACCAACACTTAACATTGCCTTGTAAGCATCCTACACTAACTTGCATCGGCCTGCACAATAGAGTTGCAACATCCGACCTGCAAGCACATTCAACCCTTGTCACTGCAGCAAAAATATGCAACCTTGTTGCCTCGTTATAAAACCTGCATTCACCACCAAACAAATACCACAACCACTTGATCATATGTTGTGCTTACAGTGGTTATGTGGAGAAGACAATCCACTTGAACTTGGTATCGAATTCACTTTGGCAAGCATCCTGCATTTGTGGTCTTATAGCAGCCAACAACATGAGATGTCCAACAGAAGGGTTAACCACCTTGCTTTTGCCATTTTCCACTTGAAAACAAGGGTGAGCTTGCTGCAGTGGTCGTTTCTCCAAGCATAAGGATGAAATTGAAAATAACAATGCCAGTTGAGACCATGCAAATCCTGGACAATTTCCAACTTGACCTGGCCTTACCTACATCACATGAGAAGGATCAAACAAGACCATCGGTAGTTGATAGACCAATTCAATGCATTGGTTCAATTTTGCTAGCAAAGCTAATGCAAGGTGCAACCTGAACCAAGGCAACCCCTGTTGTACCTGCATCAACCATCAGTTGCAGCCAACAACCATGTCCTACAACTCTAACAGGATCAACATACCCAACACGTGCAGACCCTGGAGAGATTTCCCCACCAAGTCACAACCAAAAAACTACCCTACAGCACCATGAAAAATCTGCAAATGAAGGCAGCTCAAAGCAGTCACCTGTGTCACTAGCAGCACATGCATTAGGAGCTTGACTGGAGTTCACTAACATAACTTGGCATAGATATTAGTAATTAGACAATTTGATCCTGATCTAACAATCACATCTAAAAGAGAAGACCAATCCAGGGAAAAGTTTGAATGCTGGCACTTGATAGAAAACCTCTAATCAAACCTTTGCAAGTTAGATCCTATTGATTAACTGTCATGGCTTTTTAGCATGACAACATTGATGATAGGTTCATTGCAACAAGGTCAGGGCAGGGCATATGCTGATAGAAAACTCACCAAGACATGCTACATCAACTCCCTAACAATTATTTTTCAACCAATCATAACAAACTATGCAAAATATCCATCATGTGGCTACCTCATGTTGCATCCCATGGATGTGACCCTACCTGCATCAATTGAATACACACTAATGCATAACCCAAGCCACATGCTCCATAATTCAACCTCAAGACCTGCAATGTACACAGTTAGTTGATCAAATTCTACAAGAGGACTTCAACACCAATTATATGGCCATTGGAAAGTTTCCTTATTGATCACCATCTAACCTAACCACAAAAAACACCAAAGCAACATCAAAAGGAAGTACTAGCAACTAAATATGGTTATGGGCAGGAAAACAAATGACATAAAAACATAAGAATTGCCTACATTCCACTAACCAAGCTAACTAAAAGAGAAACCTGTGCATCCAGTCATTTTTCAAACCTTTGGAGTTCAATTACACTTAAGTGCAACCTCCCATAGCCATTCATTAACCTTAATCAATTAACCTAAAACACCAATTAACTAAGATCAATAACTAATCCTGACTAACTGAGTTGTGCATAACTAACTGAGTTCAATCCCAACTCAGTGAGTCAATGTTAACTAACTCCTAACCAAAAGCTAACTGAATCCAAACCTCACTCCAAACCTAGCTAATTCCCTAACCTCCTCTCTATTTAAAAAGCTTCATCATCATCTTTTGGGGACTTGGACATTTTCGCTCAGAAATTCACTCACTCTGCTCTATCTCTCTCAAAAGCCATTGAAGCTTCACATTGAAGCTTCAATCTTGCTTGAGCTTAACCACTGCCATTCCATTTCGTGCTCACTATTCTCAAGTTCAGAGGAAGAAAAAAAAGAAGAAAGAGGAAGAAAGAAAACGTGCAAGGCAAAGTCAAGAACTCACCGGCATTATTCCGATCGCCTTCTCTGGTATGTAGTTTTTGCTCCACTTGTATTCGCTTGCTCTGAGCTCACTAGTCAGTAGCATTTGGTATGAGAAATAGAAGCCCCGTGGTGTAGGAGTCTGATTGATCCTCATTGGCATTTAATTTGAATTTAGAATCTTAGGGTTCTTCCCAAAATCCTTTCAATTTGGTTGATCCATGAGCCAATTCCCCAAATGGATCCCATTTTTGTCATCAGTGCGTTGACGTGCATAATATGGCAGTTAGAATTTAGGTTTTGGATGCCAGCGCCGCCGACGATGACCGTCAGCGCGGTGGCCAATGGCCAGTGACGGTGAGAACATTTGAGTGTGCTAGGTTAGTTCATTCAAACATGTTGACTTGTACAAGTCAACAGGGAGGTGTAGTGGGCTCAGATTATTGAGGCCCATTGTAACACCCCAAAATTTGCCCTCCTCATTCATGCATTCATTTAGCATTTCATATTGCATTTCATCATGTCAATCAGAATTAGATCCAAGAAACTTTAAAAAAATAAAAAAATAAAAAAAAAATAAAAAAATAAAAACGAAAAATAAATAAATTAATAATAATAATAATTTACAATAAAATAAAATAATAATAATAATAAAAAATATAAATATATATATAATAGAAAAAACTTGGACTTGGACCTCTCTCATTTGAGCCTACAAAGCCATGAAAATCAGGTTATAAAAGAGGGAGATCAGACAGAAAAAGGGAGAGAAGCAAAATACTCTGAGGTTTCCTTGAAACAAAACCCTTGAAAAAACCTGGAGAGAAACCTGACAGAGAACTCAGAGCAACCCCCAGGCAGCTCTAAAAAATTCAATCTGACTCACACACTTTCATCTCACGCAAACCCTAACATTGCCTTGCAAACCCAGCCGTGCCATTTGATTTCAACCGGTCTCTCCCATCAGGTTTGCCTCATTCCCATGATTTTATGCTCTTAATTTGGATCATCTGAATGTATGAGGTATGATGGATGAATTTCATTATGTTTTTGCCCACGGGTTTAATTATGCATGAACGGGTGAAACCTATGCCTTGAATGTTTAATCACATGATTTCTGAAATGTATGCCACAGGGTTTGAGGTTTCTGAAACCATACTGTTATCCATGAAAAAAATGCTTATCGTATTTCACTAACCCTTTTGTTGAGTTTTTGTGAGGGCTCACAGACTCTTGCAGAGATGGTTTGCGTGGTTTTCCCACTTTATTTGTGGGATACCCCCTGGAGGTTCATTCCGAATACCTGTACTGACTCACCTTTCTTTGATGGCATTAGCTTGGGAGATCCCTGGGTTTCTTACTCCTTTAATTGTTGTTACTTCGGATCTTTATCCGTGTGGTACTTTTACCTCTTTTCCGCATTTTATCGCTTTCTTAGCTGGAAGACCTCGATAGGAGGCATTTGTTTTCTTTTGTTTATTTACTTCTGAGCCCCTTGTTGGCACATTTACTTTATACATGTTTGTTTTGTATGTGTTCGTATCCCTGCAGGTAGCGCGGTTCCTTCGTCAAGGACTGCCTTTTTGCCCTTGAGCATCCCAAACCCTAAAACCCAAAGTAACACGTTAACTCCTTCTACTACAGGCGAGTAAGTCTCCAAAGGTCGAGCATCCGGTAGATTGCGTAGTGACGTCGTTCGTCCAAAACCCAATCCATAACCCCATAGTTAGCCGAACTACGGCTTGCTCTGATTCTCATTCCAGATGAGATACGTAGGCATAAGACGCGATGTCTTAGCGAGCACACATCCCCCCAACCCATAGGTCAGCCGAGCTACGAAGAATCTGATTCTCATATTCAGATGAGATACGTATGCAATGGATGCGACATCCGCGCGAGTCATTTTCATTTAACCCTTTTTGTTTGGTAAACAACACAAGATAAACTCACCCCCTTTAGACAAGAACTACAAAAGTGGATCCCGTAGAGTACTACGGATGCGTAGGGGTGCTAATACCTTCCCTTCGCATAACCGACTCCCGAACCCAAGATTTGGTTGCAAGACCCCGTCTTGTCCTTTCCTTTTTCAGGTTTACTTCGCGCACTGTATTTTTCAGGTTGCGACAGTTGGCGACTCTGCTGGGGATTGAAAGAAGTTGACCTCTTGCTGGTCCATCTTCCCTAAGTGAGTCCCTCCTAGCTTGTGTGATTTCTTGTTTATTGGGTGTTCATGCTTTTGTAAATTTATTTGCTTACCTGCTTGCATGCATCTGTTGTATCTGTTGGATCTGTTTGTTTGTTTGTTGGGATGGGGTGTTCTATGAGAGATAAGCCCATTACCCAGGCTTGAGTGTACACACAGGTTTTAGAGTGGATAATCATGAGGCTTGCGTGGCGTGTTGCTACGTTAAGTCGTTCGTGAAGAACCACACCCAGACGAGGTTTCTTTTGGATATATTATGTCTTACGGGTGTTCCGTAACGGCAGGATGTTCCTCTAGAAATCGTCGACTCTGGTGACCATTTCCCGAGAACTCAGTCGAGGCCTCTCCTCTGAGACGTGATTATGTTAGCTCTGGTGCGCGCATTCTCGCTGCTCAATCCGAGGATCCCGAGACTGGGAACTTGCTATTAGGATGTCCTGTTGAGGGGAGTCAATGGAGGTCTTTTGTCCCGTAATAATACCAAACCTTCAGTGGTAAACGTATTATTCGCGGCTGAAGGGATGAAGCTGACGAACTTCTGTTCTTAGAACCTACCAGTGAGGGGCGGGCTAAATTCAGGAAACCTTAACCTCCAACCAACCCGGTTTTCTGGAGCAGGGTTTTGGTCTTGTATTATATTCCTCAGTGAATTTCTCTCCAGGCAGTGCAACCTGACAGATGTTCAAGCGGATCCACCAATTCTGATTGACATGCCTTTGCATTGCATAACATCATCTGCATATTTGCATCCAACATCTCATGCTTATTCATTTGCAGGGTATTCCCTTTCAAAACGGGGATGCCTTAAAACTGAACAAGCAGTGCATCGCATACCATGCATATTAACCCTTGTCTGTTTTGCAGGTGTCACCGCAGTTTCTAATGTTTGTTCCCTGTATCAGGCAGTTATTGGTCCCAAGCGAGTCCACAGGTACCCGACAAAGGAAAATCGTCCACAGCTAGCGATGGACCAAGTACAGAAAGAGCTGGCTGATATGCGTGAAAGGATGGATCAGTTCATGACATTGATGACTGGTATGGCAGAAGGCCAGGAAAAGCTGAGGGAATTGGTTGAGCAACCAAGACCCGACCCAGAGGTGGAGATACCAAATGCTGAGGGAAACCCCGATAACCCTAGGAACGCTGATAACCCTGTGAACACTGGTAACGCGGGTAACGCAAATGCTGATGGAAACCCGGGTAATGTTGGCAAAACAAGGAATGTTGGAAATGGTATTGGCGGAAGGTACAATGTGAATCAAGGAATTCGGATTAACGGGCGCCCCGTTACTGAAGATTATCAGTATGATCAATTTTCTTTGCACGACGAGGCCATCGAGACCACTCGCCGTATGGATGAGCTTGCTGAGAAGCTCAAATCTTTGGAGTCTCAAAATTCCTTAGGCTTTGATGTCACAAATCTTGGTCTGGTTCAGGGAGTAAGGATTCCTCACAAGTTCAAACCCCCTACTTTTGAGAAATACAACGGGGCCTCTTGCCCACGCACTCATCTCCAATCTTATCTGGGAAGGTTGGGAGCTCACACGGAAGATGAAAAGTTGTGGATGTACTATTTTGAAGACAGCCTAACTGGAGCTTCTCCTGAATGGTATTCTCATTTGTCTCGTACTACCATCAAGAGCTGGAAAGACTTGGCAGAGGCTTTTGTCAAGCAATATCAATACAACTTGGACATGGCTCCAAATCGGACCTTGTTGTAAGGTATGTCTCAGACTGCCAAGGAAACCTTTAGAGAGTATGCTCAGCGTTGGAGACAGATTGCTGCGTCCGTCCAACCCCCTATGTCTGAAAGGGAGATGGCGGACATGTTCATGAACACTCTTCAAGGCAATTATATTGAGAGATTGGCTGCTTGCCCGTCAATCAGCTTTGCAGAGATAGTAATTGCTGGAGAAAGAATCGAGAGTCTGTTGAAGATGGGCCGAATTCAAGACAATAGTGCTTCCAACTCATCAGGTCCCAAGAGACCGTTTGCTGGTAATGGTCAGCAAAGAAAAGAAGGCGAGGCAAGCGTTGTGTATGCCAGCAGAGGCAGGGGTAGAGGACGCCCTAATTATTATCAAGATCAAGTGGCCGCAGTCACTATTCCAACACCTGTTCCTCAACCGCAATATCATCCGCAACAATAACCCAGGTACAACAATCAACAACAAGGAGGTAATCCGGGTCAGCAGAGACATTATCAACAACGTCCAAGGCAGACGGACCGGGTCATCGAGCCAATCCCAATGCCTTATTCAGTATTACTTCCCAAGCTGATTGACATGAATCTGGTTACATTGAGAACTCTGGCCCCACCAATCGATCCCAATAATTTGCCTAGAGGTTATGATGTCAATGCCAGATGTGCTTTTCACTCCAACGCACCTGGCCATACTACAGATAATTGCAAGGCTCTCCAGTTAAAGGTACAAGATTTGAGAGATGCCCAGGCTATCAATTTTGCTCTGGTGCCTAATGTTATCCAGAACCCGATGCCGGCTCACGGCGGGCAGAGGATTAATGTTGTTGATAGTGGAGAAACTTTGAATTTGGTTTCTGATGTGACTAAGGTGAAGACTTCGCTATCGGTGGTTAAAGACCGACTTCTGAAAGGACAGATTTTCCCGGGCTGTGGGGAAGAATGCAGAAATTGTCAAGCTGCCGAAAACGGATGTGACAGTTTGAGAAGGGGTATTCAGCAACTGATAGATGAAGGTTGTCTTCAGTTCGATCAGGCCCGTCCAGTGAAGAATGATGTATCGACGGTGACGTTTTATTTCACTCCTGAAGAAATATATGTTCCCGAGAGACTCGCTCCGACAACAATATATTTCCCAGAAAGTGCAGAACCAGCAGCGGTGAACATCGAAAGTTCAGCACCAGTTGCAATTTACTCTGACAACCCTCAACCGACTTTGGTTGGTCCGATCACCATCACAATACCAGGACCCGTTCCGTATGAGAAAGACAGTGCTATCCCGTGGCACTATGGGGCTGATATCTACTACCAGGGGCAGAAAGTTAACGAAGAAGACATTGACATTGGTAGCTCCGTTGTAGACAATGTTGGAGGGGTTGGTGGCTTCACTCGCAGTGGACGCCTATTTGCACCATCAACATTACGCGCGAATACTGAAGCCGAGGCAGCTGCCAAGGCTAAAGTGAAACAGATGGCCGCCGAAGAGGTTACTACTGGGGAAGATCCTCCTAAGACCGCATTCGAGAAGGAAGTGGATGAGTTTATGAGGATTATCAAGAAAAGTGACTACAAGGTAGTCGACCAGCTAAATCAGACACCCTCAAAGATCTCCATTTTGTCACTATTGATGTGCTCTGAGGCGCACAGAGCAGCCTTGTTGAAAGTACTGAATATGGCTTATGTTCCCCCGAAGATAACTGTTAACCAGCTGGAGTCGGTAGTTTCCAATGTAAACGCTAGCCGGGGGCTAGGTTTCACCGATAATGACCTGACATCTGAGGGCGGGAATCACAACAAAGCCTTGCATATCACAATGGAGTGCAAAGGGGTGGTGCTTTCCCATGTTTTGGTTGATACAGGCTCTTCTCTGAATGTTCTTCCAAAGAAAGCCTTAACGAAGTTGGATTGCGATGACACCATCCTGAGGCCAAGTAACTTAGTTGTGAGGGCTTTTGATGGCTCTAAGAGAGCTGTCTTTGGCGAAGTTGAGTTGCCAGTTAAGATTGGACCGCAGGTATTCAAGAGTACCTTTTATGTGATGGATATCCAGCCTGTCTATAGCTGTCTGCTAGGTCGGCCTTGGATTCATGTTGTCGGTGCTGTTACTTCTACTCTCCACCAGAAGCTCAAATACGAACTAGAAGGTCAGGTCGTCACTGTCTGTGGTGAAGAGGACATTTTTGTTAGCCACCTGTCTACATTTAAGTATGTGGAAATGGATGGCGAGATGCATGAGATGCTGTGTCAGGGCTTCGAAGCCATAAACATCAGTGAGGTCACGCCCGAAACTGTCTTTTCACCTGAGTCTGAGAAGGTCAGGACTTCTATCTCTTCATACAAGCAAGTTGTTGAAGTGGTTAAGGCTGGTAATGCCCAAGACTGGGGAAAATTTGTGGAGCCAGTCATCAAAGAAGACAAGTTTGGATTGGGGTATGCTCTGGGATCTCAGAAGAATGAAACCGGTACTCTCTCTAGCGGGGGTTTGGTTTCTCCCCACACCGTCAATGCTGCAGATGAAGACAAGGCTGACAGCGACTATGACTTAGATAGCTGGATTCGCCCGTGTGTCCCAGGAGAAAAGCTCGACAATTGGTCGTCTGAAAAAACCGCCCGGGTTACTCTACTAAAAGAGTGATTTTTATTGTTTTCCTTTATTACATGCATAATAAAGTCTTACACTTTGCCCAAGGTGTAACGGCTCATTTGTAGGGCCATCCATTTAGTTACATTTCGCAATTATTTTTATCATTAATAAAGGACGGCTTTTGCAAACAATTTTGTGTTCTCTTTCTTTCAGTTTTTTTTTCTACTTTTACAAAAAAAATGGCAATGTTTCTTTCGTTTTTTCTTTCTTTCCAAAAAAAATCTCTCCTTCTAAGGTAGAGCATGATCCTCCATCATGCAGAGCTGACCACCCGGATCTCACTACTAACGACACTGCTATGGCCAAGTATGACTTCGACAATCCTATCTATTAAGCCGAAGAAGGGGTTGAGGAAGATTGTGAATTGCCTGAAGGGTTAGCCAGATTGTTGAAACAGGAGTACCGAGCTATTACACCTTATCAGGAGGTGATTGAGATCGTCAACATCGGTACCGCAGACGACAAGAAAGAGATCAAGATCGGGGCAAGTCTACAGGCCGAGAGGAAAGACCGTTGATCATGTACTTGACTGTGTTAGAAAGGTCAATGGGTTGTGTGCTCGGTCAGCATGACGAGTCAGGTCGAAAAGAGCATGCAATATACTACCTTAGCAAAAGTTTACCGACTGTGAACAAAGATACTAATTGCTCGAGAAAACTTGCCGCGCTTTGGCATGGGTTGCTCGCTGACTAAGACAGTATATGTTGACTCACACGACTCTATTGATATCAAAAAGGGATCCAGTCAAGTATATTTTTGAAAATCCAGCACTTACCGGAAAGGTTACTAGGTGACAAATGATACTGACAGAGTATGACATCCAATACACTTCACAAAAAGCCATCAAGGGAAGTGTCTTGTCAGACTATCTTGCAGAGCAACCGATTGATGATTACCAACCTATGAGGTTTGACTTTCCTGATGAGGACATCATGTTTCTCCAATCGAAAGATTGGGAGGAACCACTCCCGGAGGAGGGGCCTGACCCTGAATCCAAATGGGTTATGATGTTTGATGGGGCGGTCCACGTCAATGGTCGTGGAGTTGGTGTAGTGTTGATCACACCGGAAGGGGGTTCATATGCCATTTGGTGCCAGAATAACTTTTCCCTGCACCAACAATGAAGCCGAATACGAAGCTTGTATCCTAAGACTTGAGGAAGCCGTCAATATACAGATTAAAACCCTGGATGTATACGGGGATTCAACTTTGGTCATCAATCAAACCAACGGGAAATGGTGCTACGCTGGAACTACGTACCCAGAATTGACGTATCTCGGTCAGAGACGAATGAAGAAAGCATTTGGTCAGAAAGTGCGCCCTCGGGGGTATCAAGTCGGTGAATTGGTACTCAAAAGATTTCTTCCTCCCAACACAGATCACAGAGGCAAATGGACACCGAACTATGAGGGTCCGTACGTGGTTAAAAGGATTTTCTATGGCGGAGCTTTGATGCTAACAACCATGGATGGCGAAGGATTCCCGTCCCCTATTAACCCAGACACAGTTAAAAAAAAATACTTCGCATAAAATAGACCCGCTGGACGATAAAAAGAATAGTCCAGGCAAAAAAAAGGGCATCCCGACGAACAAAAAAAAAGAATAAAGAGATTCGGGCAAAAATTAGGGATATAAAAAAGAATACACCCGGTGAGTCGAAAACCCAAAAGGGCGGCTCAGGCAAAAATGGGTATCCCGGTGGATTGAAAACCCGAAAAGGGGGCGATCCAGGCAAAAGTTAGGGAATAAGCGAATGACTGTGATCTGAGTTCATCAGTGTTATATCACCGTTTCATTCAATCCGGCAATCTTCAAAGGTTAAAGATTGACTAATCATCCACTTCAGAAAGCAAGATGAGCAGAGCGTCTTGAGGACATACGAGCCATAGCAGAGTCGAAACTCGGTGGGACCCCGTATCCCCATTGCCATTAGGATAGTTCTCTTTTTATAGCGATCACCTCTTTTCAGGGATCAACTTCCTGATACCCTCGCCTATTCCTGGCACAAATTTTCTCCCCAGTAAGAGTCGAATAATTCAGTTAAAGAGCCTCTTTATTTTTCATTTATCAGTTTGTTTGCAAAAATGTCCGAATTTTTGATAAAACATATTGCATATGAACATAATGGTGGCTTTTGCAGATGATTTGCACAGGAAAACATTTAAAACTGCTTTGAATGTGCTTAATCCCGGACGGTGAATTCAAACCGAGTAATTCCCTCGAGGCATACGTGTATTTTTGGTTGCAGGTTACAGGAACCGGATGCCAAGTCATGAATCCTCATCCCCAAGCGGTTGACAAAGTCTCTCCTCAGCAGAGCATGTTCCCCAGCAGAGTTGACAGTATCCAGACTATATATCCCCAGCGGAGTTGACAGTGTCAGACTGTATCTTCCTAGCAACAGCGGAGTGGTTGCATAACCAACAGATGAGAGGGTGGTGTTCCCAGTGTTCATCTCATTCCCCAGCAGATTATTTTTAACAGATTTGTTAATCCCCAGCTTGAGGGCGATTAGCAAGTTCATATCCCCAGCAAAGGTCGTTTCCTACGACATTTCCCCAGGAAGTGTTTTCCCCACAGACTCTCCTCACAGAGCCTCGCCGAACAAAGTTTCCATAGTTGATACTCCCCCCGCAAGGTCAACTTTTCAAGCAGCCAATTTATTTTTGGTGGCTCATTGGTCCCGGCAGACGGATCATTCCCCATAGAGCGTTCAAGGATTGATACATCGATCTGTTCCCTACCGGAGTTTGCTTCCCCAAGCAGATTTCTTTTTACACCATGCATAACATTTGCATTTGCATGCATATCATATCAAGCATACACATAAGCTGATAAACAGGTTCTTCCAAGCAGACTGAAGAATTACTTTACAACCAAGGTCATGAGATCCAGCCAGAGGATCAAGCGTGAGTGATCCAGCCTGAGGGTCGTTTTGAAGATTTAGCCTGAGAATCGTTTTCCAGTGATCCAGCCTGAGGGTCATTTCAAAGATTCAGCCTGAGAATCGTTTTCCAGTGATCCGGCCTGAGGTTCATTTTGAAGATTCAGCCTGAGAATCGTGTTCCAGTGTTCCAGCCTGAGGGTCATTTCGAAGATTCAGCCTGAGAATCGTGTTCTAGTAAGCCAGCCTAAGGCTCAATTTGAAGATTCCCCAGTGAAGTCGCCTACAAGCTTTATTTCCCCAGCAAGCCCAAGTCTAATTGAGGAGTCGTTACAACATGTTCTAGCCCGAAGAATATGTACGAAGCCCAAAAGTGGAATATTCTCGAAGCTGCATATCTAATATGAAGGTTGGGTGTAGATTTCAAAAGAGGTTCAACCAGCGCATGCCTCAGATGCGGGATCCTAATGATGGGAATTTATCATCAAAATAATCCAGATCTAGCCAGAAGATCGAAGTCAGGTCTAGCCCGAAGACCGGAAATAGATTCAGCCAGAGAATCGAAACAATTCAGATCTAGCCAGAAGATCGAAGTAGATTCAGCCAGAGAATCAAAGAAAATAGATTTAGCCAGAGAATCGAAACAAAGGAGATCTAGCCAGAAGATCGAAGAAGATCTAGCCAGAAGATCGCAGTCAGGTCTAGGCCGAAGACCGGAAATAGATTCAGCCAGAGAATCGAAACAAAGAAGATCTAGCCAGAAGATCGAAAATCGCAACAATTCAGATCTAGCCAGAAGATCGAAGTAGATTCAGCCAGAGAATCAAAGGAAATAGATTCAGCCAGAGAATCGAAACAAATGAGATCTAGCCAGAAGATCAAAATCGTATCCAGCCCGAGGATCAAAATTAATATCCAACGAGAGGACTAAATTGAGTATAGGTTCAACCAGAGGATCGAAACTCCAGATTAAGCCAGAAGACTGATTCAGATCCAGCCAGAGGATCGGAAGAAAAATAAACAGCGCGGTGTATTTCTGCATTTTTGTGGTGTTCTCGGAGCGTAAATTTTCGGTCTGTCTTTGGTATTCAATCACAACTCACCCCGTTTGTCTGATAAGTTGTTCGCTTTCATCCTACTCGGGTTAGCTGATGATTGAATAGGGGCAGTTGTAACACCCCAAAATTTGCCCTCCTCATTCATGCATTCATTTAGCATTTCATATTGCATTTCATCGTGTCAATCAGAATTAGATCCAAGAAACTTTTTTTTTTTAAAATAAAAATAAAAATAAATAAATAAATAAATAAATAATAATAATATAAAATAAATAAATAAAATATAATAGAAAAAACTTGGACTTGGACCTCTCTCATTTGAGCCCACAAAGCCATGAAAATCAGGTTATAAAAGAGGGAGATCAGACAGAAAAAGGGAGAGAAGCAAAATACTCTGAGGTTTCCTTGAAACAAAACCCTTGAAAAAACCTGGAGAGAAACCTGACAGAGAACTCAGAGCAACCCCCAGGCAGCTCTGAAAAATTCAATCTGACTCACACACTTTCATCTCACGCAAACCCTAACATTGCCTTGCAAACCCAGCCGTGCCATTTGATTTCAACCGGTCTCTCCCATCAGGTTTGCCTCATTCCCATGATTTTATGCTCTTAATTTGGATCATCTGAATGTATGAGGTATGATGGATGAATTTCATTATGTTTTTTCCCACGGGTTTAATTATGCATGAACGGGTGAAACCTATGCCTTGAATGTTTAATCACATGATTTCTGAAATGTATGCCACAGGGTTTGAGATTTCTGAAACCATACTGTTATCCATGAAAAAAATGCTTATCGTATTTCACTAACCCTTTTGTTGAGTTTTTGTGAGGGCTCACAGACTCTTGCAGAGATGGTTTGCGTGGTTTTCCCACTTTATTTGTGGGATACCCCCTGGAGGTTCATTCCGATTACCTGTACTGACTCACCTTTCTTTGATGGCATTAGCTTGGGAGATCCCTGGGTTTCTTACTCCTTTAATTGTTGTTACTTCGGATCTTTATCCGTGTGGTACTTTTACCTCTTTTCCGCATTTTATCGCTTTCTTAGCTGGAAGACCTCGATAGGAGGCATTTGTTTTCTTTTGTTTATTTACTTTTGAGCCCCTTGTTGGCACATTTACTTTATACATGTTTGTTTTCTATGTGTTTGTATCCCTGCAGGTAGCGCGGTTCCTTCGTCAAGGACTGCCTTTTTGCCCTTGAGCATCCCAAACCCTAAAACCCAAAGCAACACGTTAACTCCTTCTACTACAGGCGAGTAAGTCTCCAAAGGTCGAGCATCCGGTAGATTGCGTAGTGACGTCGTTCGTCCAAAACCCAATCCATAACCCCATAGTTAGCCGAACTACGGCTTGCTCTGATTCTCATTCCAGATGAGATACGTAGGTATAAGACGCGATGTCTTAGCGAGCACACATCACCCCAACCCATAGGTCAGCCAAGCTACGAAGACTCTGATTCTCATATTCAGATGAGATACGTATGCAGTGGATGCGACATCCGCGCGAGTCATTTTCATTTAACCCTTTTTTTTTTGGTAAACAGCACAAGATAAACTCACACCCTTTAGACAAGAACTACAAAAGTGGATCTCGTAGAGTACTACGGATGCGTAGGGGTGCTAATACCTTCCCTTCGGATAACCGACTCCCGAACCCAAGATTTGGTTGCAAGACCCCGTCTTGTCCTTTCCTTTTTCAGGTTTACTTCGAGCGTTTCCTTTCCCTCCTTTGGGATGAATAATGCACGGTGGCGACTCTTCTGTCATTTTCTTTCGCCGGTTGTTTCTTCGCGCACTGTATTTTTCAGGTTGCGACATCATGATAATTCACGTTTCACACCACCCTTTTTATCACACACCCCCGGTTTTGTTCACAAAGGAAGTAAAACTGGGATTCCTCAGGCCCATTGACCCTCTTACTGATTCATCACGTCTCCAACGTACACCCACCCTGGAATTGCTTGAGTTGGCGTTGGGCCCAAACGCAACACATGCCTGTTTTTTTTTCCACATACAACTTTTTTGGAATCTTATTTCCTACACCAAAAACTGCATTGGGCTCATCCTGCAGCCCATTAACCAAATTCAGTTTTACACCTCTGTTTTCCAATTCCCACCTCCTAGTTTAATGGCAATTTCTTTTATTGTTTTTTTACAATTTGATTAGGTTAATTAGGACAATATTAGATTAATTAGGTGGATAATTTACAATTAGAATTTAAATCTTGATCATTAGCATATTAGGATTTTCATTAGGACATTAGAATTTAATTAGGATTTTTTCTTAGAATTTTTATTAGGTTTAATTAGAAACAATTAGGCTTTGATTAAATTTAGAATTACCCCATTATCAACATTAGGATTTAATCAACTTTAGACCATATAATTTGACATATTTTATAAATGATCATTTTGCCCATATGGGCTTATTTTTAGTATTTTTGTGATAAAATTGCATGATCCCCTTAGGATTAGAATGTGACATAGAAGTTAATTATTTCCTTGCAATTTTAGGACCTAACATAGAATTTTAATCAACATTTTGACCAATTTGCACATGCTCCCTTAGGACTTCTAACTTAGAATTTTCAATCAGTTTCTAAAGCATGATCCCTTAGGATAGTTTCTAACCATTACTAACTTTGATTAGATCCAAACCTAGTTCCCTAAAAACAAAACAAAACCCATGGTTAAATTGATCAAAAGCAATTCTGATTGATTAAATCCTTTGGACTTGTATAATCCCACAGTCTAAATTGAGTGACCAAAAGACCCTTGGTCACTTAATAGGACTTTTCTCCCAACTTGTGGAGCTCAAGGCCTCAAGACGAGATCTTCAATCAAGGCATCCTCGGTCATACCAAGCAGAGGATTATTCAAGCACATCAAAGGTGACATCTTCAACACTTGTTAAATCCAAGTTAGAAGAGTGTGACACGAGCCTTAAGCAATAGACAAGGAGTGAGACTGGAGTATTCCTACCCCCATTCTGAGTATCTTTGGGTATGGGACGTATGACCCATCGCTCATCATATTCGCCTCTATTCATAGACTTTAGCACAATTCTAACCATACGATTGATAAGTCTCTCTCTTCACAAAGCAAAATACAACAAAGCAAGGACTACGTTAACAACTTAGCAATCATGAATCAAGTTGTACGATACGAGCCTTAAGCAATAGAGACGGAGTGAGACTGAAGTATCCCTACCCCTATTCTGAGTATCTTTGGGTATGGGACATATGACCCAGCGCTCATCGTATTCATCTCTATTCATAGACTTCTTTGGTTCAGACCATACTTCGATCACACTCTTTTCATCTCCCGCCACTAGTTCCTTGAACTACGGAGCTCTGAATTCCTTATTGCACTATGAGGATACGTAGGCATGAGGGCCCTAATCCTCACCGAGCACTTTATCTATTTTTTTCCTTTCCCATCCTTTTGCGAGTAACCTATAGTTATAACACCTAATCGAACAAGAACAATCAAAACGGTTCCCATGGAGTACCATGGATGTTTGGGGTGCTAATACCTTCCTCTTGCATAACCGACTTCCTTACCAAATATATCTCTTTCCCCCGGGTTTTATCGATGTTTTCCCATCCCTTTGAGGATAAATAAAGTTCGATGGCGACTCTGTTGTATGTTTGAGCTTGCGATACATTCGGGTATATTTCCGCTAGCATCAGCTGGCAACTCTGCTGGGGACACTTTGCTACTTGGAGTGTTTCCTAGTCGCTAAAAGGAGTCGAGCCTAGTTTAGGTTGTTACCTCGCTAGTTTTAGGTGTTTATCCTTATAGCTTTACTCGCTTTTATTTATCGTATTTTTTACTCGCTTTATATTATGGATATATCTGTTGTGCTGTTTTGGGATGGGTTAGACTACATGAGAGGAAAGCTCTATAACCGAGCTTAGTATACACATAGGTTAGACTCGTGGATAGTCGTGTAAACTGTGTTTCGCGGGTTGGGTCGTCACGAGAGCCACACCCAAACTGGATTCACTTGGAAGTACTTTTGTCCTGTGAGTATTCACTACGGCAGGGTATTTTCATTTTGAATCGATGACTCTGGGAGACCTTCTAAAAACCACCTTGGAGCATAGTCCACACCTATGAGGGGGATATGAGTTTTATTGCAGGAAACCATAGACTCTACCTACCCTGATACTCATGTTACGTCAAACTTTTGAACTTGCAACATGTACAGATTATTCAGAGCTTTCCAGAATGTTGAATCCATATGACTTATTATCATCTCATCATTACATTATCATTCATAATGACCAAATTTTTGCATATGGATGTCTTTTCCAGGAATCCAAGAGTACGGTTTGTTTACCAAGCATTTGAAGTGAAGCATGAATCCCTAAAGGAAGAACATCGACAATTACAAGTTTGTGGAACCTCAGTTGGCTGCCTTGAGAGGACATGGGACACGTTTAGATCTGGGACACAAAGATGACTTCAAGGAATCTTATGGTAACCTTTTGGGTATTCTGAACACCGAAGTCAACATCACTGTTGTGCACACCTTGGTGCAATTCTATGATCCACCACTAAGATGCTTTACTTTCCAAGATTACCAGCTAGCACCTATATTGGAAGAGTACTCTCATATTCTAGGTATTAGGATCAAGAACCAAGTTCCCTACATCCGCACTAAGGAACTTCCTAAATATCAAGATCTCGCTGAAGCTTTACACATAGGAAAGAAGGAAATAGAACTGAACCCGAAGCCAAAGGGTGGAATCCATGGCTTCACCTCTAAGTTTCTAGTGGACAAAGTTATTGCCTTCAATGAAGCTGGAAGTTGGACGGCCTTCAACGCCAATCTAGCTTTACTTATCTATGGGATTGTATTCTTTATGAATATGGAGGAGTTCGTAGACTTGGTTGTAATTCATATCTTTCTGACTCAGAATCCGATTCCTACCATTCTTGTTGATACTTACTATTCCATCCATGTGAGAACTCAGAAGAAGAAAGGGACTATCGTCTGCTGCACCCCTTTGTTGTATAGATGGTTTATTTCGCATCTACCCAGCAAAGGCCCTTTTGTGGAGAACAAAGATAACTTGAAGTGGTCCCAGTGGATCATGTCCCTAAAAGCCGAAGACATTCTGTGGTATTCTCAAGTTTACGATGGTGTCAAGCTCATCCTCAATTGTGGGAATTTTCCTAATGTGCCTCTTCTTGGTACAAAAGGAGGAATCAACTACAACCCGAGGTTAGCATTGCGACAACTTGGATACCCTATGGTGGACTAACCTGATCTCAAGAGTGTGGAGGGTTTTTTCTTAAATGAAGGGGTCGAAGAGCCAGAGTTGATCAAGAAGATTGTCAAGGTGTGGGGATTGATTTGTCCTCAAGGAAGAGCATAGATGGATAAGAAAAATTGTATCGCCAAAGAAGCTTACACCAGTTGGGTCAAGAACAGAGTGAGTGAGATTTTGTTGACATTCTCGCTCGGGCCGTCCATGAACGTCCAGCCTGCTGAGCCAGAGAACCAACCAAATTCTGAAGTCGGTAAATTGAAGAAGGTTATCCAGACCCTAGAGAAAGAGAATGATGATCTCAAATCTAGGCTCAGTAAGATCTCATTGGAGAAGGAAACCTTGAAATTTAATCTGAATCAGAAGAGAGACCGAGTTCGTCAAGAAGATGATGAGGTACAAACAGAGGTATTCAAAAGACTCAAGGTGGGTGACACTCTCAAAGGGACTTATGCTAGCCTGGCGACCAAAAAGAAGTATTTAGCCGAAGCCCAATACCGAGCCAGCAAAGCAGAACTGGAACACATGGAACAAATGAAGAAACTCCAAAGTCTGCTAGAAGCTTGTAAGAAAGAGTTGAAGGATGAGAAAAGCCGCAACAAACAGCTAGAAGTCACCCTTCACCAAAACTAGTACGAGTTCAATCAACGACTAGAAGAGATTCGAGAGTTGAAAGGGAAATCACATGAGAACCAGAAAGACAGCAACATACAAGGGAACAAGCATCCTGAAGACCTCTCCAACCGAAGGAAGACAGTTGTGAACAACGAACCAGATCACACCCTACCACCTGAAGGGAGTGCGGTGTTGGGAAAGTCGGGCGCCTGCCTGTCCCCCAAATCTCAGACTTACTATGAAGAGTTGTTATCCAATTGCTTCTAGTTGCTTGTAATCCCTTAGGTTGAGATCTGATAGGACCAATATGACACTTTTGTAGCCCGATGGGCATTTCCTTGTTGTACTTGTATTTCGTTGTTTCTTAACATTAAATAAAAGAGTTTCTCGGTTATTGGCTTCATAAACTGTCTCTCTTTATGCTTTGTATTTGCTTGTGTTAAATAAACAAACTCGCGGATTCCTTGGAACTGCTTTCCCTTTACATAAAATGAAAGAATGAAAAATATAATAAATGCACATTTCAAATTTTTTTGCATACATACATGCATCCACGCATTTATTTGTCAAAAGCCGCCAGAAAACAAAATGCTTACACTCGTCGTTTTTCCACAGCAACAATGAAGACTCGTCATCAATACTACACACGTTCCAACAAGTCAAGAATCATGGCCGAATACGAAGCTGACAATGCTGTTGTTCGTGAATCCCTTGCCCAGGTGAAAGGTGAAATGAACCTGTTCAGTGGGAAGATGGAGAGATTATCCTTGAGATCCTCCAATCTCTGAGGAACCTTGCCTCTGCTGCTGCCAACGTCACCCATGCTACTGGGCTGACCATTCCTAGCGCTGCTGCTGGCACTACCATCGATACTCCAGCGGAAACTGTTGTGCCTAACTCTCAGAACCGTCAATTGGTCCTTGTGGACTCTGCTAGGCTTACTGCTGCCTACCCGTGGGGAATGCCTCCACATTTAGCTGCCAGTCTCGCCAGTGGGGGAGCTTTCTTCCCTCACCCGGCTCTCTTTGCCGCTGCTACCGCTGGAAACACTAGTTTCCTGTGGGTTCTCCCCACTCTCCAAACTACTCCGGTCGATGTTGCTGATCCGGATAACAACCAAGGTTAGGTTCCTAACGACCTCCCCAATGATGAAGAGGACCACCGAGGCCCGCGCCTCCACTTCCAGCTTCCCAATCAGACCGCTCAAGCTGCGAGCACCAGTCAGGTCTCGGCCTTTCCTTTCGGTTATCCTGGGGCAATCTCCATGCCCATACTGACACATCCTGCATCCCATAACATGCAGACAAGGGCACCTCAGGTCCCCAATGCTCAGGCTAGAATTCAATATCCTTAGCCAACTCATGTTGCCCAAACTGTGCCACCAGGTTTCTCCTACCCGCCTCAGATGTGGTTCACCCCGAACATGCCTGCACCGATCGCTCCAGAAGCTTCTCGACCGGCCAGTCAGGTCGTTCCTCCCGCTGTTGGTCCGGCCAAACCTACAGATTATCAGCTCTTGGACGACAGAATAAGGGTCATCGAGGGCTTCTCCTCCTTTGGTATAGATGCTCGAGACCTCTGCTTGGTCCCGAACGTGGTATTACCTCAGAAATTCAAGGTGCCTGGCCTTCCAAAGTACAAGGGTCTCAGTTGTCCCCGCAGTCACCTCACCATGTACTGTAGGAAGATGGCCTCTCACATTGACAACAACAACCTCTTGATCCATTGCTTCCAAGATAGACTGGCTGGGGCTTCCTTGGATTGGTACATGAGTCTAAAGTGTTCAAAGATCCGGTCATGGAGGGATCTTTCCGAGGCATTATTGAAACAATACAACTACAACCTTGACATGGCTCCTACAAGGCTTCAACTACAGAATCAGTCTCAAAGATTTAATGAAACCTTCAAGGAATATGCTCAACATTGGCGCGAAATGACGTCTAGAGTTCGACCAACATTATCTGACAACGAATTAGTGGACATCTTCATGGGTACGCTGCAAGGGCTGTATTTTGAGAAGATGATCGGTAGTTCGTCGACAAATTTTGTTGACATGGTAACCATTGGGGAACATGTTGAGAGTAGGTTGAAATCAGGGAAAATCACAGACACGACCGCACAACAGACAACCAACAAGAGGTCGCATGGGGGCTTCACTAAAAAGAAGGAGGGGGAAGCAAACATTGTAACGACGAAGGCTCACCCCCAATATAAATTTCCGATATCCCATATGCCGTATTATCTGTATCCATACGTCGCCGCAACTCAATATCAACAAACGTCATTCCAGTACCAACCGCAGAAAGGTAATCCGCAATCAACACCCGCTCAGAAAAATCTGAATCAACAATATAACTGTGATAACATAGGGCATAATCGAGGTCAGAATAGTATAGGCAACTTTGGTAATCGTCCCCAGTTTGATAAGATCCCGGTGCCATACGCAGAGTTAGTGCCGTATCTGATCCATGTGGGAGCTATTGTACCAAGATAGCTTATGGCAACTTCTCCTCCTTTCAATCGCAGTCACAACCCTAATGCCACATGTGCTTTCCATGCAGGGTATATAGGACACTCCACCGAGGACTGTTGGGCTCTCAAAAAGAGGATCCAAGAGTTAATTGACCAAGAGATTCTGTCATTTTCCAAAGAAAAACCGAATGTAAAGACAAATCCCTTGCTGAACCACAGTGGCGCAGCAGTCAACGCTGTGATCGAGGAGGAGGCTACCGAATCTATACTAAGGGCTGAAGAAGTAAAGACCCCGGTGTTTGTTGTTTTACAAAGGCTTAAACAGTTTGGGTTTCTAGAAGGGGTACACGATGATTGCATAATATGTGAGGTTGATCCAGATAATTGCGACCAACTGAGAGGTTGTGTGCAAGAACTGATGGATCAGGGGCTAACACAATTCTCCAAATCTCAAGCAGCAAAAGAGGTGGTAGTAATTGAACCAATAAAAATTATGTACAGAAAAAAGAAGGTTGAAGATCCTCCCAAGAGGATTCAACTGATTTATTTCCGTGTTCCAACTCCGTTCCCATATCAGAATACTAAGGCAGTGCCTTGGAATTATGAGACTACAACGTACTTAGGAGGAAAGGAAATTCGCATTCCTGACACAGAAATCGTCAACATTGGTGGGAAGGGAGGCATGACTCGAAGTGGCCGTGTATTCACCCCTAAATACACTCCTAGGGTGTCTCTAACACCCACAGTTATCCCACCTAAGGAGAAGGTCATTCCTACTCCGACTCCGTAGGCAAGGGCAATTGTACTTGCCACTCCGATCATGACGACTGCTCAGGTGTTGATGAAGGTTATTGGCAATAAAGTTCCTGAGGCCGAAGCATCTAAGGGTAAAAGGTCGATGGTTGAGAAAGAAGAGTTTGAAGATCATAAGAAGAGTATCACCTTTGAGGAAAGCCAAGAATTCCTCAAACTGATCAAGAAAAGTGACTTCAAGATTGTTGACCAGTTGAATCAGACCCCCTCCAAAATATCAATTTTGTCTTTGTTGTTGAGTTCTGAGGCTCATCGCAAAGCGTTCCTGAAAGTTCTAAATACCGCTCACGTGATGCAAGATATCACGGTCGATCAATTTGGCGACGTGGTTGCCAATATCACTGCCAATAGGTATCTGGGATTTAATGAAGCATAGCTACCTCCTGAGGGAAATGCCCACAACAAAGCACTACAAATTTCGGTCACATGTACTGACTCTCTCTTTTCCCGAGTTCTTGTTGATACTGGATCTTCGCTTAATGTACTACCAAAATCTACATTAAGCCAATTGTAGTTTAAGGGGCCCGAGATAAGGACCAATGCTTTGATCGTTCGAGCTTTCGACGGTTCCCTAAGGCAGGTTATTGGGGAGGTTTGTTTTCCTATTTGTGTTGGACCCCACCAGTTAAGCATCACATTCCAAGTCATGGACATCAACCCATCTTACAGTTGTCTGTTGGGAAGACCATGGATTTATGTCGCTGGGGCAGTCACTTCTACATTGCACCAGAGACTGAAATACTCGATAGATGACAAATTGGTAATCGTGTACGGGGAAGAAGATTTGTTGGTCAGTGAACTCTCCTCCTTCAGATATGTGGAAACAGATGAAGGGATCATTGAGGTTTCGCTCCACTGCTTAGAGTTTGAAGATGTCAGTTTCGCTACAGCCAACAATAATTAATCATCTGATACCGTCCTATCCTCAGCAAAGAGTGTCAAGCAGAAATTAGAGAAAGGCTCGTTTCCCGGTTGGGGCAAGGTCGTCAATATGGCAGAGAAGCGTGACAAGTTTGGTATTGGTTATCACCCAACAACGCGCAAGATAAGTCCGAAGAAAAAGCAATTCAACCCGGGTCAAGTTCAGCAGCGCCGACTATCAAAATGAGCATATTGTGGCAGTTATTGGAGAGTCCAATGGTAGCAAGCCAGGGGCACCCAGCCTTGTTCGCAGATGTCCTCCAGGGTTCAAGCTTCCCAATTGGACGACCACTGTGATTCCCATGGTGTATTCGGAAAAAACGTAATGCATTTTGTTTTCTCCATCCCTCGTCCTCGCCCGAGATGAGAGGGGAGCTTGTAAGGGCACCCATGTTTAAAAGTATTACATGAATAAATAAAAAGTACTTTTTTGCATGAAAAACTTGTGTTCCCTTCTTTCAGTTATTTTCCTTTTTCACTAAAAACAACGAAATGGCAATAGATTTCTTTTTCCTTTTTCCACTTTTCTCAAAAAGCATACTAAAATAAGCTCATCATATGTAAAGCAAATAAAACCATTGATTACGACATGGCTAAAATCAACTATAAATCTGGACTTCTAATCAACCAAGTTGAAGACGACAATGAGGAAGATTGTGAATTACCAGCTGAATTAGCACGGCTCCTCGAGCACGAAGAGAAAGAGATTCATCCATACAAAGAACTAGTGGATGTCATCAACTTGGGTTCTGAAACTGACAAGAAAGAAGTAAAAGTTGGGGCATCTCTTGCCAAACATGTACACTCCGAGTTGGTAGAGTTGTTGCGCGAATATGTTGACGTCTTCGCTTGGTCATATCAAGATATGCCAGGATTAGACACCAGCATTGTTGAACATCACTTACCACTGAAGCCTGAATGTCCTCCAGTCAAGCAGAAACTCAGAAGGGTCAGACCCGATATGGCACTCAAGATCAAGGAAGAGGTTAAGAAACAGCTAGACGCTGGATTCTTAGCCATTTCTGAATATCTGCAGTGGGTCGCTAATATCGTTCCAGTTCCGAAGAAAGATGGGAAAGTCAGAATGTGTGTCGACTATTGAGATCTCAATAGAGCGAGTCCAAAGGATGACTTCCCTTTGCCTCATATTGATGTTTTGGTCGACAACACAACTCAATTATCTGTATTTTCTTTCATGGATGGGTTCTACGGGTATAATCAGATAAAGATGTCACCAGATGATATGGAGAAGACAACTCTTATCACGCCTTAGGGAACTTACTTCTACAAAGTCATGCCATTCGGCTTGAAAAATGCAGGGGCAATATATCAACGTGCCATGGTAACCCTCTTCCACGACATGATCCATGAAGAGATTGAGGTTTATGTGGACGACATGATTTCCAAATCCAGAACTGAGGAAGATCACTTGGTAAACCTGAGAAAATTGTTCGTCAGACTCCGAAAGTTTAAATTGTGCCTGAATCCAACTAAATGTATTTTTGGGGTCCGATCTGGTAAACTCTTGGGTTTCATAGTCAGTCAGAAAGGTATTGAGGTTGATCCCGAAAAAGTTCGAGCAATCCAAGAAATGTCATCTCCCCGAACAGAAAAAGAAGTATGAGGCTTTCTTGGGCGACTTAATTACATCTCTAGATTCATATCTCACTTGACGGCTACCTGCGAACCAATATTCAAATTATTGAGAAAAACCTATCGATTGTGTGGAACAACGATTGCCAGGAGGCATTCGATAAAATCAAAAAGTACTTGCAAGAACCACCAATCTTGATACCAACGGTTCCTGGTAAGCCTCTCATTATGTACCTCACGGTACTCGACGAATCCATGGGTTGCATTTTGGGTCAACACGACGACACAGGCAAGAAAGAACATGCTATATACTATCTCAGCAAGAAATTCGCTGAATGTGAGACTCGATACTCACTTTTGGAGAAAACTTGTTATGCTTTGACTTGGGTTGCTCGACGCCTGAGGCAATATATGATTTGCCACACTACTTTATTGATATCCAAGATGGATCCGATAAAGTATACATTCGAAAAGCCTGCTATTACTGGTAGAATTGCCCGGTGGCAAATGTTGCTAACCGAGTATGATATACAGTATGTGACCCAGAAAATAGTAAAAGGGAGTGTTCTGTCTGACTACCTTGCTCACCTGCCTGTCGAAGGTTATCAGCCGTTGAGATTTGACTTTTCAGATGAGGATATCATGTTTATCAGAGACTTCACCATGTTAGGATTCGAGGTAAGCCCTGAGGAAGGCCCCGAACCAGGATCGCGATGGACACTCGTGTTCGACGGTGCTTCCAATGCTCGAGGTCATGGTATAAGTGTTGTTATCACTTACCTAACTGGTTTCCACCTTCCGTTTACCGCTAGATTGTGTTTTGACTGCACCAATAATATGGCAGAATATGAGGCATGTATCTACGGTTTAGAGGCGGCAATCGACTTGAGGATCGAGATTCTTGAGGTATTTGGTGATTCAGCTCTAGTAATCATTCAGGTGAAAGGTGATTGGAAGACTCAGGATAGCAAGTTGATACCTTATAAAGAGCATATCAGAAGACGGATACCCTATTTTGATGAAATCTCTTTTCATCATATCTCTAGGAAGGAAAATCAGTTAGTAGATGCTCTAGCCACGTTGACATCTATGTTCAAAGTCAAATGGAAGAATGAAGCACCATCCATCCAGATTGACCACTTAAATGAACCAACACATTATCTAGCAATTGAGGCTGATCCTAACGATAAGCCTTGGTTCTATGACATAAAAACATTTATGGAGAAACGGCAATATCCTAAGGGTATATCCATTAACGATAAGCAAGCTTTGAGAAGACTCTCTTCCAAGTTCTTCCTAAACGGTGATGTACTATACAAAAGGAATTATGACTTTATACTGCTAGTATAATCATAAAGTCCATACACGAAGGCTGCGAGGGTGTACATGCAAAGAGTCTTGCTATGGCCAAGAAGATCCTTCGGGCTGGTTATTATTGGACAACAATGGAGGTTGATTGCTACAACTTTGTGAAAAGATGCCATAAGTTCCAGATATATGGTGACAAGATCTTTGTGCCACCAACTCCATTGAATATTCTGACTTCTCCATGGCCTTTTTCTATGTGGGGCATCAATATGATTGGGATGATAAAACCCAAAGCTTCCAATGGACATCGATTCATCCTAGTCGTTATTGATTACTTCACGAAATGGGTCGAAGTTGCTTCATATGCTAATGTCACTCGACAAGTGGTTACCCAATTTATCAAAAAAAAGATAATTTGTCGCTATGGGATACCTAACAAGATCATCATTGATAATGCCAGTAACCTCAACAACACTATGATGAGGGAGTTGTGCGAAGAATTTAAGATCGAGCACCACAACTCTTCACCATATCAGCCTAAGATGAACGGCGTCGTAGAAGCAGCTAACAAGAATATCAAGAGAATCATCCAGAAGATGGTCAAGACCTATAAGGACTGGCATGAGATGTTACCCTTCGCCCTGCACGGTTACAAAACCTCGGTCCGCACATCCATTGGGGCAACTCCGTACTCATTGGTATATGGGATGGAGACTGTCTTACCAATTGAAGTCGAGATACCTTCTCTCAGAGTCATCATGGAAGCTGATCTTGATGAAGCTGAATGGGTTCAATCTCGCTATGACCAGCTGAATCTGATCGAAGAGAAGCGTTTGACGGTCATCTGTTATGGTCAGCTATACCAAAGATGTCTCAAACGAGTATTTGATAAGAAGGTTCTTTGTCATGAGTACCATGCTGGAGAACTCGTGCTCAAAAGGTATTCTGTTATTCACTCAGACCCACGAGGAAAATCGACTCCCAACTATAAGGGACCTTTCGTCATTAAAAAGGCCTTCTCGGGTGGGTCTTTAATCCTCACAACAAGGGATGGGGAAGATTTGCCTTCTCGAGTGAATGCAGACATAGTCAAAAAATATTATGCCTAAAAAGAAAGGATAAAAGTCCGCTAGATTAATCTCCTCAAGGTTGATCTAGGAAAAAATGGCTATCTCGATGGACCAAAAAATGAGTTATCCATGCAAAAGTTAGGGAACACATATGAAGCTCGCTAAGTCGAAAAGCCGAAAGGGCGGCTTAGGAAAGAAGGAGCATCCCGGTGGATGAAAAGAATTGAAATGTCCAGGCAAAAGTTAGGGATAAAGGCATTAACTATGATCCTTGAGCCCATACGCTACAAGCTAGATATCAGAGGGTCAAGGACCGATCCAATCACCGTCAGCCGAAGCAACATCTTGGGATTCAAATTCTGTGGTAGACTAAGGCCAATATTGTAATCAATGGAGAAAAATATACAAGAATATTTCCCATTGCCATTTCAATTATATTTCAATTTTTGCAACATCCCCATTAAGGG